>NC_057761.1:17884507-18207535 GCF_010389155.1 Erigeron canadensis
ATTAGCTCGATATTGAGGAACTGAATCAACATTCCGACTTTCTCTTAAATTCGTTTTAAACTGAAACTCTGGAGAGCTAAAATCATCTTCTGATTCTTCAGAAATAGGATCATCATCAGGCAGTGAAACCTTTGACGAAGTAAGTGGTGTAGTGTTCTCGGGTTCACTATCATCTGAATCTGTTGGCTTATTCTTGTCCTTACCACTTTCATCAACAATAGTAGTAGACTGAACTTTGGTTGGAGTAGTATTGACATTTCGAGTAGGCGGAGATGTAGGAGTATTATCCATGTGATCTCTTAAAATAATCACATCATCAACTGTCTCAAGATATGAATAAGAAGCAGGACCATGTAGTGAACTAAACACACTATCATAATCAAAATTTTTGCCAGTTCCATAATGAATAGCGGGCTTATGACTGACAATCTTGACATTTGTACCCAAGTGAACTTTGCCTGTCTGCTTGTTATAAACCCGTCGAATTGATGTTCCCGGTTTATAACCCATGAAAAATTCCTCTTCAACCTTTGGATCAAACTTTGACTGAGATAGATATTTCAAGAAAGTACACGGTACACCAAATGGTTCAACATTCTGTAAATTCGGTTTCTTCTTATGTAGAAGCTCATAGAATGTCTTGTTATGACGCTTGACTACATTAACCCTATTTATAACATGACAAGCTGTATTCACTGCCCCCCCCCCCCAAAAATCATAGTAGGAAGCCCTGAATCTGCAAACATAGTTCTGGCTGTCTAGATCAGAGTCCTATTCTTTCTTTCAGCAACTCCATTTTGTTGTTGTTCATACGGCAAACTGTATTGAGGTTGGATTCCTTTTGACAAATAAAAGACATCACATTATTCTTAAATTCAGTTCCGTTATCACTCCTGATTCTCTTAACGCGAACTCCATAAATATTTTCAGTTTCGACAAAGAAATTTATCAAAATCTGTGGAGTTTCATCTTTCGATTTAAGAAAGAATACCCATGAGAATTTCAAGTAGTCATCAGTAACCACCAAACAGTAATACATCCCACAGATACTTCTTACATTCACTAGACTAAATAAATCCATGTGAAGTAACTCGAAAGGATTGGCAATAGAATTTTCTTGTTTCGGTTTATGTGCAGACTTTTTCTATTTACCTTTCAGACAAGGTACACAAACCATGTTTGACAATGTCATTCATCTTTCGAAAATTGATATGTCCCATTCTTCTATGCCAAAGTAAAGATTCAGATTCGTTTGCTTTCGATAACAAGCAAACAAACTCCTTTAGATCATCAACACCTAACACAAGGCCATAGATGTCTCTCTTCCTAGGAGCTTTTAGCAGGATCCAGTCTTCAGGAATAGCATATCCTGGTTTTAGAATAAGTGCTTCTTTCTCAGTAAAATGGACATTGTTACCCTTGTCACAAATCTGAGAATCACTCAATAGATTATGTGCTAACTGTTCCACATAATTGACTTTTTTTAGCGTAATCTTCTCATTGACAACATCACCTTGGCCCGAGATGTTGCCGCCCTTGGGACCTGCGAAACTAACATAAGAACCATTTACATCTTCATAATTGGACAACATATTCTTGTCCCCTGTCATGTGCCGAGAGCATCCACTGTCAACATACCAAAGACTGATAGGCTTCCTTGGTTCTCCCTGCACATCAGACAATAGGATGGTTAGTTTCTGAAGGGAACCCAAACCTTTTGAGGTTTAGGTTTTCCGAATTCATCTCTAATGATTAATTCGGTCCAATATCCATCGCTCTGTAATGGAGCCTTGGAAGAAGATGGTGTCAAAGACTGTTTCTTAGGTGAAGTGAAACGAGTCTTAGGAGGAGAATTCCTTGGCGAGTAAATAACAAATCTAGGTTGACTCCCTAATCGATCATAGAATTTAGACGAACTATTAATTCTAGAAAGAGGTGATCGATTTTGTTGAGCCATCTTCCTAGGTGAATTACTCCTTTGAGGTGTACGAGAATGACTCGGACTTCCACTGCTAGAAGTAGTATTCTGTGAAGGTCCCTATCGTTTTGGTTTTTTAGATCTATTGTCATGAGTAACAATGTCTGAGTCACTAGATGCTCTAGAGGACATACCCTTTTCTAGACATCTTCTTTTCCTATTAGGACAACAACTATAAACATGACCTACTTCATAACAATAAAAACAGGATTTTTTAGCTCTTACTTTCTTTGCTTTAACATCAAACTCAGCTGAAGTCATGCCTAAACATTCCTTAAGTTCAATTGTGGCTGACTTAGCTCTTGCTTTCTTTGCTTGACATTCGTATTTGCATTGTCATAAGCAACATATCCAGCAAGACCTTCAGCATCTACTATTGGTGTAGCTTCAGCACCACTTAGAAATGCATTGTTCCCTGAGCTAGAACTTGCTAAATGAACAGATTTAGCATGATACAATGATGGATCTTGAGTGAAATCCGAGTGTGTATCTTTAATCCTTCTCTTCATATCTCTGTTCTTAAGCTTGGAAACCACCTTCTCAAAGTCCCATGAGCTATATTCTTGATCATCTTGAAGTTGATGAACATAATCAGTCGATGTCTTAGGTAGTGAGTCCAAAAACTTATCAACTAGCTTAGTTTGAGGATAAACAACCTCAAAATATGACAACTCAGTAGTCAAATGACTGAATCGAGTAATAATCTCATCAAGAGATTCCCCTTTCAGTCCATTGAAAGCTTCATATTGGCGCTTCAGAAGTTTGATACGATTTTTCTTCAAGGTTGCATCGCCCTCACAATATCTTTCAAGAGCGTCCCATAAGTCCTTTGAAGTAGTGTATTTTTTGAACAAGTGTACACTATCTTGAGGTAAGGCCATAGTAAGAGTGGACAAGGCCTTTCCCTCAATTGCGTATCTTTTTCGTTCTTCAATCGGCATATCAGCATAAGTATACCTACCGATCACTCCATTCTTCTCATAAGAAGGCCAATCAAAACCTTGAGTTATCACAAGCCACATGTCCATATCAATGAGACGAATGTAGTCTCCAAATCGTCTCTTCCACATCCAATAATTTTCCATACGGAAAAGCTTTGGAGGTGTATTACCCCAACCAACCTCATGATCGTGCATGATCATCTGGCTGATGAGTAGGGCATTTGCTGAGTTTGCGACAGCTGGAATAGTAGTCATTTCGAGAATCGAAAATGTTACTATGTAATATGGTTCTTGTATACATGGCACGAGACTGGTCACACGAAGGACACGTGACACGAGGTTCTACACGAAGTACAATTGTCACGGTCTAAAGCACGAAGAGCAGTTCGCGCTGACGTGGCACGAATTGAACACGAAGTCAACTGGGTGAGGTAGGCACGAACACGAAGTTCACCTCGTGCTGACGTATGCATGAGGCTACACGAAGAAGAGCACGAAAAAGCTGAAAATCACGAATTTCGAAACGAATTTGCAATCAATAGCCAATCAAACGATCTTACACCTTCTGGTAATCAACCTTAGGGCTCTGATACCACTTGTAAGGTACCCTATTGTTGCGTGGATCGTAATAAGATGTGATTCGTTATGTCAAGAGTGCGGAATCCTCTTGAGATAACTAGATTGCTATTGCCTTTTGTTGATTAATAAGCAATTAATCAACCTAAGGATGTGCACGAGCTTGTAGTTCGTGTTGGAGATCACACGAGCTACAATTTGCCTTAATTCATAAATTCGTGAACAATTCCCTCAAAACATCTACCTAATTTCGTAGATTAGGTTTGTATTTATACTAGAAGAGTATTGGTTCGTGTGGGCTTAGGCCTTAATCGATGTATTAGGCTCGAATTAACAATAAACCAATCCACCTCATGCTGACGTCAGCACGAGGGTAATCCCATGTGCTGATGACGTCAGCACGAGGGACGTGCCTTTGGTTCTTTTGTTTGATTTCGTTTGGCTCGTACATAACATCCAACCATCGTTTAAGTATTCTACGACACTTATAAACCTTGGTTCTATATTCTTGTACCTGCAAAACAATACATAACACACAAACACAATACAAAACACAAACAGATATAATATTGAAGTTCACACGTAATCATTAAATACCAACACAAGTTCTTATTTAAATGATTACAAACATAATTCTTAAAACATAAACGATAATCAAATCTATGTTGCGATTGTCACAACGAATCTGCATCTACAGAGCCTCAGGCCAAACCTTTCCTGGATCTTCAGGACCCTCAGGTAGCATCCCCCAAGAACCAGTGGAGCAAAACTATCAAACGCCCCAGGGTCAAGCCCACGGAAGTATGAACGGGCCCGAGGCACAACTAAACTCCGTAGGGCCCTATGGCACCCATCTCCTGGGAGGGATTTATGGCAGCCAACAGGCAGGGCAGTCGCAGCCCCATCAATATTACGCGTCACCGTTCGCCATGCCGACACAAGGGGTCCCGCAAGGCATAAGGGGATAGCAATACGCCATGCCACCCCCCGGTTCCTACGGTCCGCAGAACTGGGGGCTCCCGTATATCAGAATCCCCTGGAGCTGCAAATAGTTGGAGGAAGTGCAGAAAATTCACCGTGTGTAGCCTGGATACAAAATTATTCCCTCCCAAAAGATCTAAAATACCCTTCCCATCTTGGAACATATAAAGGAAAGAGCGACCCAGACGACTTCTTGGAGGCATTCGAAGGAGAAGCGGAGATGAAGGCCTGGAATGTGCCAACCGCATGCAGGATGTTCAGATATGCACTCGAAGGAGATGCCAGGGAATGGCTGAAGAATGTCATGAAAGGGTCTATCGTCAGCTTCGATGGCTGAACGTTCATAATTTCATGTCATGATATGTTGTTAAAGAACATAGTCAGTGGACTCGAAAAATCGTCAACTTTATTACTAGACCATTGACGCTTTACTGTGATAACACAGCTACCGTAATTTTTGAACAGTAACAATTCAACTAGTGCTGAGATGTATCTCGATACAAAGTATCTGTTTTTGAACTGAATGTGGAAAATGCTTTAATGCTCTTACAGATTCCAGGATGTTTTATCACTCAAATCGAATCATGTTTGTTCCAATAGCTACAACTTTGTAGTTCTGGTCGAAAGCTGAATCGGACCAAAAACAGGTCGTGAGTTGCTGGAAATTTCCAGTCAGCAAGTTTATGTGTTATTACTTGGTAATTAAGTTGTTTAAAGGCTTACGAAATCAAGGTAACTAGATGTATGTGGTCCTCTTCTTTGGAAAGGGGAGCCAGGTTTAAACATATGCATGAACCATAGTGACCATGTTTAGGTGGCTCACCTTAACTTCTTACATGATTAAGTAGTCTGGTAATTAATAAGTTTATTAATTTTTGCTTGTTTATAAGTTGTATAAAGGTGATGCAAAAATTGTTTTCTTGGAAAAATATAAACTTGACTAAGAACTATCGAAATAGAGATTTCATTAATAAAATTGGAGTCTTACAACCTTGAGATCCAACGGCTCACCCATTTGAACAAACTCTAAGAGTGCATTCTTGAGTTTAATTTTGAAGAGATTAGAAAAGAATGGGTAAGAAACTTTTAGTTTTTGCATTCTTGAGTTTTTGTTTTAAAATAAAAGGAAGGGAAAGAAAGGGAAAAATAGGATGTTTTGATCCCAAAACCTTCTTGCCACTTTTGGCAAGATTTGGAAGGAAAAGTGGTGAAATTATTATTATACCCCTCAAACTTATATAAAGGTTTTAATTATTACAAGGCTATAAATGTAAAATTGTATCTTTTTATCATTTCTTTTCCTTTCCTTCTAACTCAAGAATACATTCAACTATCAACTTTTTTTCTTTTTTTTCAACTCGAGAATGCCTCTTTTTTATGTAATATTCTATCCTTTCTTCCCCTATCCAATTTTCTACTTTCTTTTCTTTTAATAAAAACTCGAGAATACAGTGTAGGAGAGGTATAAGCCGAAGTGCGTTAGCCTTCTAAAAAGGGCGGGTTTTTAATTGGGTTCATCGCAAACCTTTGCCCTTGCGCTTCTTTGTGCGTTCAAATGGAGCTACCGAGATCTCTTGTGTTGTTAAGACTATAAAAATGATTTTATTAAAACATTATGATATGAAGATTATGCATGAGTCATCATACATAAACTTTTGAGTCACATTAAATGCATTACCCGGTTAAAGGTAAGTCATTGTCACCCACTTTGATTAGAACACTTGCCAGTGCTTTTCGCTCCTATGTGAAACCATAGGCGAATTGTATCTCTTCAAGGTAGATTACGTTTCCGTTGTGAGACCAGCAGTGTGTAACATCCTAAATCTTCTTTTAGTGTCGTTAATTTGTTCATTAATTATCACTATTGTATATCTAACGATTACTTGTATTAGTTATAATTAGGTAGTTAATGATATGGAAAAATGTGTAAACGAATATTGCACTAAAATACTAATTAGTTATGCGAGCTTTAGGAATAATTATGGTATTAAGAAATAATAAAAGGTTTAATGAGGGTAAAATATGCAAAATAGAGAAAGCTTAAAGGATATTGTAACATATCAAAAATTTGGGTTTCATAGTGCAAGAATACCTCTCATTCGGGTCAATTTCGAGTTTGAACACTTGTTGAAGGTTTTGGTAAGCTAAACTCATCCCAAAATCATCATTTATGTTTATTAACATGTTTCTAGTTGATTTCAAGCAAATTTGGGTCATAAATTGGGTCAAAAGGGCATTTAGGGTTTCCTAGGGTTTCAAATGGGTCAAAACAATTTCTAACCTTGATTTAATGTTATGAATCAAAATTATGATATGGGTTATGTTCAATGATGTTAAAATATGGTGATTTATGCATAAAAATGTGTCTTGGAGCTTCCTTAGTTGATCTTGAAGTCAAGAATCTGCCCAGTCGGAGCATGGCCGCTCAGATAGACGCACCGTGCTTGTGGCCGTGCTATGTGCCTAGTTCTTCCCGTACTGCAGACGCTCACACGGCCGACCGTGCGAGCGGCCGCAGTATTTCTGTTCCTTCCCCAACTTTTTCGTTCGGTTATCGGTCGACTTTTAATGATCCAAAACTTGTTTGTTGGTCTTATATTAACATACTAAGGTTAACAAAATTGGTTAAACACATTTCTAAACACTTTGATTTTCAAGTGGAATTTTGGTGCTAAGTCATTGAGCCGTGTCTAACCAAAACTCTTCATTTGTCATTTAAACGTTCTCGAATGACTTATAAAACATCTTTAGGGGAAATTGTGGTATAGGATAACTAGTATTGACCATGTCTTGTATTGTGACATATATTGTTAGGTTGTGGACTTTTGACGACCATTGGGCATTCGTAGCTTGATATTAACTTGCTATTGCCGATCAAGGTGAGTTCGTAGCTCCCTACTCGTTTGAGATTCGGGCTGAAAAGTGTACAACCTTTGTGTGATTACTTGTTTGTTTGTGCAATTATGTGTTGCCTTGATTGATGACATAGTTCAATTGAGCATACGTTTGATTTCCTTGATGATGACATGACTTGATTATGCATATGTTGAGTGTCTTGAGTGATGACATTGTTTGATTGATGGAATTGTTAACGTGTAAATACGTGGTTGTTATATGATTATTGTATGTGCATGTTTGGTTGATTATTAGGTTAGTCGTGCATATATGGAAGACGGTAATACTTTCGAAAGGTTGGAGATGTGGTGGGAAGGCTGCGGGTGACCCTATATATAAGCATCAAAGGCCTTTCAAAAGTAGTATCGTACGAAGTATATACACATAGTGTTTGTTCCTGGGTGGACATTGATGGTCATGGTGCAATTGAGTACAATGAAGTACATTATGCACAATTGAGTACAATCAGGTACATTACGTGTAGTTGAGTGCAATTGAGGGACATTGATAGACATGTTGGACATTATAGAACTTGTTAGATACTTCTTGATATCATTATTACTTGTTCTTGTTTACTATGCGTATTCTAAATACCTTGCGTAGTTCATTATGTGAGTACATATGTGAGGGTAATTGATGGACATTGATTGATTATGTATTGTTTGAGTATGATTGATTTATTTATGATTAGGCTAGTTGTACATACATGGAAGATGATGATACATTTAATGAGTTAGAGATGTGGTGGGAAGGCTGCGGGTGACCCTGTATACAAACATCTAAGATTCCTTAAATGTAAAGTCGTATGAAATGTATGTGCATTGTGCATGGTTGAGTTGATGGACATGATGGACATGATGACATTAAACGGGTACTTACGTATTTGATGACAATAAACGGGTACTTACGTACTTGATGACATTAAACGGGTACTTATGTACTTGATGACATTAAACGGGTACTTATGTACTTGATGACAATATCGATGACAATAGAGGGACAATGTGTGCATGTACAAATAAACGGGTACTTACGTACTTGACGACATTAAACGGGTACTTATGTACTTGATGACATTAAACGGGTACTTATGTACTTGATGACAATAACGATGACAATAGGGGGACAATGTGTGCATGTGCAACAAACGGGTGCTATACGTACTTGATGACAATTAGATGACATGAGAACAATTGAGGGACATTGATGGACATGTTTGACATTTTAGAACTTGATGGATATTTGTTGATGTCGACATTCTGTGTTCTTGTGCATTATGTGTGTTCTAGCTATGGTATGATTGTGCAATGGATACATGTGGGTCCAGGTTGCGCTACGAGCCAACCTATATTGAGTACTCGTGCCTTTTAAGGGCTTACTGTAGGTGTGTTCCTTGTTGGTTAGCTTAGTTCATATTGTGAATGGCTTTGGCATTAGATCCTCGTCATTCGCCCCAACGAACTCACCAACCTAGTGTTGACCTTGTTTAGTACACTTTTCAGGTAACCTTGTGAATCTAAGACGTGATGGTTGATGGATGCTTGCGCTAGAGTTTGGGCTTAGTCTTACATGGATCAATGATTCATTTGCCCCTATTTGCATTATGCTTTATGTACTTGTTTGTTGATGATGGATTCACCAAATCCCTTTATTTTCATATAGTTCATGTTCTACGATAATCCCATGTATACGCTATATCTTTTCGGTAGTATTTGGAGCCTAGCTCGGGGTGTTACAGATTACTAAAGGCGAAGATGATTAGAGAAGTTAAATTTCCTGAATGGTTGGCAAACGTGGTGGTTGTGCAAAAGAAAAATGGAAAATGGAGAGTTTGTATAGATTTCACAGATCTTAACAAAGCTTGTCCAAAAGATCCATTTCCACTTCCACATATTGATGCAATGGTTGATGCGACTTCGGGACACGAGATGCTGACATTCATGGATGCCTTTTCAGGATTTCAGCAGATTCAAATGAAACCTGAAGATCAAGAAGCCACAGCCTTCATGACACCAACATGTATTTATTGTTATATTGCCATGCCTTTTGGTCTTAAAAATGCAAGGTGCTACATATCAAAGGCTAGTCAACATGATGTTCAAAGACCAACTGGGGGATACCATGGAAGTCTATATAGATGACATGGTGGTGAAATCTAAGAAAGCTGAAGATCATTTGCGAGATCTTGAAGTAGCCTTCAATATCATGGACAAATACAACATGAAGCTGAATCCTACCAAATATAATTTTGGAGTTGGAACCGGAAAATTCCTAGGATATATGGTAACCAAAAGAGAAATTGAAGCTAGCCCGGAGCAAATCAAAGCTATATTAAATTTGAAATCTCCGTCAAATGCCAAAGATATTCAAAGATTAACTGATAGGCTAGCAACACTCAACAGATTTATCTCAAAATCTTCAGATAGATGCAAGGAGTTTTATGATATCTTAAAGAAGAATAAGAAATTCGAATGGGGAGAAAAGCAAGAAGGAGCTTTCCAAAAATTAAAAAAATATTTATCAACTCCTCCACTATTGATCACTACTAGAAACAAGACTATTTTTGACCCGCTTTTTATGACTCACGTTAATAGATGACGCGTAAAGTGAGAAGTCATAAAAATACTGTCATAATTTGTAAAATCTGAAGTGTTTATGACATGCATTTTTTAGTATCATAAAAAAAAGGTAAGGTAACACGGGGCTACAATGTTTTCTTAATTATTATACAAAAATCAAACGCAAAATAATTTCCAGCTCCTATGTGTCAAGACACCCAAAATTCAAAAAAACACACACACATCTATCAAAACACACACACACACACACCAAACCCTATCAAACTCGATCTCTGCCGCTCCATCAAACCCTATCAAACCCGATCGCCATCCATCTCTGCCGCTCTCATCACCATCACCATCCATCTCCAACACACACACACACACACACACACTTTCCGATGGCCGTTAATGGCGGTTCCCGTGTTAACGGATTTATCTCAGGCTAGATCCAAAGATTTTTTTGGGTTTCGGATAATTCTGCTTCTTCATCTTGCTATATGTTTAATGCAAGTATGCTTCTTCAACTTGTTTTGCTTAATCTGAATATCAAATCTTGGCTACCAATCTTGTTCTTTTTTATTTAACTGTAATATATGTATATATATACGCAATATATATATACGCTGTATATATGTTGTGTGTGTGTATATGGGTTTTTCATTGCTTAAATCAATGCAAATCGCGATTACCTTGTCCATATATATGGTTATCTGCTATTAACTTCCTAATAGCTAACTAATCTATTATTAGATTTGATCTGTTTTTTAGTTATTTGTAATTTATATATGATCTTAGTTATCTGTTATCAATTGTTCAAAATTTTGATTACCTGTTTGAAGGTGATATGATGTATGTTTGAATATATGTATTTGATCGAAATGGATCACCATTTTTGCACTTAACTTTTGTTGATTAGATTTCGATTGGAGAAAACACGGCCAAATTTTGGTGCGGCTATGATGTTAATGGGGTTGCCATTGCAGGATCTTGCTATTTTCAGGTGGGTGAATTAACGAGTGATGATTTTAAAGGCTTCAAGGAAATGATGATTGAAAGGTATACCTTATTTGAGCTACATAGGTGTCATCAAAACTTATGTTTTAGAAATGGTGTTTTGAATTAGTAGATAAAGTCTACTGTGTTTTGAGTCCAAATGGATGAAATGGTAATTTGAATCTGTTAGAACAGCTACAGTTGGTTTTGTATTGCATTTTTCTTACCTGTTTTTACTTTTCTTGGTTGACCCGAATGGATTTAGGGATGTTCAAGAAGCCTGCGCAATGTAATGTAGAAACTTGCAGAAACTCATAGTTCCTCATTGGGTTTGGTAATGATATAGCTTCTCTTAAATGCCTGTTTTTTGCTGCAGGCCGTTATTTGGTCACATTCTTGAAGCCTTGCATCTGGTGTATCTGTTGATAGTGAAAGAAATGCCAAATTGTCAAAACCACCCACGGGGGACTTCTGTTTGCTGTTTATGATCTATTCTGTTCGCTGTAAAAGCACCATACAGTACCTAATATTCTTATGTTCTTTGTTGTCTTGGCAGATCTTCATCAGGATTAGCCAAGTTAAGTAAGCCTTCTGGTAGCAGAATTCTTGCTAAACAACAGGGAGAGAAAAAAGAAACACCCCAGGAGCAACTTAAGCGGATTATGAACAAACAACTAAATAAGCAGAGTAAACTTCATTGTTTTTTTTTTTGTCGACTTCATTATCACAAGAGTTTAATTAACACCATGTGTTCAAAATGGTGTTGCAAATTTGTGGACGTGGAGATGCTGCTCTTGTTAGTTCTAGGCTAAAATTTGCTGTTAATATCTTGTCTTCACAGTCAAGAAAGATAATGCTGCTGAAATGGCTAAGAAACGAGAACAAAAGCGACATAGACTTGAGAAACTTGCAGAAACCAGCAGACTATCGTTCAGACTATCTCGCTCCCCACCCCGTTCTGTAACATCTCTCCGGTCTCGTTCCATATCTCGCTCTCGCTCCCCAAGGTAACAACTATGTTTTGCTTCTGTGTGATTAATGAAAATAACCATTTAGGCATTATATAATTGAAGTTAATGAAAAACTAATTATAGCCAATTTTGCAGGATTGTAATTCGTAACAGAAGACTCGAAGAAATGTGGTACTAGCTTCTATATATATTTACTTCATCTAAGTTTAATTTTTATATTTGGTTTCTAATCTTAAGTGTACATCTTTAAATTATTCAGCTAAGACTGTAACAACCGTCTTATAAATATTCTAATTTAGTTTCTTAAGTCGTACTTTCGACATCTGAACGGCTAGACAGTCCAATCTACTTTAGTTCTTGACGTACTTTAGACGCAAAATATGCTCTTATTTGAAGGTCAATTAGATCTTAAATCTTGATTTATGTGACGGATTATGAATTAGTTCGATAAAATATGAAGGTTCGGTTCATAAATGTTCGTGTCCATGAGTAATCTAGTGCAAAATGTTCACAAATAGTCCCTTGGAAATACCTAGTGCATTCATTTGGAAAATGTATAAATAGAATGTGGTAGTGTGAGAAAATTCACTATTCATTCATCACCTTCATTTCTCACTCTCTCTCTAAAAACACATAGTCAGGAAACCTCTCTACCACCATTTTCACACACTAAAATCACCATCTTGATTTTGGGTTGGTTAAGTGAAATCATTTGTACTTTCGGGTTCCTTGTGACGATCAAAACACGTTTCCAACAACAAATCACAGGTAATAACATCTTTTGAGAATTTGATCAAAACAAAAGTGTACTTTTTATGTTCTTGTTCTTGATGATTTGGTCCGATTTTTGTTAAGAAATCATGTTTACAAGCAATGGGTTTGTGTCTAAATGTGTTTAACATCATTTTGGTGAACAAATTTAGGTCATAACGTGATTAAATTGCAAAACCCATTTTTCATAAATGAACATAACTTGTTCTTGAAGTTTAAAGTGTTCGTACGTTAATTTGATCCTGAAATCTGAAAATGTGGTAAGAAAATAGTGTTAATATGTTAATATGTACTACTATTACATCCTAACTCGTTCCAAGATCGACTTAGACCTCTATAGACTTGATTTCTTGGGTGCATGGGCTCGTGTTTATGTTCTTGAGCTGCTACTGCTGCTACTCGTTGTTGTTATGGGTGGTAGTGTTTGGAGTGTAAAGAAACGATCTCTTCTACTTTATCAAGAAACGATCTAAATGATCAGATCATGAAGAACGACCTCTTTAATGAAACTAAAACGACCTCTTTTGAAGAAGAAGTCTAAAACGATCTAAACAGAGTGAAGCGTAAAACGATCTGATGGCCAAGAACTAGTAGAACGATCTAAAAAGTTTGTCTAATGAAATGATCTAAACTAACCTAAGGCTAAGACGATCTAAATGATGAAGCAGTGAAACAATCTAAATGAACCTAAACCCAAAACGATCTCCTCCTGCTTATAAGTTATAAAACGATCCTTTCCATTTAAAAATTGGAACGATCTCTTTTTGAAGTTTAGGACGACCTCTTGCTACGGACTTTGAAACGATCTTGACCGATTCCTTGTGTAAAACGATCGGAATTCATAAACCCATGAAACGATCCAATTTCTGAATAATGAAACGATCTTATTTAAACTTGCTTAGTACTAAACAATCTAAGGACAGAACGATCTAAACATGGCAGGACTAGAACGATCTTTTTTTGATGAGTACCAAAACGACCTAAATAGAAGATTATAAAACGGCTCTTCAGCCAGAATTACGAAACTATCTGTTTGGAAATATAAAATGATCTCCTTGCTTATCCTGGGAAACAATCTATTCTTACTCGAGTATGGAAGTGACCTGTTTGAATTGGATATCAAGACGATTACCTGAGTATCTTCAAGACGACCTAATCTGCTTATGAGTCAAGACGATCTAAATAACCGAGACCCACCTATCCTTTTATTTGATCAGATAATCAACCTAGCCTTGTACGTAACTCAAGGACAGACCCTTGCTTGCAATATTCTTTGATTAAGAACAATCAAGACTACTCATAGACCTCAGAACTAATCCTTAAAATGGTCCAAGACAATGTTCATTTTACAAAATCCTAATCAAGTTCACTAATAAATGATGTACAGTTAATTAATGATATAATCAGGTTGTGTGTGTTCAAAGATGCACAAGTTGAGTTTAGTTCGAATACTTGAGTACATTTAAAGTCCATTTTGTGTCAAAACGTTCTAAGTTCAGCAAGGACTAAATCATCGGATCATCAAGAACATTTTTGTGATGAATTAATCACTAAGTCTAATATATGTACATATCATGTGTACAACAACGTGTACTTAGGCTTCTGTCAAGACGCGCTTGGGTTTCTATAGATATAATATATCTATCTCCGTGCTTGTTCTCTGTGCTCAATAACCGTACGGTACCAGATCACTGTGAGTTCACTTATCCCCTTTTCGTACATTTTGTTCAAAGTTCTTTATCGGGGACTAAAAAGCATGAAAACTATTTTTGTACTTAAATTATATATATATAAATATATATATATATATATGTTCTTGAGTTGTTCTACGTACTATTATATGATCGTACGAAAAGTATTTCGTACTTAAGTGTATATATATAAATATATGTACAAATGTTCTAAAACTGTCCTAGGTACTATTTTATGAACATACTGACTATTTATAAAATGCTTCTGAAATGCATCCTTATTATTATTATCTTCTGTGGTGTGTTGGGATCTTGAATGGGCAGGATCCCGAATACATCCATACCTTCTTTTATACTCTCTCTTGAGTGTATTTAGATCTTGAATGGGCAGGATCTAAATACATTCCTATCATCATAGTTATTCTCTGTAACTGTATTCTAGATCTTGAATGGGCAAGGTCTTGAATACATTTGTAACACTTATTTGTTCTCTGTATGTACTTATTGTTCTATGTATGATATCTATTTTTACTGCTATCAATTCATATCCCACTGTTCAGGGAATGAACCGTAGGTAATTATGGACAGCGCTGTTAGGGTAGGTCCACCCTCATTCTCTACAGTTCTAGAGGATGCATATTATCTGTACTTATTTGATCTAGATCATGCTTGTAGCTTACTTGGTTGTTGTGAGCTTACTGATTCATTATCGTTCATCATTGACCGATCGGGTTAGCAGTAATTATATACATGCATATTAAGTACATTACATATTCCAAAACTATTCTTAATATTACAAAGTGCTTTTGACGGACGTACGGACCTTATGACTTGTTCTTAATATACATACTAATATTATGTATAACTAATGAGTACTTTATGTGAATCTCACCAACTACTTTTGTAGTTGACCCTTTTGAACTTACATGCTTTTCAGGCTAGGTTCTTAGTTCTCTTAGCATAAGAGTCCTCCTACTTCCAGCTTACTTCTATGGGATTGTTCGTGCGTTCAAGATTAGTGGCTGTGAAGACTTCCTTTTGCTTGTTCCTGTTCTGAGTTAAAAGAGTACTTAAGATAATTGTTCTGTCTTTTGAATATTATCTAATTCAGGGTTTATCCCAAATGTTGTAATAACTTATGATACTTCTTATCCCTTAATGTTATAAGCTGTGTTTGAACTTGTACTGTGCGTGCTTGTGCTTATCTGTACATCCCGTATATTCCACTTTAGCTGGGTGTTACAAAGACAACATGTATTCAAATGTTTTCTTATCAGCAACTGTGCAGATTTTGTAGTCTCTAACATTAGCCCAAATTTCTACCTTTACCTTCCAGCCCGCGACAAATGTGCAGATTGTGTAGTCTCTAACATTAGCCCAAATGTGCAGATTGTGTAGTCTCTAACATTAGCCCAAATGTGCAGATTGTGTAGTCTCATCGACTGTTAAGATGTTACTTGTCTTGTGCAGTTTGTTTCACATCTAAATAACGTTATTTAAATGTGTAATGCGTTATTTTGATATTTGTAAATGAGTTTATATCTGAATTAAACGTGTTGTTTTGATATATATGAAATGCGTTATTTTGATATTTGTGTTTTCAATTTTGTATTATCAGGTTTTTAATTGTCATTTAATAGAAAATTAGGAAATGAAAAAAAATTAATTTTTTTAAAAAAAAAAATAAGGGTATGATGCGCAAAAATGAATGTCTAGAAAAGAGGGTCATAAACAGAGGGTCATAAATGTGTGTCATAAAAGGATGACGCCCAAATGCGAGTCAAGAAAATTTATGACTGGTCCATCCTTGATGGGCATTTGCGAGTCATCTGACCCCTTTATGACGCGCATTGCGCGTCAAGAATAGGCCTTTTTCTAGTAGTGGATGAAGCCTGAAGATGGTGAGCCTTTATATCTTTACATGGCAGTATCATCAAATGCAGTAAGCGCAGTCCTTGTAAAGGAATCTGAAGGTCAACAGAATCCCGTCTACTATGTAAGTAAGAGTTTAATTGATGCTGAAACCAGGTATTCTCATCTCGAAAAACTTATACTTGCATTAGTTACGACATCTACTAAACTTTGACATTATTTTGAAACGCATGCGATACATGTTAGGACTAATTACCCTATAAAATGCGTACTTAGGAAACCTGAATTATCAGGAAGAATGGCTAAATGGTCTGTGAAATTAAGTGCTTTTAACTTAGTATATGAACCTAGAAATGCTATAAATCTCGGGCTTTAGCTGATTTTGTGGCTGATTTTAGTACTGACCTACAACCAGAAGTAGATCTAGAAGTTAAAATGTTAGAAGAAGCTACTGAAAAATGGATCTTATATACTGATGGTGCCGCTAATGTCAAAGGAATAGGATTAGGCATCGTACTAAAATCGCCATAGGGGGATATCATACCCCAGGCAGTAAATTGTCACTTTATAGCTACTAATAACGAAGCGGAATATGAAGCTTTAATTTCTGGCATGCAATTAGCTAAAGATATGAACATTAGAAACCTCAAAGTATACGTAGATTCATTACTTTTTGCAAATCATTTTAATGGATCATACGCTGCAAAAGGTGAAAAATTGATGCAATACTTAGATATAGTTAAAAAAAAGCAAAGATAATGGCATACGAATGTAACCACCTATGACCAAATGGTTATGTAATGTAGTGACCTATTCAGGTGGCTATGTAATGTATGCACCTATGTTTTCTTGGCTATATACTATGTAAGGTTCTTTTTATTTGGGTCAATCAATGTAAGAACCTATGTATTTTTTTTGCTATACTATGTAAAGTCCGTACATATTTTACATAGTATAGCCAAGAAAACATAAGTGCATACATTACATAGCCACATGAATAGGTCACTACATTACATAACCATTTGGTCATAGGTGGTTACATTTGTATGCCATAAACCCGTTAAAAAACTAGCTGAAAATTTTGATTTATTCGACATAGAACAAGTACCTAGAGAAGAAAATGTTGAAGCGGACGCTTTAGCAAACTTAGGCTCAACATTTAAGATGTCATCTGAAACTAGTATTCATATAGTCCATGTTCTATATCCTGCTATAGATAAAGAGCCTCGTAAAACTTTAGCTATAGAAGCTGAAAATTCTGAGAATAATCAAAACTCATAGATAAACAATGGGACAACCCCCAAAGATGAAAATCCAAAGGCCTTTCGCATGAAAATTGTTCATTATTCTATGATAAATGGTATCTGGGATAGAAAGTCTCTTGCAGGACCATATCTTAGATGTTTAGAGAATCCTGAGATCAAGGAGGTTCTTAAAGATATTCATGAAGGAGAATGTGGGAATCACACAGCTGAAAGATCTTTACATTCAAAGATCTTGAGAACTGGTTATTATTGGCCAACCATGAAACAGGACGTTGAAAATTATGCTAACTTGTCAAAGGCACAACAACATTCATCATCAACCAGCTGAACCCATGTATCCAGTTTTGTCACCATGGCCATTCATGAAATGGGGGATGGATATCGTGGGACCCATGATAGAATCTTCTGCAGGAAAAAAAAATACTTTCTAGCAATGACAAATTATTTTTCAAAATGGATTGAGGCTGAAGCATACTCCAAAATCCAGGAATCTCATGTTATATCCTTCATCAAGAGAAATATATTGACCTGATTTCGGGTTCCAGCAGAAATAATTTGTTATAATGGTTCACAGTTTATTGGAAAAAAAACTATAAATTTTTGTGAAAGATGGGGAATAAAAATGATTACTTCTACCCTTGTTCATCCCCAAGCCAATGGTCAAGCGGAATCGAAGGAAAAGACTGGGACATGCCAAAGGAAAATGGGTTGAAGAATTACCATTTGTCTTATGGGCTGATCGTACAACCTCTAAAAATGCTACTGGACAAACTCCATTTTCACTTGTCTTTGGAGTTGAGGCAGTATTACCTACTGAAATGGATTTACCAACCGCAAGGATAAGTCTATTGACTTTTGAGAAAAACAAAGAATTACTATTAGAAAACTTGGAAGCTTTAGATGAATTACGAGAAAGAACCAGAATAAGGATAGCAGCTTATCAACAACGAATCGCCAAGTCTTATAATAAGAACTTAAGACTGAGACGATTAGAAGTTGGAGATTTAGTATTGAAGAAAGCTTTGATCAAGCCTGATGGGAAATTGAACCCGAAATGGGAAGGTCCCTATTTGATCGAGGCAGAAGCTGGTAAAGGTTCCTATTGGTTACAATATATAGAAGGTAAGTTTGATCTTAACATTTCAAAATGAAAGAGATCAAAAGAAAGTTTTTATTCATTCAAAATATTTACAAAAACTACTTAAAAACAGTTTTTTACAACCATGATCAATCATACCAGATTGATCTCGCCCCTCCTAGACATTGGAATTTTACATTACACTACCCCTACCGATTCAGCTTCCTAACACCAAAAGAGTCTAAAAATATGGGCTCCGACCTTTGCATTATATCCATCATCGCCCATAAGAAACCATCAATCAGATACAGAAGGCTTCAATTTTTTGGCGACTTGCATATAAATTAGATCTATTTTTGCTGTCTGAAGTTCTGCTTTAGTCCTGGCCAACTCTACTTCTAACTCCTTTATTCAGGACGTCTGCGCCTTCCTTTCGTCCAAGAGTTGAAAGATGAATTGGTTCTGGCTCTTTATTTCTTGGTCCTTAACTCTTGCAACTTCCATATGTGCATGACGCATTTGGGAAAAGCACTGTAGAAAAAGAATAAAAATTAGTTTCCAAAAAAGATTAAATAAAGTTTTAATGGATTTTTTTACGTAAAGAAGTCTCCTCACGGATTTCTTGATGCCCCAGTTTACCCTTGGGGATCATGGATTTGAAGATGGGACAATTGTCATGGGTGAAATTCCAGGTTTCATTATCTTGAATTCCAAGATCTTGGACTCCCAGGATCTTGACATATTTGAATATTCTGATGACTTGTTACTATATTACTAACGATATGTTTCAAGTATAGTTTCCACGTGAGATTAATATGCAGGTTCTAGGATATTCATAAGGAAAATATCTATAACGGTGTAAAGAGATTCAACACATGTTTTATTGGATCAACACACAAAGAAGACTAAGTCCACCAACATAATCGGACTTTAAGATGATTTCAGCATGAGGAGAATATCTTCAAACGGCTACAATATCAGTCAAGATATACTCCAAAGTTCACTTGATGAAGACCAGGAGAATCCCTACAATATCGGATAGTTTGTTATTTCATAGCTCTATATAAACGAGGACATGATCGATCATAGGACAGACAATACTCACTCACTCGCTCTCACTCACTTATTTCTGCTCTCACTTGTAAACACACAACACACTTTACCTTACGTATTATTCATTTAGACGGATCGATCAAGTCGCTCTATCATTGTAATTGATTTAAACATCATTAATAAAAGAACAAGGCAGGGACGATTGCTTCCTCCCGGGGTTTTTATGTCGGCAATCCTCAAAGGATTAAGGGCTTTTCCTCGTTAACAAATCTCGGTGTTCTTTGATCCTTTCTCTTTTATTTACTGCATATATTTATGATTATCATTCTTTATCTTGTTTATTTTATCATATATTTCATCATAATTCTGTTTGCGAGTGTTTTTTTGACAACCTTCTTTTGTTTAAGTCGACATAATCTTGATTTATCATACCTATTTTAAGCGCATCTTTGAAACCAAACATATTTTACAGGACCCTAACCTCACGAATGAAAGTTTGGTTACATAATTGATCTAAGTTTTCAAGGTTGATTATCTTGGATAATTTTTGACCAAAACAATTATAGTAATATATTAATTAAACGATCACTTGAATTATTAATTAAACTATGTTAAAGGTTTAATAGTGTTTAATTAATTAAAGAGGAAAGATTAAATTGTAAGTTAGAAGTTTCCTAATTGTATAAGGAAATGGGGGGGGGGGGGGGCGAAGTTCCTAGGGGAGTTTCCTAATCCCACTCTAACTTGTTCACCAAGCTAGAAAACTCTTCTAATTAATCCCTTTAAATAGAGATCAAGGGTTAAGGGTTTTTTATTCATTCAAGTCAATTAGTTTTGAAGACCTTAAACAAATCTCTCCTTCTATCTTCTCTCTCTCGTTCGACTGTGAGCAAAAACCCAAAGGGTTTTCGGTTTAGGGGTTCGACATCAAGGGGAAAAACACAACGGGTTTATGAGTTCGTGATCGGGTACTAGCATACGATATAAGAGTGTCAAGTGTTCAATCGTAGAGGGGTTTTAGTTTAGACCCTACAATAATAATTATTATTATTATCAACGATTTTGGAAGCTTTGCAAAAAGGTACACGTATTCTATTTATTACTTTGTTAATTAATATGATTGCATAAACGTTTCTTTTCCACTGCGTACTCATGATTTGTTATGTGTTTACGTCCATATATTCTAACAGTGGTATCACGAGCCACCTATGTGATTTATTAGTTACAAAGATCAAAACTTGAAGGGGGGGGGGGGTTTAGGGTTGGTTCGATTTTATGAATAATTAAATATTAAAAATTGTGTTTTAATTGTTTTATTTATTATTTTGTTAGAACCAGTTTCGTCCAAACTGGCCAGTCTCCAGTTGCATCTGGAGACCAGAAGATTTGTCCAGAAATATATTGAAGTCCAGTTGCAACGTACAGTTAATGCAACTGAAGACTTCCTCCAGTTGAGATCTGATCAGAATCGAAGACATTCCAATTGACGTCGAAGACAACAAATGGAAGATAGAGAATGACAATGGCAGCGAAGCCCAGTTGGCATTTTACACAGATTGAAATTGGAGAATATCAGTTTAAAGCCTTTACAATGCTTTACACTGTTTACGAGGAAGACCTTTTTGCTTTATGCAGCTTTTTACAGACAATATCATTTGTCTCTGATTAAAGTACAAAAGTGCATAAAGGAGGTTAGATAAAGTAATGTCTTGATTTACCTTATCAAGCATTTCAAAGGAATTCACTTAGTTTCCTTAAATGTTGTCAACCATATCTATACGACAAAGTTGGATTCCCAATGCCAACTTTGTCTATAAATAGAGGTCTTTGCACAACAAGAATATAACTTTGCATATTCAGACTTTTGCAATATTCCTGGTGTACTTGTGCAATATTCTCTCAATCGTAAAAGGGAACACTTCACAACTTTAAGTGTTTCGATTGTTAAAAAGAATTTCCGAGTATAGATCATTTGTATTTCATAGGTTGTTAGGATATTTACATTTATGTATTATCTTGGTTTCGCAACAACCTTGTATTTTATTTAGCATCAACAAATAAAATACATTTGAAAATTACAACTTGGTCTCACCATTTTACTTTATTATATTTACGTATTGCATTGTCTTTCCTTTTGTCACCTGCTAAGTAATCTATTCAAGGACTTGGTATACAATCACTTTAACTGGTCGTCTCCAGTTCAGCGTTTATATTGAAAAGAATTCTAACCATTGACATAGAGGTGTCTTCAGTTAGTACCATCTCTTGAGTTGGGACTTATAAGTGGTATCAGAGCAGAAGGCTAACATAATTGCCTAGATCTGCTAAGATGTCTACTACTGAAGGTGAGAATGGTCCTGGTAATGATGAAAACACTAATGTTAACAATACTATACCTAATCAAAATGTTAATCAAACTGCTAATAACAATCCTCCTCCACCTCCTCCTAATGCCCCAAACCATGTCCATGTCCATTATTCAAATACTCCTGTTCCCAAATTTGATGGAAATGGTGAAACTTTTGGGACATGGAAGGCCAGAATGCTGCTGCATTTTGGTGGGATAAAGAGGTATATGTTAAAAATCCTTGAGGATGAACCCTATATACCCATGTCTCTCGGGATAAGTCCTCTTCTTGATCCAACTGGAAGAATAGGGTCTAGAGAAAAACCAGAAGACCACTAGTCAGATGAGGATCGCAGACTGGTAGACTTGGATACCAGACTGAAAAACATGATTCTTGCTGCTGTCCCTAAAGACTTAATTCCAACACTTGTGTTTTTCCGAATGCCAAGGCTATGTGGGATGAATTGGTCATTCAGTTTGAAGGAGGTGAGGACACCATTGTCACTAGAAAGGTTGCTTTAAACAAGAAGTATGAATCCTTTTTTGCTCTACCCAATGAAAGTCTAACTGGTACTTTTACCAGATTTACTAGTCTTATTAATCAATTAAGAGGGTTGGGTGTTGAAAAAGACAAGGACATTCTTCTTGAGAGATTCTGTGATGTTCTTCCATCCAAATGGGAAAACATGATTCTTGTCCTAAGACAAGGTAAAACCCTGAACAGTCATACTCTTGCATCTCTCTATGGAGCTTTTAGATTCACAAAGGATAACAATGCTGCAAGACTTGTGGCTGAACAGGATGCCATAAACCATGCTCAAAGTTCCAAGGGAACCAGTTTCACTGGACAACCTTGTGCTGCCTTAATTTCTACAGAGAATGTCCAGTACATTCTATGAAGGAGATGTTAAGCAACTTACTGAACTCTGGATTAACCACTGAGACCAGTGTTGGTTGTGATGAAACTGACGATGATGATCGGGTAGCCATGATTGCCAAAACCTTTCAGAGGTTTAAGCACAAATCTAATCGATTTAATGGTTCCAACAATGCTTCTAGCTCCAACTCTCTAGACAAGGCCAATCTTACCTGCTATAAGTGTGGTAAGAAAGGTCATTTTATGAAGGATTGCAGGTCTAGTCAAATGAACAATCAATCTGGTCCCCTTATCCCAACTTATAATGTGCCTGATGATAAATATAAAGCTAAATATAAGAAGCTTAAGGCACAAATTGCCCTCTTGTCCCTTGAAAAAGAAAAAGAAAAGAATAAATGCATGATGGCAAACACTGAAGGGAAGTGGGAACTCTCTGATGATTCATCTGATGATGAAGAAGAGATTAGGGATATGTGTTTTATGGCACTTGAAGATCAACAACAACATTTGGTGAAAGATGATGTCATTGAAGGAAGATGGTGTGACATCATTCTGAAAAAGGTATGTGATTATGATAAGCAGGATGACCCTGAATTGAAACTGGACATTACTGAATCACTCAATGGTGATTTATTGTATGTTGAAACTATAAGAACTGACAGTGAAAGATATCTGGAAACAATCTTAACTGAATTAAACAATGTGAAACCCTAGTTGAATGACTTGTAGAGTATCCAGTTGGCTCTAAAAGAATCAGTTTTGAAAATTGAAGATTTAAAACTTGAAAATCAAAGTTTAAAATCTGATCTTGAGAAAGAAAAAAAGATTATCAAGTCCTGGGTAAATACATCTGAGAAGAATTATGATGCTTTTTCAAGAACAATTGATGCCTAAAAGAATGCATGGAAATCTGGAGATCTTCAAATGGCAGCTGCCATACCAGATCTCCATGCATTGCATTCATCTCTTTAGGTCGAAACACCTTATGATCAACCTAAGAATTTCAAAACTGAATCTGTTAAAATCACCCCTGTTGAGGTTAAAACTGGATCCAATCAGGCTAAAGCTCCAATTAAAAAGGTTGATTGTGAAAAGCCTTTACCTCAAAAGTCAAAGGAGCCCAAGAATCCTAAGACCAAGAATCAAACTGAACCTAAGTCCAAGGGTCAGGTGTCTGGAGAAAATGACATTTTACTGAAACTGGACAGTCAATTCCAACTTTTGTCTAGGTAGGTTCAGAGTTGTACTGCCAGAATCAAAAATCTGGAAAGAGCCTCTTCTCCTTCAGTTGAAAAACTGAATGTCAAAACCCTTTATAAGTCTAAAAAAAAACAAAAGGATCCATCTGGAACCAAAACAAAAAATGGAAAGGGAAGCAAATACCAAGTACCAATTGTTTTTAATCATGGATCTGAAGTAATTGAACAAGCTCCAGATTAAGCCTCCAGTTCCACCCCTCAACAATCAACTGTGACTTCTCAAGTGAAGTCCAGTGAACCCATCAAGAAAAGATGGGTTCACAAAAACAACTAATAATTTTGTGGGTGTGCGGGGCGATCGAAAGAAGCATATCTGGTATCTGGACAGCACAGCTGGACGGACTATGACAGGATGTAAGCCCCTGCTGGAAGAGTTCACTGTCCAAGATGGACCGACAGTGACTTTTGGTAATGATGGTAGTGGTAAAACTGAAGGATTTGGTGTGCTTAACAATGGACAAGTCAAGTTCACTAAAGTTACATTTGTAAATGGTTTAAAATATAACTTGATCAGTGTATGTCAACTGTGTGATGATGGCTTCAGAGTTTTGTTCGATGTTGCACAAGACACCATTTTTAACAAGGATTGGCAAGTGGTAATGAATGCTCCAAGAAAGGTAAATGTGTACATAATGGACATGGAACCAGCTCCAAAAGAGCATTGTTTCTATCCAAAAGCTGATGAGGACACCAACTGGCTATGGCATAAGAGGTTATCCCACCTAAATTTCAAAAACATAATAAATTATCAAGAAAGCAACTGGTGGATGGGATACCTTTAATCTCTTTTAAAAAGGAGAGGCCATGTCCAGGGTGTGAGATGGGCAAGAAGAAAAGAGCTAGTTTCAAACCCAGGCAAAACTTCAGCATCACTGAACCTCTTCACATGTTACATATGGATCTCTTTGGTCCAGTGAATGTTCAAACTAAAGCTGGTAAGAGATACACTTTAGTTGTGGTTGATGAATACACCAGATACTGTTGGGTGGTGTTCATTAGATCAAAAAGTGATGCACCTGGTGAAATCATCTCTCTCATCAAATAAATTGAGCTCAAGTATACCAAGAAAGTGTGTCAGCTGCGAAGTGATAATAGTACATAATTTATAAATAAAGAATTGGAATCATTTTGCAATGACACTGGCATTTCCCAAAACTTCTCTTCAGCTCATTCTCCAGAGCAAAATGGTGTGGTTGAAAGAAAGAATCGCACATTGATTGAAGCTGCAAGAAGTATGTTATCTGAATCAGGTCTTCCAACCAGTTTTTGGGCTGAAGCTGTAGCAACTGCTTGTCACACCCAGAATCGGTCAGTTTATGTCAAGAGACATAGGAAGACTGCCTATGAAGTCCTAAGGAATCGTAAACCAAATATTGGTTATTTCCTTGTATTTGGTTGTCTAGTTTATATTCTTAACGATTCCAATCAGTTGGGTAAGTTTGATGCAAAGGTTGACGAAGGTGTCTTTGTGGGTTATTCAGATATCAGAAAGGCCTATAGAGTTTATAATTATAGACTCCAAAAGGTACATGAGACAATTCATGTCACATTCGATGAATCAAATGAAGCAATCAATAAACGACCAAGCGTTGATTTATCTCCAGTTATTCCGGTTGACTTTGGTGTATCTGATCAAGTTCATCAATCAGTTTCTACACCAAAAGATGTTTCCAGTCACCAAGACTTGGAACCAGTTGCACAGAAGAGAAGCTCTAGTGACACTTCATTCTATCCTTTCATCAGTTTTAATTTACCACAAAAACTGGTGATTGGATTTGATGTTCGTGCCACTCCAATATCAGAACCAGTTCAGACTCCTAGTTCTCCAGTTGTTCAAGATGTGCCTTCAACTGAAGAATTCCACGATGCAAATCGTGATCTCATTGACTCTAATGATGATGTTGAAGAACTCTGGACTGATCCTCCTCCAGTTTCAACAACTGTGGAGGTTCCTCAGGTTACTTGCACTGATATTGTGGTACACCAACCTAGTCAATACACTAAATGGACACAAGCGCATCCAATTGAGCAGATAATTGGAGATCCAAGTAGTGGGGTGCGGACTAGAAGAGCCACAAGTGAACAATGCTTGAACGTCACCTTCTTATCTCTAATTGAACTGAAGAATAGATTGACGAGGCTTTGGAAGACCCAAGCTGGGTAGAAGCAATGCAAGAAGAGCTTATCCAGTTTGAAAGGAACAATGTATGGGAACTTGTTCCTTGTCCACCAGGGTTGAAGAAGGAACCTATTGGAACTAGATGGGTTTACAGAAACAAAATGGATGAAGATGGCAATGTGGTAAGAAACAAAGACAGATTGGTTGCCAAGGGTTACTGTCAAGCAGAAGGTGTTGATTTTGATGAGACTTTTGCTCCAGTTGCTAGACTTGAAGCCATACGAATTTTCTTGGTTTATGCAGCCCATCTGCAATTCAAAGTCTACAAGATGGATGTCAAAAGTGCGTTCCTCAATGGAACATTGGAAGAAGAAGTGTATGTTAAATAGACTCTAGGCTTCATTGATGAGAAGCATCCTCACTGGGTATATAGACTGAACAAAGCATTGTATGGTCTCAGACAAGCCCCCAATGCCTAGTATGATACTTTAACCAAACATCTTCTTAAACATGGTTTTCTAAGAGGTGCAATAGATAATACCTTGTTTATCTTGAAAAAAAAATGTAATATCTTACTGGTACAAATTTATGTTGACGACATTATATTTGGGTCAACTGATGATGCAATGTGTGAAAAGTTTTCAAAAATCATGTCTACTGACTATGAAATGAGTTTAATGGGAGAATTAACGTTTTTCTTAGGTCTACAAATTAAACAAACCATGGATGGTATCTTTATTGACCAAGAAAAATATGTCAGAGATTTGTTAAGAAAATACAAATGTGATTCAATCCCATCAAAACCACACCCATTGCAGCTCTTTTAAATTTGGATTCTGACCCAAATGGAAAACCAGTGGACCAAAAAGATCATCGTGGAATGGTTGGTTCACTGATGTATTTAACTGCAAGTCGACCAGATATAATGTTTGCAACATGTTTATGTGCCAGATTTCAGGCTAACCCAAAAGAATCACATTTGCAGGCTGTTAAGCGCATTTTCAAGTACTTGAAAGGGTGCCCTAGCCTTGGTCTTAGGTATCCCAAAGGCTCAAGGTTAGATTTAATGGGTTATTCAGATTCAGATCATGTAGGGTGTAAGATTGATAGAAAGTCAACAACTGGTGGATGTCACTTCCTAGGGGGAAAACTGGTGAGTTGGACCACTAAGAAGCAGACTTCGGTCTCAATGTCAATTGCTGAGGCAGAGAACATTTCTACGGCTAGTTGTTGTGCCCAGATTCTTTGGATCAAAAACCAGTTACTTGATTATGGTATGAAATACTCAAGAACCCCAATTTTTTGTGACAACACCAGTGCAATTACTATATCTCACAACCCAGTGATGCACTCCAGAACAAAACACATTGACATCAGGTATCATTGCATTCGTGACCATGTTATGAAAGGAGATATTGAAATTCATTTCAATCCCACTGACAAACAGTTAGCTGATGTTTTTACAAAACCTCTTGATGAGAAAACTTTTAAACATCTCATCAGCGAACTGGGCATGTTAAATCCTCATTAAACTGGTGAGGCCCTCCAGTTGAGGATGGTTCAGGTTATCCTTGATTGGTTGGAGATTGAACGCCTTGATGTACTCAAAAACCAGTCCTTGATCAAATGGATCTCATGTTTAGGGGGAAAAGACTCAAAACATTTTTCTAACAAAAGATTGCTTTTGCAACTGGAGAGTTCTCCAGTTGAAACTGGCACTGGACTGTTCCTCCAGTGTAAATGTTTTGTCTCATCTTCAAATTGGATGTTAACCAGATTTTCATAACAGTAAGAATACTTGGTTAATTGTGTGACACGTGATAATACTCGAGTGTTTTAACCCACTTACAACTGTCACATGACGTGTCATTACCATGTTAGAAAAAGATGCACTTTTATTGGGATTGTGAAAAGTTAGTGGGCGAGTGGGTATATAAGCCGTCGTAGCATTTAATGTTGACATTAGGAATTGAATGTTTTGGATCAAAATTCAAACTCATTTTTAACAAAATATCTAAAAGTTTTGATTTTTGATAAAAAAAAATATTCTTGTTTATTCTTTGGGATTGTGAATCCAGCTTATAAATACCCTGTATTTACTTTCACTTATTCACTTTCGTTTCACATTCCTTCATTCCAATCATCAACAATTACTCTCTTCTCTCTGCTTATTATCAAAACCCTAATTATCATAATTTCAAACTCTTTCTTTATCTATAATCAAATGGCTCCCAAATCTTTTCGTAGCAGAGACATTAATTTACGCACTGTTGCATACAATCCATCCTCTCAAGTCAATGTTGCACATGGTGCCCCTGAGGCAAAATTAATAAAATTGAACCCTAATAATCCCATGGCTAGTTTGAAAGGGGTTCAAGCCACCGATTCTCTCATTGGAAGAATCCAACTTTTCCTTCTGGACTCTCCCATTGGTGTGACTTTTTCTCTCAATCTACACAAGTTGTACCATGACTACTTGTGTGAATTTTGGTACACTGCACAACTCGCTGATGACTGTTCATCAATTTCTTTTTCTCTCAAGGATGGAACAGTTGTGTGTACCATCACAGCGGATACTATGAGATGCTCTGCATCTCAACTACTGGAGAGAAGGTGAGACTCCAGTAGTCATTTCCCAAAATATAAACTATCGCCAGGTGCTCCTTGACATGGGAAACAAGGAATGTTTGGAGAATGGGGTGTTGAAAACCAAAGGTTCCATAACGTTGAAGAGACTCACACCCACATGGAGATAATTTTTCATACATATGGTGGAGAGTATGGGAGGAAGTTCTGGTGGCCTTGACCAGATTAACTCTACTCAAGCAGAGATGGCTTACTGCTTATGGAATGGCCTTAGAGTGGATTTTGCTGAGATTATCTTTAGAAGTTTTGTGCAAAAGTTGAAGGGTAACAGGGGATTGTGCATACCCTTCTCCAGATTCTTGTCTCCGTGTTTCCTTCAGATCCTGGGCAGTGATACTTATCACATTACTCAGTCACTTTACACTGTCCCAGAGATGCTGAGGAATTTGGACTCTCTTTGCTCCTCACCTGGAGAGGTCCAGATGCCAAGTAGAATGCAGCTGGCATTCTCAAAAACTAATGCACCAGTCTAAGGTGAGTCAGAAAGACTACTGGGTGGGCCTCAAAATAATGAGGGGCCCACCAGATCGTCTGCTGGTACTCTGACGGTTGCTGAACCTGGGCAGCAGTCCTTACCCACCAGCTCCAGCCTGTCAGATCCACCAACATCTCACCCTGGAGACCTCCCAACAGGTGTCTAGGTAGTTCCAAAGGCAAAACGTTCAATGAAAAGGCGCCTTAGGAGACAGTCAGATCTTGCCCCTGACGTTAGTACCATTGCCAGCCCTCCAGCCTCTTCCCAACAAGATGCTGGAGATAGTCAAAGGGGTGAACAACAAGCAACCACTTTCGAACTTGCTGTAGGAGGAAGTGGTGAAGAAGTTAATGGTCAGCCCAGCCCAACTTAGAGTCCGTGTCAGCACTTAACTTACAGAGCCATACTTCTGACACTCTTGAAGCACGAACTGACAAAGTTTCTGGTCAGTCACAGCTAGAGATCGAGGTTCCAGACTCTTCGGCCCATGATACTACAGCTGAGGATCGAGCAGTTGTGGTTGAGGCACCAGTGACCTTTTTCCAGGGAGAAGATGCTTCGGCAATGGATCCCCAAATTGGTGAAACCATCCAGGCAACTGGAACTGGTCACCAGGAGTCTGAACAGCTTGTTCAGCCACCCCTATCATTCATGGATCTAGGCATGAGTGTGGGTGAGTTTCAGCTCGAATCCTCGAATTCGGATGAGACACATTCTGACCAGGAAATGGCTGATGCATCTACACATGATCAGTTTCCTCCCTTTTCTGGTCAACCCCTAGATCTACCAGTTTTAGTTTCACCTCCTGACTTCTCCACACTACAAGAAATTCCTCAATTCGCCTCTCGACAACTCCTTTCTTCTATGAATGTGCCTAGAAATAGACACATTCTAACCCCACCATCGCCGGCGTACATACCTGAGCATTCTCAGCCTGTACGTCAACTTGAATATCTTCCCCTTCTTTCTTCAACAACTCCTTTTGTTTCAACTGGTGTTACTACATTTGGAGGATCAACACTTGTAACACCTCCTCCAGTTGTACCTGTAGTGTTTCGAACTGGTCCAGTGACACCTTCCCTTCCGTCACTGGATAGCCAGTTTGTATCCTTTCAATCGGATATCCAAAACCTTCTTACAAGGGTGGAGGATATTCAAAAGGTACTAGACAAGAATACCAAGTCCCTCTCCAGGTACCAGAAGGAACACATTACAAATGTCAAAATGGTTGACCTAGGGATCAATAAGTTCTCTACAAATGAGGACTTGGTATTCTATAAGCTCAATGAGTTGGTCAATTCCTCCAATCTACTTGCAACATCTTTAAGGGAGACTTTTGCACTTACTCAAACTGGGGTCACATCCTCCATTACCAACCTGCTGAACACAACTGTTAGATCTTCAGAGGTTGATTTGCAAGAACTTGAAATACAGGTTAAGTTGCTTATTGAAAAACCTGCTATGGATGTGATCGAGCTTGGCAACTAGTTGGCCACCTCAGTTGGTCAAAAGATAGAAGAAACCTTGGCTGCTAGAGAACAACAAGACTACAGAGCCCCAGGTTGATCTCACTCCCATTACATCTGAGATCAATCAGTTGAGGTGCAGTCTGGATACTCTGGCCAGCAAGGTATCTGAACACTCCACTGCAATACATAATCTGACAACTGAAGTTGGCAAAATAAAAGATAAGGAAGTGGTGAAGGATGTTGGTACAACTGGGCTCTCCTCAAACTGAAACAAATGGCAATGCGTTGGTCCAGTCACAAGAAGTCAATCATCTTTGGAGGACAGTTCGAATGATTTGTGGAGTTTTCAAGGAGTGCAAGAACATGGGGTCATGGCAGCCTCTAGATCGCTTACCCTCCAGTCCTTTGGATTTTGATGCAATTAGAAAAGGACTAGAAGCTGCCAAGGGGGAAAGATCTGTAAACATCCCCGACACTCACATTGAAACTCCAAGTTTAAGTATTGGAAAAGAGTTGGTTGTCGCTGCCAGTACTAATGCTGGTATGCAAGTAATTGAAGAATTTGAGGATGTTGGTGATAGGGGGAAGAAGAATAAGGGCAAGGCACTTGTAACTGATGAATCTGCCCAGTCGGCCACTGATATACCCTTATTAGAAATTGGAAATCCTGATCAGCTTCCTTCAGTGACTGAATCTGACAGCAAGAGATTGGCTAGAATTGGCAATGCAATAAATGAAAGGAAGAAACAAAAGAAAGCCACTTTGCTAGTTTCAAGGGTTCAACTGCAAGGATTAGGCATACTTGATGTTAATGATGCTAATCTGTTGGGCATCTCACTGGAGCAATATAGGAAGGTCAAGAGTGACCCAAGGATAGTGGGACTCGTGAATGATATGATTGAAGTCCATCTGGACAAAGACTATCCTGATGATGAAGCTGAGCATGATGCCAGAAATTTAAATATATCAGTGGAGAAGGCCAAGGAAGCTAGAACTGAAGGGATTCTTAAACGAACTGAGCAAATATCGAAAAAGGTCAAACAAGTATTGAACCCACCCAAGCCTAAGAGCAAGTTAAAGCCTAAACCCTTGTCAAGGGATGCAAACTTAAGGACTTGGGTGGAACCCAATGAGCCATCCACTGAAGATATTCGAGCTGTTGTACAAAAACTGAGCACTGCCCAGATCAAACTGGTCAATGAGTCTGACGCACGTGCATACTTAAATGAAGTTCTTCAGCGAAGATATCATCCAGGAAAAATCAATGAAATCAAAGTTACAATCAAACCTGGAGGAAGGCAATTTTTGGTGACTATTCAATACTTCAATGGACCACAACTCACAACTGAGAATCCAGATGTTCATCAATATGGACATTCTGAGCATGTTGAAATGTTAAATTTGCTGGAGGCAAGGCAGCACAAGAACAAGATTGAAAAGGGTTGGGTTTATGTACTTCAAAGTCTGATCAAGTTCAAGGAAGATGTTGAGAAAAGATTGAACTTCGATTCTGAAGATAGACAACCCATCTCTTTAGTTGCAAAGAGAAGAAGATTTGGCGAAGGGCCATCTGCTTAAGATCTTCTTCAGTTATCTATTTTGTAATTTTACTTATTGTCTTGTAACTTTTGTAACATATCAATGCATTTGATGATCTATAAAAATGCCTTGGAAACTTAGATTAGATTTAGTCATACAAATCCTTCAAGTTCATACTTGTATAGTTACTAAAACTTGAACAGACTTGGCAATATTTCAGGACAAATAGGGGGAATTTGTTAGATACAGTTTCGTCCAAACTGGCCAGTCTCTAGTTGCAACTGGAGACTAGAAGATTTGTCCATAAATATATTGAAGTCCAGTTGCAACGTACAGTTAATGCAACTGAAGACTTCCTCCAGTTGAGATCTGATCAGAATTGAAGACATTCCAATTGACGTCGAAGACAACAAATGGAAGATAGAGAATGACAATGGCAGCGAAGCCCAGTTGGCATTTTACACAGATTGAAACTGGAGAATATCAGTTTAAAGCCTTTACAATGCTTTACACTATTTATGAGAAAGACCTTTTTGCTTTATGCAGCTTTTTACAGACAATATCATTTGTCTATGATTAAAGTACAAAAGTGCACAAAGCAGGTTAGATAAAGTAATGTCTTGACTTACCTTATCAAGCATTTCAAAGGAACTCACTTAGTTTCCTTAAATGCTGTCAACCATATCTATACGACAAAGTTGGATTCCCAATGCCAACTTTGTCAATAAATAGAGGTCTTTGCACAACAAGAATATAACTTTGCATATTCAGACTTTTGCAATATTCTTGGTGTACTTGTGCAATATTCTCTCAATCGTAAAAGGGAACACTTCACCACTTTAAGTGTTTCGATTATTAAAGAGAATTTCCGAGTATAGATCATTTGTATTTCATAGGCTGTTAGGATATTTACATTTATGTATTATCTTGGTTCCGCAACAACCTTGTATTTTATTTAGCATCAATAAATAAAATACATTTGAAAATTACAACTTGGTTTCACCATTTTACTTTGTTATATTTACTTATTGCATTGTCTTTCCTTTTGTCACCTACTAAGTAATCTATTCAAGGACTTGGTATACAATCACTGTAACTGGTCGTCTCCAGTTCAGCGTTTATATTTCAAAGAACTCTCACCATTGACATAGAGGTGTCTTCAGTTAGTACCATCTCTTGAGTTGGGACTTATATTATAAAAGTCGAATTTTAATTAAATAAACTAGGGTTTTGTTTAATTAAGTTCAACCTAATTTAATGGTTAATTCAAACCCTCTAAGCAAGTTTTGATATTATGAATTGACATGTTTATTTGATGTAAATTGTATGCTTGTGTACTTGATTTATTTAAGGTTGTTAAATAATAGTAAAAATCATAAGGGATTCATGCAAAATACCTTGTGATTATTACTGCAATATAGTGATATAAAAGGCATACAATAATGATCTAATAATTAGGGTTAATTATGAGATAATTGTGTGACTATGTGAATTTTTCGTGTCATTTTTCTGCTTTGTGACAGTTCACTAAAAAATTCATGTCTTTTAATCCGTAATGAGTTAGAGGCTGTGCTTTGAACTGTAGATGCTCAACACATAGGGCTAAAACTTTGTAGTTCTGGTCGAAATATGAATCAGACCAGAAACAGGTCTAAACAGGTTGTGAAGCTACTGGAAAATTCGAGTCAGCAACTATGTGTTTATGTGATAATTGATTGTTTTATATATGTTTAAGGCTTACGCAATCAAGAAACTTGATGTATGTGGTCCTCTTCTTTGAAGGGGGGGCCAGATTAGACAAAATTGAAACCATAGTGACATGTTTAGGTGGCCTATCATAACTCGTTGCATGCTTAATAGTTAATAGATTAGTAAAGTTTATTGTTTTGCGTATTTATTGAGATATAAATGGTGATGCAAAATAGTTTTGAGAAAATATAAACTTGATTAAGCAATATCAAAATAAGAGATTTTTTAATAAAATTGGAGTCTTACAACCTTGAGATACACCGGCTCACCCATTTGAACAAACTCTAAGAGAGGTATAAGCCGGAGTGCACTAGCCTTCTAAAAGGGCGGGTTTTTAATTGCGTCCATCACAAACCTTTGCCCTTACACTTCTTTGTGCATTCAAATGGAGCTACCGAGCTCTCTTGAGTTGTTAAGACTATACAAATGATTTTTATTAAATGTTATGTCATGAAGATTTGCATGAGTCTTCGTACATAAACTTTGATTCACATCAAATGCATTACCCATTCAAAGTTAAGTCATAGCCACCCACTTCGCTTAGAGCGCCTCCCAGGTACTATTTGACCCTATGTGAGACCATAGGCGGCTGGTATCTCTTGAGGGTAGATTACCGGCCTGTTGTGAGACCAGCGGCGGACTATTTACACGTTCTTAATTGGGTGGCTTAAAACGAGTTAAGATGATGAGGCCTTGACCCGTGGCATAAGATGGAACAAAACATGTTTACAAAACACTTAAACACCCCTTTAGTGTTGTTGTAAGTTCCATAACTCTAGGAGTTGCATTAGATATGCAATCACTAATTGTTACTTACCATTTTGAATATCATCATCTCTAGTTGATCAACAGATGCGGTGATGGTATATCAAATTGGATCCTAGCCTTAATGAAATTAATTATTAAAAGTATTTAACATGGGTAAATTACATTTCTTAAGGATTATTATCGAAAATACCAATAATTGAACTTTTGTCTGTTTTGTAGATTGCAACAACAAATCCTACTCAAAACACACACCAATCGGCTTTTAGGTAGATGCTAAAAAGAGAAAAACTTTATGGACCAAACTTCAATGATTGGTTTCGTCAGTTGAGAATAGTTCTAAGAGCTGAAAGGAAATATGAAATCCTTGAAGAAGAGAGACCCGTTGTTTCGGGAACTGATGCTACAACTAGAGAGTTGAGTGCATACAGTACTGTGTATGGAAAGCAAGCTAATATGGATTTGTTTGAACTGGTTAAAATAATTCATTGCTTACAGCACGATCAAGGAACACCGGTTGGACCTCATGTACTAAAGATGAAAACGTACTTTGAGCATTTGGAAAGGTTGAATTATGCTTACCCTCCTACTGTTGTGATTGGCATGATTCTCAAATCTTTATCTAAGGATATTGAGGAGTTTGTGCGCAATTATAAAATGCATAGATGAATAAAACCATTGTTGAACTTCAGGTTAATGAGTATGAAAAGAAGTTTCCAAAGAAATCTTCTACACCCCAAGTTCTCACGATCAAGGGGGGAAGAGTCCAGAAAGGAAAGCAACTAAAAGCTAAGGGCAAGAAAGATGGCAAGGGAAAGCAAAGTACTTCAGTGCCAAAACCAAAGAAAATGCCTCCAGCAAAAAAGGAAAAACTAGCTAAGGACCAAACTTGTTTTCACTGTAATGAAGTGGGACATTGGAAGAGGAATTGTCCTAAATACCTAGCCGAGTTGAATGTGAAGAAGAAGCAAACTGGTTTGGCCAGTACTTCAGGTATCTTCACAATTGAATTATATTCCTTTTTGTAAGCGTAAATCATGGGTATATGACACTAGGTGTGGTACTCATATCTGTAAAATTTTTACAGGGGCTTAGAAGGAGAAAGAAGCTGAAACCAGGATCTTTACAATGGTCTACCGGCAGTTGATATGAAATTGATATGCGTGGTTGTGATTCAAATTGATATGAATTTGATATGCGTGGTTGTGATTCAAATAATTCAATGTATATAGTTAGCAAACTAGTCAAGACACATCTGGAATCGACTTATCTTTGGCATTGTCGACTTGCTCATGTCGGCAAGAAACGCATTGAGAGACTTTAACGTGAAGGGATATTAGAATCAACTGATGAATCATTTGATAAATGCATATCTTGTGTTTCCGAAAAGATGACAAATAAACCTTTTCCAAATAAACCGGAGAGGGCTAAGGAACTACTTGGACTAATACATTCGGATGTATGTGGCCCATTTAGACATGTGTCAAGGAGAGGTGCTAGCTATTTTGTCACTTTTACGGATGATTTTAGTCGTTATGGTTATGTTTACTTGCTGAAACATAAACATGAAGTCTTTGAAACATTCAAGGTGTTTAAAAGTGAAGTAGAAAATCAACTCGGTAGAACCATCAAGATTCTTCGTTCGGATCGAGGTGGTGAGTACTTAAGCCAAGAGTTTAAAGATCATCTTAAAGCTTGTGGAATCATTCAACAGCTTACTCCTCCATATACTCCACAGCACAATGGTGTATCGGAGAAGAGGAATCGAACATTGCTTGAAATGGTTCGATTTATGATGAATCTTAAAACTCTTCCATTTTCGTTCTGGGATTATGCCCTAGAGACTGTTGTACGCATTCTCAATATGGTTCCAACTAAGAAGGTTGACAAGACACCGCATGAATTGTGGCATGGGAGTGTTCCCAATTTGTCTTACTTACGGGTTTGGGGATGTGAGGCTCTTGTGAAGAGAGATAGGCCTAACAAACTAGAACCTAGATTCGTTAAGTGCATCTTTATAAGATACCCAAAGGAAACTATGGGTTACTACTTCTACTTTCCTACCGAAAACACTGTCAAAGTTTTTCGATTTGCTGAGTTTCTTGAAAAGAAGCTCATATCTCAAGAAGACAGTGGGAGGATTGTTGAACTTAATGAGGTTCAAGAGCAAGATGTGTTAACTTCCGAAAAGACTAGCAATCGTCAGCTTGGGGGGAAAATGTTTAAAGAGATGAATCTCATGAATATCAAGTTGAAGATAATGAAAATGTGATTCCAATTTGTAGGTCCTCAAGGATGATACGTGCTCGTAAAAGATTAAATCTTATGGTTGAGTCTGAAGAACACGTATTAGGAGACTTAAATGAACCTCCTAATTTCAATGCTGCATTATCGGATCCGGAGTCTGACAAATGGCTTGAAGCTGCGAATGTGGAAATTAAATCCATGAAAGATAATCAAGTTTGGAGCTTGGTTGATCTTCCACCAAATGGTAGAACCGTTGGGTGTAAATGGATCTTCAAGAAGAAGACCGACATGGATGGAAATGTACACACCTATAAAGCTCGTCTTGTGGCAAAAGGCTATTTTCAACTTTACGGAGTTGACTATGAGGAGACCTTTTCTCCCATCGCGGACATTAGAGCTAATAGGATCATCTTAGCCATAGTTGCATTCTATGACTTTGAGATATGGCAAATGGATGTCAAAACCGCCTTCTTAAACGGTTTTCTAGACGAGGAAGTCTATATGGTTCAACCGGAAGGTTTTGTCGATCCAAAACATCTCAACAAAGTATGCAAACTTCAAAGGTCTATTTATGGATTAAAGCAAGCATCAAGAAGTTGGAATAAAAAGTTTGATGAGGAAATCAAGAACTTTGGTTTTGCTCAAAATCCTGATGAGCCATGTGTATATCGCAAAGCTAGTGGGAGTAATGTTACTTTCCTTGTCTTATATGTAGATGACATATTGATAATAGGAAATCACATTCCAATGTTGAAAGACGTTAAATCTTATCTTGGAAAGTGTTTTGCTATGAAAGATTTGGGAGAAGCAGCATTTATTCTTCGAATAAAGATTTATAGAGATAGAAGCAAAAGGTTGATCGAATTAAGTCAAAGTGCTTATATAGATAAGATCTTGAAGCGATTCAAGATGGAGAATTCTAAGCGTGGGAATTTGCCAATGCAAGAAGGACTTAATTTATCTAGCAAGAACGGTGCTTCTACACCTGAGGAGGTGGAGCGTATACAAAGAGTTTCTTATGCTTCGGCAGTGCGATCTATTATGTATGCGATAAGATGCACTAGACCTGACATTGTGTTCGCGCAAAATGTTGTTAGCCGCTATCAGCAAAATCCTGGAGAGGATCATTGGACTGCTGTAAAGAATATTCTTAAGTACATGCGAGCTACTAAAGATTTATTTTTGGTGTATGGAGAAAATTCTGACACATAACTCAAAGTGACTAGATACTGTGATGCGGGATTTTAGACTGATAAAGATGATACAAAATCTCAGTCGGGATACATCTTCGTTTTAAATGAAGGCGCGGTAGATTAGAAGAGCAAGAAGCAAACCACAGTTGTTATGTCTGCTACAGAGTCTGAGTACATTGCCGCTTCAGAGGCCGCTATGGAAGCTGTCTGGATCAAGAAGTTTATTTCTGGACTTGACGTGATGTCCTCAAATAAATCACCTATGGATCTGTACTGTGACAATACGGGAGCTATTGTCATTGCCAATGAACCAGGAGTTCAGAAAGGTGCATGACAATACCAAAGAAAATATCACTATGTTCGAGACCAAATCGAATCATGTGAAATAAATCTACTAAAAGTTCACACAGATTGCAACCTAGCAGATCCTTTTACGAAGGCATTGTCAAAAGGAAAGCTTAATAAGCATGCTGAAGGCATAGGTCTTAAGTTGATAGGTTGTGTCATGTAAATCTGTGATTGGTATTTGGATAAGGGATGTTAAACAATTGTTATTCCAATGTCGATTAACTATATGGGAATATGGTTAAACTAAGACATATGTGAGAGATTGGTAATATTCTGGTGAATATATGAAGATGGTCCTGCCAAACTCACATGATAATCAAAGAGGTGCATATCGGACTTAACTCACTTAACGAATTATCATTTTATGGATCGGCGTCCATTAAGTGAAATTCGTGAAATGGTTACTTTAGTTATCCTTAGACTTGAGATACAAGTAGGTTAAGTGTGTATGGATCACGTTCTCTTGATTTAGTTCTACGCTGTCCTGAACAAGGTAGTAATAAAGGGCTATTTCAGAAATGTTGAAAAGTAACTTGACTTGACACTTGTAGTCAATATAGGATTTGTTCATTCAATTTGCAACTGAAGAATGATACCATTTGGCACCCTCATTGGTTAATTAAGATGTTTGTGCGGCCGTACCCAAATGAACTCAAGAAGTTGTCTCAACAGAATTTGGTAATCTTAAGTTAATTGCTAAAATGAGAAACATAATCGTTACATTATGGAATGGCATTGATCCATATCCATAATTAACAAGAGTATCTAAAGCAAATGGATATTAAAGACTAAATCATTTCAAATGATACTTTAAGATACTATACTTAAATATTTCCAGGAGCATTGGCGTGTTGCTAGATGCTAACTAATGTTATTGCCTTTATAATAACATGCTCAAGTGGGACTTGTTGGAATATGATCACGTTATAATAAACGCATGTCCGGTATTTATTTAAGCGTACGGAGTTACACAAAATGACACGTTAACTTTATATATTTAATTAGTATATTATAGTAATATATTAATTAAACGATCACTTGAATTATTAATTAAACTATGTTAAAGGTTTAATAGTGTTTAATTAATTAAAGAGGAAGAATTAAACTGTAAATTAGAGGTTTCCTAACTGTACAAGGAAAGAGGGGGGGGGGTGAAATTCCTAGGGGAGTTTCCTAATCCAACTCTAACTTGTTCACCAAGTGAGAAAACCCTTCTAATTAATCTCTTTAAATAGAGATCAAGGGTTAAGGGTTTTTCATTCATTCAAGACAATTAGTTTTGAAAACCCTAAACAAATCTCTCCTTCTCTCGTCTCTCTCTCGTTCGACCGTGAGCAAAAACCCAAAGGGTTTTCGGTTTTGGGGTTCGACATCAAGGGGAAAAACACAACGGGTTTGTGAGTTCGTGATCGGGTACTAGCATACGATATAGGGGTGTCAAGTGTTCAATCGTAGAGGGGTTTTAGTTTAGACCCTACAATAATAATTATTATTATTATTATCAACAATATTGGAAGCTTTGCACAAAGGTAAACATATTCTATTTATTACTTTGTTAATTAATATGATTACATAAACGTTTCTTTTCCACTGCATACTCGTGATTTTTTATGTGTTTATGTTCATATATTCTAACAATAGCAACCTTAATCGATAATTTATTAAAGTAGTTAGTGTGATAAGTAGAATTGAGTAGATATATAATGTAGTAAAGTCTCGAGCATTAATTAAGGAGATATTAAGGAGAAAGTGTTAAGCTTAATTAACCCGCATTTTGGTCTATTTAGATCAAGTGTGTTTAAGGAGCTCATTTGGGGGAAACGTATATCGTCCCTGGTGAGGTGCAATTTAAGGAGTAGAGTAGCACCGTTGGAAGTGATTGACCCTAAGGAGAATGCGGACTACTCATGGATTGGTTATGCCTTTCCATAATGATGCTGATGGACCCCCGAAAGGTTTACCCATCATGTGGGGTGTGAGGTTCAATTCCTTGTGAGGTCTTATGACCGCCTACACACAAAACCTTTATTGTTGATTTTAAATGGCATAACCTAAGTAGTTAAGAAGCTAAATAATTAAGTAGCCAAGTAGTTAAGGAGCTAATTAAAGAGTTAAGTAGTTATATTCATTACAAGAAAAATGTTGATTAGTGACCATTTTGCTTAGTAACGACTAAAATTTGGTCACTAATAACCTTATTTAGTTACCATTAAGAAAAAGTGGTCACTTAATTTGGTCACTAAATAAAATTTGTGGCCAAAAAATAACATTTTTTGGTCTCTAAACAAAATTAGGGTTATTAAACAAAGGGTTAATTGCTTCGTGATCGGGGTACTAGCATACGGTATAAGGGGTCTCTAGTGTCTGATCGTAGAGGGGTTTTACTTTAAACCCTACAATAATAATAATCTCTTTATTAATAATTATTGGAAGTTTGCGCAAAGGTACACGTTTCAATTCCTTTCTTTGTTAAATAATTTGATTGCATATTCGATTATTTCATTACGTTTACTCGTGAATTGTTACATGTTTATATGCTTAGATTCCAACATAAGGTTCGGATTCTACGTACGTGGTGGATGTTGTAGAGGATGATTTCATATTTTCATGGGATTAATTAATTGACCGATTTCATGAATCATGTATATTTTTTTTTCCTAGCAATATTGTTGGCTTTGTTGTGATAGAGATAGTTTATAAATTAACTACTGTTTAATTTTGTTGTAAATTAACTTTGATTTGTTTTTATTAACTATATATTATATTATAATTATAATAGCTTATATTATATAACGTTTGTGGTTGAGGATTGTAAAACAAGTATTAAAGTATAATAAATAAGACAAGATCTTGACTTTTAGATCTTGGTTAAATTGATGCACGAAGATTCACAAGGCAATTGATTCATGATAATATTCATGATGTACAATGATTTTCAGTACGATAATATTCATGATGTACAATGATTTTCAGTACGATAATATTCATGATGTACAATGATTTTCAGTACGATAATATTCATGATGTACAATGATTTTCGTTGATGTGTCACATTATGTATATGTGGTATGCAACATCAGGGAAACCTCACCGTATAATGGTGAAGCCTTGCACACACCCTAGACAATGAGATGTTGATCATGGGCTGTTACAAGTATTCAGGGGGAAAATCCCCAAGACTTGTCATCTCTAAGGATCGAACTCAAGACCTTGGGTAAAACCTAAGATGGCTCTGATTAATTGGACTAATCATCATTGGTTTATGTATATGTGGTAGCGACTACATGTTAGTAATTCAAAATAATGATAAATTGTAATTAAAGATTAGTGGACATACTTGTTAAGTCATAGCTAAATGATTTCTAAGGTTGAGGGACTAGATGTGATAATTTGCATAAATGTATAGTTAGCCTATAAATAACCCCTCACACCTTAGAAATCATAACAACTTTAAGCCTTTTTTTCCCATTCCATTTTTTATTCCTGTAAATTTACAAACACTTAATCCCAATCTTTCCTCTCTCTCTCTCTAGAAACACACACTAAAACACCAAGAACACACACACACAAATCGACCATTGAATCTGTGAATTTGGAGATGAAATCGTGTTATCTATATTTGGTATCAGAGCATCACATCATTCTGATATCGATCCATTACTGAATTCAATCACAGTTTCATCAACAATTCAAAATCAAAATCGTTTTTCAAACCATAACTTGTTCTTCATTCTTCATCGATAAAATCGCATAAAATCATAGATTTTTGTTTACAATTAGATTCCTGATAGTTTGAAACACATTCCTATCAAGTTTCAAGTTCCAATTTGATCTACAACTCGAGATTGAATTTTGAGTTTTTGGCGCTAAAATTTGGGATTTGATTCTGTTGTGTTTTTAGCCGAATTTTGTTTAAGGATTTGTTGCGGAAGTGAAAACAAACATTTTGCAAGTGATTTCAAGTTCTAACTCCAAGTAATTCAGAAGATATTGAAGATTTAAGAAGTCATCAATGGAGTTCATGAAAATGACTTTTTTCCTGATGAAGAAGATGATGCCAAGACGATCTTTACTAGGACGATCTTCTTCAGAATCGTCTTAGTGTCTGGGATTTCAATTTTCATTTTTGTGTGTTTTGGCTTGTAGGACAATCTTCACAAGATCGTTCTGACAAGTAGTTGTGGTGTGAAGTGTTTGATTGTGGCTAACTGATCCGAAAGGATCGGTTTGGTCAATTCAAATACTTAAAAAGTATTTGAAAAGTGTATCTTGAACAAAAGAAAGCTAAGACGATCTTGCCAAGATCGTCTTAGCTCACTGACCCTAGGACGATCTTGCTCAAGATCGTCTCAGTGTCTCTGTTGAAAGTTGGTGTGGTTTGATTGATCATTTGAAGTCGTTGTGATTGGGAATCACACACTTCCTGGGTAACTAATCTCATTGATTGGTTTTGCTCAAATTTCTTTCACTTCATTTCATACTGAAACTCTGTTCAATTTTTCAAAAATTACTTAGAGAATTTCTTCAAATACTCAGAAACTAAGACGATCTTCAACTCAAGACCGTCTCATTTTCTTTGAAACTTAAAAGACGATCTTCCCTCAAGATCGTTTTAATTCCAAATCTCTAATCTTTCATTTTTCATTTCAATTTTCTTTAATTCAATTTCAATTCCAATTTTCAACTCAATTTCAATTTCATTTCATACTTAGACAAATTTCACTGAATTTCTTCCAAGACGATCTACCATTAAGTCGTCTTGATTCTTTCTTCAAATCTAGGACGATCTTCCAAAAACGATCTTCACCTAGAACGATCTTCACCAAGATTGTTTCACTTCTGTTTTTTACAACTCTCATTTCATTTCATGTTTCAAAACAAATCTCTTTCAAATGGCTTCTCGTGAAGCATTGGCATTGGGTTCCGATACAAGACCTCCAGTTCTCTATCGTGGTTCATTTCACTTCTGATTGTTTCACTTCTGATTTATGGACTATGTGGAATGTCAACCAAATGGTCACCTACTTAAAGATTCCATTCTTAATGGACTTGCAGTTCATCGCCATCCCACTACCGGTGTAATACTCACTCTTGATCTTTTGAATGCTGAACAAAAAGATCGAACATCTGCAGATAACAGAGCTAGATCATGCTTATATAAAGCACTACCAGATGAAATCTATGGTTTTGTTGATTCTTATGATACAGCCAAGGAGATATGGGATGAGGTGGCAAGACAAATGGAAGGATCTGACTTGACTTCAACAATAAGATTGACAAATGTGTTGACTGAGTTTGACAACTTCAACAAATTGCCAAATGAATCTCTAGAGGCTGTCTACTGTAGATTCTGCAATGTCATAAATGAACTTAGGAAGAACAATGTCAAGAAATCAGAGATTGAGTTAATACTAATTTCATCAAAGCTCTTGGTCCTGAGTGGGAAGATTTTGGAACACAGATTAAGCATCATCAAAATCTGGCCAAATTCACCATCCATAATCTTCATGAATCCTTCAAACTCAATGAACATCAAGTTCTAAACAAAGCTTCATCAAACAAAATGCTAGAAGTTGTATCCTCTGATCCTTTGGCATTGATTGTTGAAAAGAAGGTTTCTGAAGCTCTTAAAAGGCAAATGCTAGTTGTTTCTTCATCTGGTGAGGAGGGAGATGATATGATGGCTACAAGAGATGGTGTCTCAGATGAACTATATCAAGCTCTTGCCGCGGTAACTAAGCATTTCAAGAAAAAGTTCTACAAAGCAAGGCCAACAAACAACAATCTCCGCACTTCTTCCACAAATGCATTTCCCAAGAAGGAACACTATCAGTCCAAGAATTATGAACAAGGTGAATTAGCTGGATCAAAGCATGTTGAAAAGAAAGAAGGCTATGAGAAACAAGTTGTTGATAAGGGTAAAGCATCTGACAGAAAGTGCTACAATTGTGGTATTCCTGGTCATTTTGCTATTGATTGTAAACAACCTCGTAAGCGGAACTATGAGTACTACAAGCAGAAGATGTTATTAGCCAAGCAAGTGGAAGCTGGTCATGCATTGCTTGCTGAAGATGACAAATGGCTATTGCTCTCAGATGATGAAGATGAAGATCTTTCTGCTAATGTTTGCTTTATGGCGAGGTTGGCCAAGAACAAAGCTTTTAAGGCTGAAAGCACTGATGATGAGTACCCTGATGATGAGGTAAATCTTAACTCTACTTTTTCATTAGTTAGAGATAAAGAGTCACTTAATTTATCTCTATCTAACTTGACAACTCATATTGAGACTTTAGCCAACAAAAACAAAAATTTACAAAATAGTATTTCATTGTCTAAAGTGAATTTTCAAAACTTCTTGAAGAACATTCAAATTACTTTTTGATCATGATACTATTAAACAAGACTTTCAATCATATAAAGAAAAGATGTTGGTTAAAGAATGTGAGTTGAATGTCTCTCCTAATTCTAAGTTATTACAAAAATGTCTTAATCTTGAAAAGAACATTCAAGATCTTGAAAAAGCCAATCAAGATCTTGAAATTCAAAAGACCAATGAATGGCTTCGGGCAAATGCCAGACAAATGGATGTTGATATTCTCAAAAAGAAGCTTCAAGAAGCTAAACCAAACAACGTTGAACTCAAAAGGAAGATTTCTGACTTAAATCATACTTGTTTTCTGAAAGGCGTTGAGATTGGAAATCTTGAAAAACAAGTTGAGGAATTTAAAAAGAATATACTTTTCTATCGAGAGAAGTTATATAAAGTTGAACAAAACCCTCTCTTAGATTTCACTGCCTATTTTAACAAGTCGAAAATTGCAAAAGATGATCTTCTTCTAGGGTTGAGATTTGAGAATATCACACCATTGCAAAAAGCCAAGGATGAAATAGAACCTTTGTATGATGAAAAATTTCTTCGACTAGGTATGGTACAACAATTTATTCGTTCATTGGATAACGAATTTGAGACCGATGAAGTTGAGCAACCAAAAGATGAATTTTTGGTTAATTATGATGCTCTAAATGCTTCATACAAAACAAAAGAGTCTTCAATTTTTAAATTAGAAGAAATTGCATCGAATTTTCAAAACCAAGAATATGTTAGTCCTTCACCTAAACCTACTAAAATGTATATTCCATCAACACTTTTGGAAAAACAAATAGAAGGTTTACAACAAAAGGTGGATTCTCAACAAAAAGTCATTGATCATCTCAAGTCCCAAAGTCCAAATTCAAAGGATAATGTGGTTGTTGTACATGCTAAGAAAGTTTGTGTAAATGTTTCTACTCAAACTGACCTAAGTACTTTAGTAGACCATTCTACCCAAACTATTTGTTTTTCATCTACCAATACATCCACTCAAACCCTGACTGTTTCTCTTGAATGTTCATGTCAAAATGATGCTACTGTTTGAGCTGATGATTATGTGCAATCTGATTTATCTAATGACGAACTTGCGCATAGTTTAGTTTTGATATGGTACTTCTATAGGTTTTTCACTTGTGATACTCTTGATGAGTTAGTTGTTCACCCTAAGCTTAGTGCTAGTATAGGTGTTGATACTTCTACTCAAATTTTTTGTGAAACCAAAGATGTGTCAGTTGAAGTTGATCTAATTTCTGAGACTACCCATGATGTGAAGTTGGATCCCAAGATTCCTGTTTTTTCAAAAATTTCAAAAGAATTTAAAACTAATCAACTTCCAGTGAAATTCTTCACAAAAGATGATTTTGATAAATTCATGGAGGGAGAATATGTTTTTTAATCAGAAACTGAGAAAAAGATTGAATCTATCAAAATTAAAGTTGAAACAAATGAGGAATCTCAAAACTTATTTTCCAAAGCTCCAACTTCATATTATTCAAAGAAACGAGTTATTTCCAAACTCGTCAAGACTGAACCAAAGACTATACCAAAGACCATCACAAAAATCAATAAGTTAAAACCAAAGTGTTCTACCCCGGATAAACATGTCAAAACCAAACAAGTTAAGACCATTACCAGAACAAAGTACACAACAGTGAAACTTCCGAAAGACAATCCTAATGTTCCTTCATCTAACACTCAATCTAGCTCATTACCTAAGGTATCTAAGTCTAGCTCAGTTTTGCTAACTAGGGATACTTCAAATGGTGCAACTAGATATAGGGATAGATATGGGTGGTTGTAATAACACAATTTCTGCTCTGGATTCGATCTCAACAATGGCGGATGTAAGTGTATGTGTTCTTGGTGTGTTTAGTGTGTGTATTGAGAGAGAGTGTTGTGTGTGTGTGTTTTGAGATGGACTAAGGTTTGTGTATTATGAGAGTTGTTCTTAAAATAGTTATATGTACATGTATATATATATGATGCCTAAGGAATGAGGAGTATTTACACTATAAGTCCTTATACATGCTAAACTTTATATTTAGCTCCTCATCGTTAGTAATCATATATTTATGATTTAACAACAAGCAAGTCCACAATCTTAATTACAATTTATCACTATTTTTGTATTTCTAACATTCTCTCCCTTAGTGATATATTGTAATGGATGAAGTACGTGTTATTTTGTCTTGTAGGAATGAAGTTGATGAGCCCGGTGGTGTAGACAATTGGTATGATGAAAGAAGTCTTCAAAGCTTTCTCATTGTCTTTGGAGAGCTTGAATCAATCTTGGTCTTGGACTTCTTGAGGTTAAAACATAAGGTAATTCTCAATGTTCTTAATTGAACAGAGAATAAAAAGTGTGTCTTGAATCTTTGAAAATTGTTGAACCAAGAATCAGAGTTGTCTTTTGAAATGCGGAAGGTATAAACTTGGCGTTGGTTCTTCAATCTTCGATTCTTGAGTGAAAATTGTTTTCTTGGAATAAAGTATCAAAAACTTGTACTCTCCCCTTTGATGTATGCATAGGAACATTCTTGAACAAGTGTAAATGAACAACTTGAAGATCTTGAATGAAATCTGTTGATGAAGACTCTTTTGAAGCTTTACTTCTTGGTCTTGAATCTTTCAATCAATTTTTAACAGTTCGTAGCTTTGATCTTTGTTACATTTAACTTGAACACTTTGGAGATTAAATATTTGAATGAAATTTGAATAAATCTCTTATGAACTGATCATGTTCCCCCTCAATTCATGAGTATAAACATTTTGGAGCATTTTTGAACATTTGTTCTATCTTGAGATAATATCCTCGTCATTGGTCTCATTCTCATCTTCATCCCTAACCTCCATACACACATAAACACCTTTTCACTAACTAACTCCATGTTTGCACAAATCAAGCTCAAAATTTTTCTCTCAATCAATCATAATCGTTTTCTCCCCCTCATAATGACAAAGTTGGAAACCAATGTCATTAAGCAAACATTGATTGATTAAATACTAAAAGAAATAGCACAAGTTAAAACGAGATTTGCATGGAGAAATATCAAGCATCAACCCATCAACCCAAACCATTAGCACAACCCAAAGAATCCTAAGGATAACTAAAATGTATGGTTGAAGTTGTTGGTACAAACGATATAGAATGGTGTTGGTGGTTTTTGTGTTTGGGAGAAGAGAAATGGAAAAACCGGATAATAATGATCCGTTAATATGTTCAAAAATCAAAAGGATTAATGAAATGACCGATAGAAATGTATAACATTTTTCGGATTTCCTATGTATCATTGAAATATGCACAAAGCAATGTTCTAACATAGTTCGGTCTTGCAGCTTTTCAACCACGAGATTGCTTCAAAGAATATAAATCATGGTCAGTGTCACTAAGACGTTCGATAACCATAATCTATTATTCTTTTTAGGTAATAACCGAGGTCACTATTAGACTACTCGTTCACTCGATAATCACTTAAATGCAATTATGAGACCTACCTTCAATGTTGGAAAAGATGTTAGCATTGGTAGGATTTCCATTTGATCATTATGGAATATCAATTAAGATATCACTACAAATGTTCCGACTATATCACATAGATAAGCAATAATATCACAAAGATATGACTCAAATGTGTCTTAAGAAAATGAAAAATGATCAAATGAATGATCAAGCATGATAGCTCTAGACACAATGTGATCAAATGAAGTCGGGGACTGGAGCAGAATGTCTCCCTTTTTCAATATCAACATCTTGCAAATGAAGAGTCAATAGAAATGTGAAAATCTTCGTGAGAAATGAAACAAGTATTTGTTAAGAAACACTTGAGTGGTTAGGTAAAGATGTGCATTGCTTCACTGGGTCCATGAAGTCTTTATCAAAATATCAACAAATGACATCCGATAGAAATGTGTTTTACCCGGCGATTTGAGAAATTCAGGGAAGGGTATCATTTCTTTTAACCCTTTTCTCACAACATATCACCTTAACCTCTCACTTTTCGACTTTACTCCCTGCATCCTATTTGCACAAAATCATCATCACTCAAAATACCCTTAAAGTCTAATGAAAGAATTGAATACTTCGAGGGTAGAACTCATCGGCGATGATGAAGTTCGTGGAGTGAACGAATTGCTCATGTGCAAACTAATCACCGAACTTCAATTGATGAAAAGTCATTTTGAAAAACATCAAACGTGCGTATGAAAAGATTTAAAACACATTTGAAGTTTTGAAAAAAAAAATTTTGAAATCACAAACTCCCCCTTAATCTATGCAAAGGTATATCAAAATGTATTTCATAGAAAGGTAGAGCAAAAATTGGTTTTTGTGAAATAAAAAAAATTTTTGTTGTGATTTAAACAGAAAATTTGAGAGTCTAACGTAAACAAGATTTTAAGAAACACAAAGTTTTGCTTCAACAACAATGTTCATAGTAAGACTACTAAGGAGTAAACAAAGGCGTTCGATCCTTCGCATCTTACATCAACAATGTTGGATGCAAAATAAAACAATTAAGCACATTTAACTCAATCAATTGTTCAAGATGAGATAACTAGGGAGTACACAAAGGCGTTCAATCCTTCGCTTCTCATATCAACAATTGAGAGTGAAAAAATATTTTGACGGGAAAAATAATACTTTTGGAAATAAATAAAAACTTTTAAGCACGGGTTACATACAGAGTATATGTAAACCACTTGCAAACGAGAAAAGAAAAAAATAAAGAAATTTTTTTGTTATTTTTCATAATTTTATATTTTGTATTTGATTTTTGTCTTTTCAAATTTTGTATTTTGTTTTTCAAGAATGTATCAAAAACAAAATAAGTTAAGGCTCAAGATTTAACATGCTAAGCTTGGAGATAAGAAAATTAAACCTCTTTTCGTCCACTGGTTTGGTGAACAAATCTGCAAGCTGATAGTCAGTGCCCACAAAGTAGAGCTCGATGTCACCTTTCTCAATATGATCTTGAGAAAATGATATCTCACATCAATATGCTTTGATCTAGAGTGGTTAACTGAGTTGACTGCAATAGCAATGGCACTTTGAGAATCACAATAGATAGGGATATGATCATATTTCAGACCATAATCAGTTAGTTGTGTCTTCATCCATAACACTTGAGCACAACAACTAGCCGCAGCCACATATTCAGCTTCAGCTGTTGATAGTGACACATAATTCTGTTTCTTGGAAGACCAACTCACAATTTTATCACCTAAAAATTGTAAAGTACCGGAAGTGCTCTTGCGATCAAGCTTACAACCTGCATGATCTGCATCTGAATAGGCAGTTAGATTGAATCCAGTATCCCTTGGATACCAGAGACCTAAATTGGGTGTACCCTTCAGATAACGAAATATTCGTTTCACAGCTTGAAAATGTAAATCAGTTAGAGCAGCTTGATACCTAGCACACATACATGTTGCAAACATTATATCTGGGCGAGATGCTGTAAGATACAACGAACCAATCATACTTCTATATCTCTTTTGGTCAAATGGTTTCCCATTTTTATCAGCATTAATATTTGTTCGAGCAGCCATTGGGGTAGAAGTTGACGAACATGTAGTTATATCAAACTTTTTCAACATATCATTAATGTATTTACCTTGTGATATAAAAATACCATTTGGTAATTGTTTGATTTCAAGACCCAAAAAGTAGTTCATTTCCCCAATCATGCTCATTTCAAAATGATTAACCATTAAAGATGAAAAGTTTCGGCAAAATGTTTGACTGGTTGACCCAAAGATAATGTCATCAACATATATTTGGACAAGAAGAACATGTTTACCTTGTTTGCGAATGAACAGGGTAGGGTCAATTGTGCCTTTGGTAAAGCCACCTCTAATCAAGAAAGTAGTTAAGGAATCATACCATGCGCGGGGTGCTTGCTTAAGACCGTAGAGAGCCTTGTCTAACCTGTAGACATGGTTTGGCCTTTTAGAATCAACAAAACCTTCTGGTTGTTCAACGTAAACTTCTTCTTTGTGTTCACCATTCAAGTAAGCTGTCTTCACATCCATTTGAAACACAGTGAAGTTTCGGAATGCGGCATAAGCTAAGAAAATCCGAATGGCTTCCATTCTTGCAACTGAAGCAAAAGTTTTGTCGAAGTCAACACCCGGTTGTTGGCAATAACCCTTTGCAACAAGTCGAGCTTTGTTCCTTACTACTACTCCATTCTCATCCTTCTTGTTCTTGAAAATCCACTTTGTTCCAATAGGTTCATCTTTTCTTGGATTTGGAACTAATCTCCATACTTTCAGTCTTTCAAATTGGGCGAGTTCTTCTTGCATAGCTTTAACCCACTATGGATCACGAAGAGCTTCAGAGACAGTTTTGGGTTTGATGTTGCTGAGAGAAAGTGCAACAAGACACTCGTTTACTGAAGTACGAGTAGATACTCCTGCTTGTGGATCTCCAATAATTTGATCAGTAGGATGATTTTTCAGCATACGTGACCATTTGCGATTATGAGGAAGAGGATCTTTTTGATGAACATCTACATCATCATCATTAAAACCTGAGTTTTGTTGAGAGATGAAATCATAGCTTGGTAGAATAGCTTCCTCATAGGATGGATGATCGAAGTCAAGTGGCACATACACATTTGGAGTGTTTATCGGATTGGTAGTTTGAGTAAACTGGGTAGGTTGTTCTTGAACATTCACTTGAGAAGAAATATTAGGAGAGCGTGGTGAAGAAGAATCATTAGAAGAGGATGAAGAACTACTACTAGAAGATGTAGCACCTTGCTCAGAAGAACTTGATGATGATTCATGATTGTTGTCAGGAACTGGATTATTTGTCTGAATTGGTTCAACGATGACTTGAGGTTCTTCATCATGAATCGGTTTAGAATTGTAGAACTCTTCAAAAAGAATATCTAATTCATCACTTGTTGGAGTTGGAAACTTCTTGAATTTAGATGCTAAAGTAGAAGTCCTTGATGAAGCACTTGAACCACTTGGATCATTACTTGTTGGTATCAAACTTTCTTGTTCAAAGATCATGCCCGACATCTCATCAAACCAAACATTCATTGTTTCTTTAATTTTATTTGTCCGACGATTGTAGATTCGGTAGGCAATCGATGTCTTCGAATAACCAACAAAGTAACCTTCATCACCTTTCTTCTCAAACTTTCCAAGATTCTCCCGATCATTCAAAGTATAACAAACACACCCAAAGATATGAAAATAGTTAATGTTGGGTTTGCGTTTGTTAACAACCTCATAAGGAGTCTTCTCGAAACGCTAATTGACAATGGACCGATTATGAGTTTGACAAGCAGTATCAACAGCTTCAGCCCACATATTGGAAGACAACTTGAAATAAGCAAGCATTGTTCTTGCAGCTTCCACTAATGTTCGATTCCTCCTTTCAACAACACCGTTTTGTTGTGGGGTACGAACTGCAGAGAATTGGCGAGTAATGCCCTTGGATTTACAAAATTCATCAAATACGGCATTTTTGAACTCAGTTCCGTTATCCGAACGGATGTAACGAACTGGAAGTTGAAGATTTACTTGAGTAGAAGTGATGAAGTCAATCAAAATCTGAGTTGTTTGATCTTTGGATGAAAGAAACTTGACCCAAGTATATCTTGAATAATCATCAACAATAACCAAGATGTATTTCTTCCCATTTCGGCTTTGTACTTTCATCGGCCCACAAAGATCCATGTGAAGCAAATGAAGAGGTGCCAATGAATTTGGAGATTTTATAGGTTTATGAGAAGCTCGTTTAATCTTCCCAACAGCACAAGAAGGACAAACATGCTCAATTTCATACTTATAGTCTGGCAAGCCTTCAACAAGATGCTTGTTGACCAAAGTATTGATAGTTGGAAAATTTAGGTGAGAAAGCCTTCTATGCCACAACCAAGAATTCTTTGATGTAGCTTTCGAAATGAGACAAATATTGTCGGTTGGTTGGTTATCATCAAGATTGATGGTAAAAAGGTTATCATCGCGGTCGCCACACAAAATGTCAACTCCATCTAGAGTTTGGATTTTGCAAAGAGATTGTCGAAAAAGAACTTGAAGATTGTTGTCACAAAATTGTCCAACACTGAACAAATTATGACTTAATCCTTCAACATAATGAACTTTCTTGATGACAATTCCATTGCGTTCAATGTCTCCATAACCTAAGATAGGAGCAAAATTGTTGTTCCCAAATCGAACAGTTCCCATGAATCGTTCGATAAAGTTCTTGAGCAATGCTTTATTGCCAGTCATGTGTTTTGAACACCCGAAATCGAGTATCCAAACACAGATGGTTATTTCCTGCAATCAAAGAAATTTAACCGACTTTAGGTACCCACTTGAAGACGGGTCCTTTGTGGTTAGTTAACACAGGTAGAGTATATAACTTAGAAATTGCATTCAAACATGTTTTAGAATCAACATAAGCATTAACAAGCACATCATCAATAAGCACATTTGGATAAAAAGTACGAACATTCACACATGAATTAAAAGTAACATGTCTATCAGCATTCAAACCATGCACACGAGAACAAGAATTAACATTGTTTACAACATCACAAGGCCTAGCCTTGGCACCATTAACATTGTTTAACACAGAGGACTTAAAAGATAAATTGTTTGACTCAACAGAAACATGCTTCTTCTTACTACCAGCTTTTCTCCTTTGTCTTTTCTTCTTTTTCTCAACATTAGTGAACTTAGGTACTAACAACTTTGCTACCCATTTAGTATCACTATTTATGCTCTTTCCACCTGTTAAATTGACACTAAGAAGATTAGAACGAGGGTTTTGAAGCACTTTTATCTTTTTAGACTCTTTTGGAGGTGCGGAAACTTCTTGTTTCTTAGGTTTATCATGAGAAAACCAGTCATATCTATCCCTATACCTAGTTGCACAATTAGAAGTGTACCTAGTCAGCAAAACTGAGCTAGAATTAGACACTTTAGGTAATGAACTAGATTGAGAGTTAGACGAAGAAATATTTGGATTGATTTTCAGAAGTTTCACTTTGTCGTACTTGATTTTGGGAATGGTCTCAACTTGTTTGGTTTTGACATGCTTATCCGGGGTAGAACACTTTGTTTCTATCTTAATGGTTTTTGTGACGGTCTTTGGTTTAGTCTTGACGAGTTTGGAAATAACTCGTTTCTTTGAATAATATGAAGTTGGAACTTTGGAAAATGGTTTTTGAGATTCTTCTTTTGTTTCAACCTTGATTTTGGTAGATTCAATCTTTTTTTCAGTTTCAGAATCAAAAACATATTCTCCCTCCATGATTTTATCAAAATCATTTTTAGTGAAAAGTTTCACTGGAGAAAGTTTTGAAAAATCAGGAATCTTAGTTTCCAACTTCACATCATGGGTAGTCTCAGGAATTTGGTCGACTTGAACTGACACATCTTTGGTCTCACAAGAAATGTGAGTAGAAGTATCAACACCTATACTAGCACTAAGCTTAGGGTGAACAACTAACTCATCAAGATTATCACAAGTGAAAAACTTATAGAAGTACCATATCAAAACTAAACTATGCGCAAGTTCGTCATTAGATAAATCATATTGCACATAATCATCAGCTATAACAGTAGCAGCATTTTGACATGAATATTCAAGAGAATCAGTCAAGGTTTGAGTGGAGGAATTTGTAGATGAAACACAAGTAGTCTGGGTAGAATGGTCTACTGAAGCACTTAGGTTAGTTTGAGTAGAAACATTCACACAAACTTTCTTGGTATCTACAACAATCAATTTATCCTCTGAACTTTGATTTTGAGACTTGAGATGATCAATGACTTGTTGTTGAGAATCCACCTTTTGTTGTAAACCTTCTATTTATTTTTCCAAAAATGTTGATGGAATATACATTTTAGTAGGTTTAGTTGAAGGACTGACAGATTCTTGGTTTTGAAAATTCGATGCAATTTCTTCCAATTTAAAAATTGAAGACTCTTTTGTTTTGTATGAAGCATTTAGAGCATCGTAATTAACCAAAAATTCATCTTTTGGTTTCTTAACTTCATCGGTCTCAAATTCGTTATCCAATGGACGAATAAATTGTTGTACCATACCAAGTCGAAGGAATTTTTCATCATACAAAGGTTCTATTTCATCCTTGGCTTTTTGCAATGGTTTGATATTCTCAAATCGCAACCCGAGAAGAAGATCATCTTTTGCAATTTTTGACTTGTTAAAATAGGCAGTGAAATCCAAGAGAGGGTTTTGTTCAACTTTATATAACTTCTCTTGATAGAAAAGTATATTCTTTTTAAATTCCTCAACTTGTTTTTCAAGATTTCCAATCTCAACGCCTTTTAGAAAACAAGTATGATTTAAGTCAGAAATCTTCCTTTCGAGTTCAACGTTGTTTGGTTTAGCTTCTTGAAGCTTCTTATTGAGAATATCAACATCCATTTGTCTAGCATTTGCTTGAAGCCATTCAGTGGTCTTTTGCTTGTAGTACTCATAGTTCCGCTTACGAGGTTGTTTGCAATCAATAGCAAAATGACCAGGAATACCACAATTGTAGCACTTTTTGTCAGATGCTTTACCCTTCTCAACAACTTGTTTCTCATAGCCTTCTTTCTTTTCAATATGCTTTGATCCAGTTGATTCACCTTGTTCATAATTCTTGGAATGATAGTGTTCCTTCTTGGGAAATGCACTTGTTGAAGAAGTGCGGAGATTGTTATTTGTAGGCCTCGCTTTGTAGAACTTTTTCTTGAAATGTTTGGTTACCGCGGCAAGAGCTTGATATAGTTCATCTGAAACACCATCTCTTGTAGCCATTATATCATCTCCCTCCTCAACAGATGAAGAAACAACTACCATTTGCCTTTTAAGGGCTTCAGAAACCTTCTTTTCAACAATCAATGCCAAAGGATCAGAAGATACAACTTCTGGCATTTTGTTTGATGAAGCTTTGTTTAGAACTTGATGTTCATTGAGTTTGAATGATTCATGAAGATTATGGATGGAGAACTTGGCCAGATTTTGATGTTGCTTAATCTGTGTTCCATAATCTTCCCATTCAGGACCAAGAGCTTTGATGAATTTGATGTTTAACTCAATCTCTGATTTGTTGACATTGTTCTTCCTAAGTTCATTTATGACATTGCAGAATCTACAGTAGACAGCCTCTAGAGATTTATTTGGCAATTTGCTGAAGTTGTCAAACTCAGTCAACACATTTGTCAATCTTATTGTTAAAGTCAGATCAGATCCTTCCATTTGTCATGCCACCTCATCCCATATCTCCCACTGTATCATAAGAATCAACAGAACCATAGATTTCATCTGGTAGTGCTTTGTATAAGCATGATCTAGCTCTGTTATCTGGAGCTGTTCGATCTTTTTATTCTGCATTCAAAAGATCAAGAGTGAATATTGCACCGGTAGTGGGATGGCGATGAACTGCAAGTCCATTAAGAATGGAATCTTTAAGAAGGTGACCATTTGGTTGACATTCCACATAGTCCATAAATCTTTTCTTCCATAGTCCATAAGAACCACGGTAGAGAACTGGAGGTCTTGTATCTGAACCCAATGCCAATGCTTCACGAGAAGCCATTTAAAAGAGATTTGATTTGAAACTTGAATGGAATAAGAGTTGAAGAAAAACAGAAAAATGAAACGATCTTGGTTGAAGATCGTCTTGGGCAAGTTCGTCTTAGAAGATCGTCCTAGTATGAAAGAAGTGAAACGATTTTGAAGATAATCGTTTTGGAGAATTTGAGTGGAATTTGGTTAAGTATGAGATGAAATTGAAATTGAATTAAAGGAATTGAAAATGAAAATTGAGAAATGAAAGACTTGGAAATGAAACGATCTTGTTTAAGATCGTTTTAGAATTTTGAAGAAAAAAAATGAAACGGTCTTGTGATGAAGATCGTCTTGAAGTACTGTGAAATTTTCTAAGTAGTTTTTGAAAAATTTGACAGAGTTTCAGTATGACTTTGGAAGGAATGAATTTGAGCAAAACCAATCAAGAATGATCCGTTACCCAGGAAGTGAGTGATTCCCAATCACAATAACTTCAATTAAACAACCAAAACACACCAACTTTTAACAGACACTGAGATGATCTTGGGCAAGATCGTCCTAGAGTCAGGTAACTGAGACGATCTTGGCAAGATCATCTTAGTTTTCTGTCTTAATTTTCCAAGTAAACCACATTGAATTGACCAAAACCGATCCTTACGGATTAGTTAGCCACAATCAATACTTCACACCACAACCACTTGCTAGAACGATCTTGTGAAGATCGTCCTACAAGCCACAATACACAGAGTATGAATGAATGAAGATTCAAGCACTGCGACGATCTGCAGAAGATCGTCCTAGTAAGAATCGTCCTAAGATCATCTTCTTCAACACATCAGTTTTCAAAAACTCCATTGATGACTTTTAAAACTTCAATATCTTTCAAATTACTTGGAGTTAGAATGTGAAATCACTTGCAAAACGTTTGTAGTCACGTCCGCAACAAATCCTTAAACAAAATTCAGCTAAAAACACAACATAATCAAAATCCAAAATTTGATCGCCAAAATCTAAAAATTCAATCTCGAGTTCTAGATTGAATTGGAACTTGAAACTTAACAGGATTATGTTTTAAGCTATAAGGAATCTAAATTTGAACAAAAATTGATGATTTTATGTGATTTAAACGATGAAAAATGATGAAACGGGGGACGGTATGAAAAACGGTTTGTGAATTTGATTTTTGATGAAATTAAGATCAAAAACAGTTATGGATCGATATCAAAGTGATGTTTTTCTCTGATACCACATGTAATAACACGATTTCTGCTCTGGATTCGATCTCAACAATGGCGGATGTAAGTGTGTGTGTTCTTGGTGTGTTTAGTGTGTGTATTGAGAGAGAGAGAGTGTGTGTGTGTGTGTTTTGAGACGGAGTAAGGTGTGTGTATTATGAGAGTTGTTCTTAAAATAGTTATATGTACATGTATATATATGATGCCTAAGGAATGAGGAGTATTTACACTATAAGTCCTTACACATGCTAAATTTTATATTTAGCTCCTCATCTTTAGTTATCATATATCTATGATTTAACAACAAGTCCACAATCTTAATTACAATTTATCACAATTTTACACATGCAAACATTGCGCATAGTTTAGTTTTGATATGGTACTTCTATAGGTTTTTCACTTGTGATACTCTTGATGAGTTAGTTGTTCACCCTAAACTTAGTGCTAGTATAGGTGTCGATACTGCTACTCAAATTTCTTGTGAAACCAAAGATGTGTCAGTTGAAGTTGATCTAATTTCTGAGACTACCCATGATGTGAAGTTGGATCCCAAGATTCCTGTTTTTTCAAAAATTTCAAAAGAATTTAAAACTAATCAACTTCCAGTGAAATTCTTCACAAAAGATGATTTTGATAAATTCATGGAGGGAGAATATGTTTTTGATTTAGAAACTAAGAAAAAGATTGAATCTATCAAAATCAAAGTTGAAACAAATGAGGAATCTCAAAACTCATTTTCCAAAGCTCCAACTTCATATTATTCAAAGAAACGAGTTATTTCCAAACTAGTCAAGACTGAACCAAAGACTATACCAAAGACCATCACAAAAATCAATAAGTTAAAACCAAAGTGTTCTACCCCGGATAAACATGTCAAAACCAAACAAGTTAAGACCATTACCAAAACAAAGTACACTAAAGTGAAACTTCCGAAAGACAATCCTAATGTTTCTTCATCTAACACTCAATCTAGCTCATTACCTAAGGTATCTAAGTCTTGCTCAGTTTCGCTAACTAGGGATACTTCAAATGGTGCAACTAGATATAAGGATAGATATGGTGGTTGTAATAACACGATTTCTGCTCTGGATTCGATCTCAACAATGGCGGGTGTTAGTGTGTGTGTTCTTGGTGTGTTTAGTGTGTGTATTGAGAGAGAGTGTGTGTGTGTGTGTTTTGAGACGGACTAAGGTGTGTGTATTATGAGAGTTGTTCTTAAAATAGTTATATGTACATGTATATATATATATGATGCCTAAGGAATGAGGAGTATTTACACTATAAGTCCTTACACATGCTAAACTTTATATTTAGCTCTTCATCCTTAGTTATCATATATCTATGATTTAACAACAAGCAAGTCCACAATCTTAATTACAACTTATCACTATTTTTGTATTTCTAACAGTGGTTTTCTCACGATAAACCAAAGAAACAAGAAGTTTTCGCATCTACAGAAGACTCTAAAAAGATGAAAGCGTTCAAAAACCCTCGTTCTAATCTTCTTAGTGTCAATTCAACAGGTGGAAAGAGCTTAATTAGTGATACTAAATGGGTAGCTAAGTCATTAGTACCTAAGTTCACTAATGTTGAGAAAAAGAAGAAAAGGCGAAGGAGAAAAGCTGGTAGTAACAAGAAGAATGTTTCTTTTAGTTCAAACAATTCATCTTTTAAGTCCTATGTGTTAAACAATGTTAAACAATTCATCTTTTAAGTCCTCTGTGTGGTTGTAAACAATGTTAATTCATGTTCTTGTGTAATTGGTGTGAATGCTTGTAGACATGTGACTTTTAATTCATGTGTGAATGTTCGTACTTTTTATCCAAATGTGCATATTGATGATGTGCTTGTTAATGCTTATGTTGATTCCAAAGCATGTTTGAATGCAATTCCTAAGTTATATACCCTGCCTGTGTTAACTAACCACAAAGGACCCGTCTTCAAGTGGGTACCTAAAGTCGGTTAAAATTCTTTGATTGCAGGAAATAACCATCTGTGTTTGGATACTTGATTCCGGGTGTTCAAAACACAGGACTGGCAATAAAGCATTGCTCAAGAACTTTATCGAACGATTCATGGGAACTGTTCAATTTGGGAACAACAATTTCGCTCCTATCTTAGGTTATGGAGACATTGAACGCAATGGAATTGTCATTAAGAAAGTTCATTATGTTGAAGGATTAAGTCATAACTTGTTCAGTGTTGGACAATTCTGTGACAACAATCTTCAAGTTCTTTTTCGACAATCTCTTTGCAAAGTCCAAACTCTAGATGGAGTTGATATTCTTTGTGGCGACCGTGATGATAACCTTTTTACCGTTAATCTCGATAATAACCAACCAACCGATAATATTTGTCTCATTGCAAAGGCTACGTCAAAGAATTCTTGGTTGTGGCATAGAAGGCTTTGTCATCTAAATTTTCTAACTATCAATACTTTGGTCAACAAGCATCTTGTTGAAGGCTTGCCAGACTATAAGTATGAGAGTGAGCATGTTTGTTCTTCTTGTGCTGTTGGGAAGATTAAACAAGCTTCTCATAAACCAAAGAAATCTCCAAATTCATTAGCACCTCTTCATTTGCTTCACATGGATCTTTGTGGGCCAATGAAAGTACAAAGCCGAAATGGAAAGAAATACATCTTGGTTATTGTTGATGATTATTCAAGATATACTTGGGTCAAGTTTCTTGCATCCAAAGATGAAACAACTCAGATTTTGATTGATTTCATCACTTCTACCATACTTAAAATGGTGCAACTAGATATAGGGATAGATATGGGTGGTTTCTCACGATAAACCAAAGAAACAAGAAGTTTCCTACTCCAACAAGTGATGAATTAGATATTCTTTTTGAAGAATTCTATAATACCAAACCGAATCATGATGAAGAACCTCGAGTCATCGTTGAACCAATTCAGACAAATAATCCAATTCCTGACAACAATCATGAATCATCATCAAGTTCTTCTTAGGAAGGCGCTACATCTTCTAGTAGTAGTTCTTCATCCCCTTCTAATGATTCTTCTTCACCACCTTCTCCTGATAATTCTTCTCAAGTGAATGTTCAAGAACAACCTATCCAATTTACTCAAACTACGAATCTGATAAACACTCCAAATGTGTATGTGCCACTTGACTTCGATCATCCATCCTATGAGGAAGCTGTTCTACCTAGCTATGATTCCATCTCTCAACAAAACTCAGGTTTTAATGATGATGATGTTGATGTTCAATAACAAGATCCTCTTCCTCATGATCGCAAATGGTCACGTATGCTGAAAAATCATCCTACTGATCAAATTATTGGAGATCCACAAGCCAGAGTAACTACTCGTACTTCAATAAACGAGTGTCTTGTTGCACTTTCTCTCAACAACATCGAACCCAAAACTGTATCTGAAGCTCTTCGTGATCCAGAGTGGGTTAAGGCAATGCAAGAAGAACTCGCTCAATTTGAAAGACTAAAAGTATGGACATTAGTTCCAAATCCGAGAAAAGATGAACCAATCGGAACAAAGTGGATTTTCAAGAACAAAAAGGATGAAAATGGAGTGGTAGTAAGGAACAAAGCTCGACTCGTTGCAAAGGGTTATTACCAACAACCTGGTGTTGACTTCGACGAAACTTTTGCTCCAGTTGCAAGAATGGAGGCCATTCGGATTTTCTTAGCTTATGTCACATTCCGAAACTTCACTGTGTTTCAAATGGATGTGAAGACAGCTTTCTTGAATGGTGAACTCAAAGAAGAAGTTTACGTTGAACAACCAGAAGGTTTTGTTGATCCTAAAAGACCAAATCATGTCTACAGGTTAGACAAGGCTCTCTACGGTCTTAAGCAAGCACCTCGTGCATGGTATGATTCCTTAACTACTTTCTTGATAAGAGGTGGCTTTACCAAAGGCACAATTGACCCTACCCTGTTCATTCGTAAACAAGGTAAACATGTTCTTCTTGTCCAAATATATGTTGATGACATTATCTTTGGGTCAACCAGTCAAACATTTTGCCGAAACTTTTCATCTCTAATGGTAAAACATTTTGAAATGAGTATGATTGGGGAAATGAACTACTTTTTAGGTCTTCAAATCAAACAATTACCAACTGGTATTTTTATATCACAAGGTAAATACATAAATGATATTTGAAAAAGTTTGATATGACTTCATGTTCTTCAATTTCTACTCCAATGGCTGCTCGAACAAACATAAATGCTGATAAAAATGGGAAACCGTTTGACCAAATGAGATATAGAAGCGTGATTGGTTCATTGTTGTAACTTACAGCATCTCGGCCAGATATAATGTTTGCAACATGTATGTGTGCTAGGTATCAAGCTGCTCTAACTGGTTTACATTTTCAAGCTGTGAAATGAATATTTCGTTATCTGAAGGGTACACCCAATTTAGGTCTTTGGTATCCAAGGGATATTGGATTCAATCTAACTGCCTATTCAGATGCAGATCATGCAGGTTATAAGCTTGATCGCAAGAGCACTTCCGGTACTTTACAATTTTTAGGTGATAAAATTGTGAGTTGGTCTTCCAAGAAACAGAATTGTGTGTCACTATCAACAGCTGAAGCTGAATATGTGGCTGAAGCTAGTTGTTGTGCTCAAGTGTTATGGATGAAGACGCAACTAACTGATTATGGTCTGAAATATGATCATATCCCTATATATTGTGATTCTCAGAGTGCCATTGCTATTGCAGTCAACTCAGTAAACCACTCTCGATCAAAGCATATTGATGTGAGATATCATTTTCTCAAAGATCATATTGAGAAAGGTGACATCGAGCTCTACTTTGTGGGCACTGACTATCAGCTTGCAGATTTGTTCACCAAACCATTGGACGAAAAGAGGTTTAACTTTCTTATCTCCAAGCTTGGCATGTTAAATCTTGAACCTTAACTTATTTTGTTCTTAATACATTCTTAAAAACAAAATACAAAATTTGAAAAGACAAAATCAAAGACAAAAATATAAAATTTTGAAAAACAATAACAAAAAGATTTTCTTTATTTTTTTCTTTCTTTTCTTTAAAGATGGTTTACATATACTTTGTATGTAACCCGTGCTTCAATGATTTATTTATATCAAAATGGCTTATACATGCTCTGTGTATAACCCGTGCTAATAGTTTATTTATTTCCAAAAGAGGCTTTCATGATTTCTTTTGAAGACCCTGGGCAAAAATTATTTTTCCCGCCAAAATAATTTATTACTCTCTATTGTTAAACAAATTTTTTTCCAAAACTCTTAATCGTTGATATGAGAAGCGAAGGATAGAACGCCTTTGCGTACTCCCTAGTTGTCTCATCTTGAACAATTGATTGAGTTAAAAAAAATTTTAAAAAGTGTTTATTTGCATCCAAATTGTTGATGTAAGATGCAAATGATCGAACGCCTTTGTGTACTCCCTAGCAGTCTTACTATGAACATTGTTGTTGAAGCAAAACTTTGTGTTTCTTAAAATCTTGTTCACGTTAGACTCTCAAATTTTTCTGTATATATCACAACAAAGATTGTACTCTTTTTGATTTCACAAAAACAAATTTTTGCTCTACCTTTCTATGAAAAATAGTTTGATCTACCTTTGCATAGATTAAGGGGGAGTTTGTGATTTCAAAACTTTCAAAACTTCAAATGTATTTTTAAATCTTTTCATACACACGTTTGATGATTTTCAAAAGACTTTTCATCAATTGAAGTTCGGTGATTAGTTTGCACTTGAGCAATTCGTTCACTCCATGAACTTCATCATCGCCGATGAGTTCTAACCCCGGAGTATTCAATTCTTTCATTAGATAGTAAGGGTATTTTGAGTGAAGATGGTTTCGTGCAAATAGGATGGAGGGAGTAAAGTCGAAAAGTGAGAGGTTACAGTGATATGTTGTGAGAAAAGGGTTAAAAGAAATGATACCCTTCTCTAAATTCTCAAATCGTCGGGTAAAACAAATTTGTATCGGATGTCATTTGTTGATATCTTGATAAAGCCTTCACGGACCCAGTGAAGCAATACAAATCTTTACCTAACCACTCAAGTGTTTCTTAACAAATACTTGTTTCATTTCTCACAGAGATTTTCACATTTCTATTGACTCTTCATTTGGAAGATGTTGATATTGAATAAGGGCGACACTCTGCTCCAGTCCCCACCTTCATTTGATCTCATTGTGTCTAGAGCTATCTTGTTTGATCATTCATTTGATCATTATCCATTTCTTTAGGACACATTCAAGTCATATCTTTGTGATATTATTGCTTATCTTTGTGATATAGCCGGAACATTTGTAGTGATATCTTTTGATATTCTACAATGATCAATTGGAAATCCTACCAATGCTAACATTTTTTTTTTCAACATTGATCGTAGGTCTCATAATTACATTTATGTAATTATTGAGTGAACGAGAAGTCTAACTGTGACCTCGAATTTTACCTAAAAGTCTTTAAGGATAATAGATTGTGGTTATCGAACGCTTCGGCTGTACTAACCATGATTTATATTCTTTAGAGAACTCTAGGGGTTGAAAAGCCGCAGACCGAACTATGTTAGAACATTGCTTTGTGCATGTCTCAATGATACATAGGAAATCCGGAAAATCTTATACATTTCTATCGGTCATTTCATTAATCCTTTTGATTTTTGAATATGTTAACGGATCATTCTTATCCGGTTTTCATTTCTCATCTCACAAACACAAAAACCACCAACACCATTCTATAACATTTGTATATTGATATTTCTCCATATATATCTAGTCTTAGTTTGTCATATTTCTTGTGACATTTTCTCAATCAATGTTTGCATAATGACATTGGTTCCCCAATTATGATAGATTAATTGGGGAAGAAATAAGATAGCAAGGAGAAAAGGTTGTATTGATTGGGTGTATGGAGGTTGAAAATGGAGTTGAGAGAAAATAATTAGAGTGAATTGGAATGATTACTTTTAAATCTAGTTTCTTATCTAGTTTCTTCAGATTAACTTGTCAAAGATTTACAAAACATTTCCGTCAATTGAGCTCAGATTCTCACTAGATTTTAGTTGTTTGAGTTCTTGATTTTGAAAAAGGAGGAAATCTACATTGATTACAAAGATAAGAATGAGACCAAAGATGAAAGGATATTATCTCAAGATGGAACAAATGTTCAAAAATGCTCCAAAATATTTACATGGATTGAGGGGGAGCATGATCACTTCATAAGAGACTTATCCAAACTTCATTCAAAAGTTTACTCTCCAAAGTGTTCAAGTTATTGTGACAAAGATCAAAGCTACAAAAAGTTAAAAGATTGATTGGAATATTCTAGACATAGAAGTAAAGCTTCAAAAGAAGTCTTCATCAACATATTCCACTCAAGATCTTCAAGTCATACATTTATACTCGTTCAAGAAGCTCCAATGCATATATCAAGGGGGAGAGTACAAATTCATGACACTTCAAGAATTGAAGATTGAAGAATCAAAGACAAGTTCATACCTTCCGCACCTCAAAAAGACAACTCTGATTCATGATTCAACAATCTTCAAAGACTCAAGACACACACACACTCTTTATTCTCTGATCAAAAAGAACATTGAGAATCATCTCATGATTTAACTTCAAGAAGTCCAAGACCAAGATTGAATCAAGTTATCCAAATACTTGTTTCAACAAACCAATTGTCTTCACCACCAGGCTCATCAATTTCATTCCTACAAGACAAGATAACACGTACTTCATTCATTACAATATATCACTAAGGGAGAGAATGTTAGTAATTCAAAATAGTGATAAATTGTAATTTAAGATTAGTGGACATACTTATTGTTAAGTCATAGATAAATGATTTCTAAGGTTGAGGGACTAGATGTGATAATTAGCATAAATGTATAGTTAGCCTATAAATAACCCCTCACACCTTAGAAATCATAACAACTTTAAGCCTTTTTTTCCCATTCCATTTTTCATTCCTGTAAATTTACACACACTTAATCCCAATCTTTCCTCTCTCTCTCTCTGGAAACTTTTCATTAGGAAATAAAATCTATTAAATGCAATCATAAAAGGTGCGTTTAATATTTCTCTCTATATAATTAATAGAAAATATGTTTTTGATTATATGACAATTATGTTAATTTGACACTTAGGATTTTTGCTTAGGTGTCATTTTATCCTAATTTTTTTTTATTTGTTTCCCTTTTTTGTAACATTTTTTAGTTTAATATATGTTATGTGTGTTGTCATGTTGTAATTATCTATTAACTATTAATTACTTATAAATAAAATAAAATCTCAACCATTTATTTAGATTAAAACTTTTTAATTATATAATTAAAAGAAGATATTTTGCTCTTAATTGACATGTAGAGTTAATTGTTACATTAAATTTTTTGATTTTTTGTTTTCTTTTATCATTTTATCACAATATTTATTTTATTCTCATATTATGTGTATGGTAATATCATGCTCATTAGTCTAAGTCGAAAGTCAATTAGTTAAAGATTTTATCAATCAATATCAATATAAAATCTTAAAAAACTATTTCATATAAACTTATTTTCACGTTATAAAAAGAAATGTGATTTTTTTTTTCACATCAATTCATCAATATTTAGTTCAACTTATAGTATATAACTTATAATAAAATAACTTAACTATTTTGTCTTCTAAGTTTTACCTCTTGCTTTATTGTTATTTAACAAGATTTTTTCTATTGATTTTGTTTTTTTTTTAACGGCCAATTCAATTAATTATGCATATTTTATAAAATTGAAATATTATATTTAGAACTTTTGATTTATTCACAAACTCACTCAACTATCGTCATTCTTGCAAGAGTTAAAAAAAAAAAGAAATCAAAATCTTGGTAAAAAATGATGTCGTTGTCAATTATACAACTAAAGTTATTTTTTCTTGTTAGAAATCCAAAAATAGTGATACATTATAATTTAAGTTATGGACATACTTGTTGTTAAGTCATGAGTTGATGATTTCTAAGGTTGAGGGGCTAATAGTGTTAATTAGCATAGTTGGATAGTTTAGACTACAAATAGCCCTCAATTCCTTAGAAATCATAACCTTTGCATAACTTTTGCATAACAATTACACCTGAATAACACTCTTGATCCCAATTCTCTCTCAACACACACACACAAACACCAAGAACACACACACTAACCAAACATCATTGTTGATGTGAATTCGGTTGATAAAATTGTGGTGATTACATTTCTTTTATAAAGTATTAACAAATTTTTAATTTGTATAATTACTTTAATGGTTTTATTAAATTTATTACTTTTTTGATTAGGTATTTCTTTAATAATGAATTTTCATTTACTCGTATCATTTCTTTATATATAACTTAATTATGTGACATTCTTTTTCTTTTGCCATGTAAGATTTTTACTAGTGTTTGTTGTAAAAACAAATTCTTTTTAACTTATATATGTAGTTGTACGTGTAATATAAAATTCAAAAATATTTATTATCATTCTACTGTAATATTTTCTAATAGATTTATTATATTATAGTTTTTAATGATCTACAAGTATTAAAAAACATATATTATCTACTAATTATAATATATCCACTTAATTATTATAATGTTAGCGTCCAACGGACGGGTCTAATCTAGTCTATAGGCCTTTATAAAACATATTTACCTCTCCTATTTTAAGAAATTCAGCACTTTTTTATACCTAAAATACTCTTATTTTTTAATCCTAGTCCCCGATACACCTAATTTATACTTTTATACTATTTAATAAATAAAACAACCCTCTTTTTAAAAGTTATGGAGGATTTATTTAAAATACCATTAATGATTAAATTACAATATCATTTATTTATCTAAAATATCTCCATTAACCTATTACATCAATTACCTTTACATCAATGATCTACACCACTAGACGCTGGCTCCACCACTAACAGTCGCCCCGACCACCACCCCATTTCCGCCACAACCACTAGCACATTGCGCAGGTACCATACTAGTTTTTTTTATAAGAAACTTATCATTCTTTTTAAAACTTTAAGCACTTTTTAAATTCTAAAATATCCTTTTCTTTTTATTCACTTCTTTTTCATTAAATTTATTCCTAAATATTATATGAAGTTGCGAGAACTAATTTTATAAATTAAATTGTCAATCGATGCCGCCGCCACCACCAATTTCAACCATCACCACCGCGTCGCCGCCATCGCCGTCACCCATCGTCTTCATCATTACATTACTACCGCAACCACTACCATCAACATTACACGATCGTATTGTAGGGGTGTCCTTGTAGTCAAGATTTTAATTCAAGACTTCTTTTTAAACTATTTTTATGATACTTTTTTTTAATGACGGGTGGAAAGGTCGTTCAATCGAGCTGAGCAGTGACATCCAAACAGGCAGTATGCTCAGGGTTCGAGGCACCTTGCACCGCTGGTACCCCTAAAAAATAGCTCATTTTATGCTAAAGAGGTAAATGCCCAAGGTCAATGGGGAATACAAGGTTCGATCCATGAACTATCCAAGCCAACATCTTGGACTTAAAGATAAGAAAGTCGTTAACAAAAGGTTTTGTTATGCCTTGTACTTCAACCATATACAATTATTATGCTACTTGGTTAAATTAGTAGGATTGTAAGATTTTATTATATGCAACATGTAAATTATGTTAGTTTTGTTAACCTTTGATTCTTTTAATTCTCGTTTTTAATTGTTGAATCCTTCCCTTCAAGTAATGTGCTCTTGGAGGTAATCTGTAATCCCTCCTTACGGATCTCAAGAACAGGTATGGATCACGTGTGATTCTTAATTATAGGTTATAGCCGGATAATTTTTATTTATTTTATTTAATATGAAGTTTGAAGGTAGGTGAGAAGTTAAGTGACTAGCGACCAATGTTGTCGAGCTACTAGCTTAGACGATAGGTACCCTATAGTTTGATGATGGAGTTAAGGTTGGACACTTGAAGGGATATAAGTAGGTGACGCATAAAAGGGTTACCTGGCACACGCATGGAAGGATACAATTACAATTACGGTCGCGAACGTAATTGTAAATGTATCACGACATGTGTGTGCTTGTGTGACTGTGTTTGTGTTGATCTGAATGAAATGAAGGTGGGTATGATGGAATCACTGAATGGTAGCATATTTAACTACGTGAAAAGTAGACACGTAAATATGGAATAAAGAATGATGAAGCTAAAGCAAGTAGAGATGTTAAGACTAAGGATAATTGAACCCCGAATCATGAAGTATTTTCACTATTTGGGCACCGTGTCATAACCTCGGCAAAATTCAGGTAGGGAAGAGTTAAAGTTTTGCTTGAGCACACGGAGATTATTTGAAGCATGTTGAAAATAGCTTTTCTGATGTTAGCCGATATGCGGCGCACAGAAGTAGTATGCGACGCATACTCATAGTTTCCAAATTCTACGACGCATATATGAAACACATGAAATCCTCACACTTCAAAAAACCTGAAATTTGCGGCGCATATTTTGGTTTGTATTGTATTTACGAATCGTTTAGTTTTGATTTTGCTTCGAGATGGTATATGATGATTGTGACAAGTATCTAGAGGTGGATATTCTTCCTTAGATTACACGAATTTACGATGAACTAGCATGTAAATCTTTATAGCAATCCCATCGCTTATTGTCTTCACCGGTGTGACGTAATGGTGATGTTGAAATCCTATATTCTTGCAAAATTCTACGTATGAATGCTTCTCTAGGTAAAGAGTTTTTTCTTAAGAAAAGTTAAGAGGTATTATGATGGAGTCATTTATAGTTTCTTAAAACAAAAAGAATTGACCATGTTTGTCGCCTAATTGATTTATTCATGCAAGGCAAAGTTTATTTTCTTAAAGTCGAGATTATAAGTAGTTTGAAACTTTTCAATAATCAAGGGTCGAATTCTCTATTGATTTTATGTATCGCATTACTTTAAAAAAAAAAAAAAGTTGGCCCTTAAATGTTTTGAATTTAAAGTACTAAAATTTGGACAACTATATATATTGGATAAATCTGAAATCAGTTCATTATAATATATATTTAGACTTTAAAAACATTGAACATATAAGGCTTGTTAAAGAGTGGTTCAATATTTGCAGTTTGATTAAGGTTCTTATGGTGTTTCTTTAGTTAGTTATCCTCGAGTCTCCTTCTATTTTAGTAATATATACTACACTTTTGAAGGTTCAATCAAGTCCATCACGTTGATGGAGTCTGAAGTTCTCAGGTAGCTTCACTAGCTAAAGCAATGTTCTGGTAAGTTGTAGGTAGCATGGTCACTTGTGTTTCAATGACCTAAGCCATTGTGTTTAATAATTGTAGCGACAACCCAGTTAAAGGTTCCTATGCATATAGGTGATCGGTTCGGGTTAGCTAGGGTGTGGTAGATGTTCCATCATCGTCTATATATGATTTTGGTTGTCCTATTTAGTTATAGTTGATTTTTCTTCAACCCTGCCTATAAGTGATAGGCCTTACAAATTATTTTGCTTATGAATTAGAGCCGTAAAATATATATATATTGTAATAAACAAATTTAAGCTAGATTTGTGCAATTTATGGAGTTTGTGTTTAAAAAGGTGTTTGTGTGTGTATGGAGGTTAGGGATGAAGATTAGAGAGAAAATGTGTGGAATGTGTGTGTTTTTAATTAGGAAATGGTAAAAGTCTTTCAAATTAGGTGTGGAAGGGGGTATTTATACCATAAATCTAAGATTTCACTAATGCCCTTCCATCTCTAAAATATTACATTTTAACACCATTTTTAGGTCTAACATTCTTCCCCTTGGTGTTGAAATGTAATTCAACGTCTTTAAATACGAATTTGTTGATGAAGGTCTTCGAAGCTTTCTCATTGTCTTCAAGATCTTCCATCAAACTAATCTTTTCAGAGTAAATGCACTGCGGAAAATGGATTTGGCTCTTGAGTTTTTAAAACACTTTGCGGAAGCTTGATCTTGGCTCTTTTAGATTTGAACATGAAAGCATCTTCTTGACAATCTTAACTTTGTCACACTTCCCCTTGATTAATGAATCTCTCTCTTAAAGCATTTAGACAAACATTCTTCTTCATCACAAACTTCCCCTCGATCAAACAGTCATATTTGCGTACCACCAACGCTTATGTATAGGGTGTACCCGCGGCGTACCCACCACGTTAGAGATAGTTTTCTTCAAAGAATCAATTTGGGGTCATCCTTATTAACATATCTTCTTACTTCCCCTCAAATGATGAACTTTCTTGTTTCTCCCCATCAAATTTCAAGAAGACATTAAGGTCGTTCGATTTCATTGTTCTCTTTCTTCCCCTCATGATGAATGTGTGGCTACATGTTCATCATGTTTCCTTGAAGTCGAAGCTGGGGAATCAACTATTATGAAGTAGTAGTCCAATAAACAACATCTTTAGCCCGGGTTATACACTGACATGTGTATAAGCCATATTCATCGAATCACTTAACAACAACCTTTAGGACCCATTTTAGTGTAGACCCAATGGTTTTAGTCTTGAAACTCCAAAGGAAAGTGTCATCGATTCGACGAATAGAATCTGCAGTCCATGGAGGGTGAAAACTCGAAGTCGTTGAAAAGTTGAGTTTTCGTAGACGCAGTGGAGATGCAAAGACATTCACTTTTTGCACTGCAAATGGTTTTGGTGCAAGATCAAATAGCTCCCAAAATGAATATTTGAATGTCCTTGACTCAGTTGACGTGGGCTTATAAAATGACTTTGACACAGTCTTTGTCAACTGAGCTTTTGCTTGAGAGATGAACTTGGTATTGTCTTCAAATGATAAGAATGGAATGAGAGTCTTTGTTCCATCAATATTTGTCTTCTGAGAGTACCTTCTATCCTTTTCCAAGGCATAGTTGGTAAACTGAGACACTTTACGGTTGGGGGTTTTTGGAACATCACCAATCTTGTAAGCAGGAGAACTACTCGATTGTTTCAGAAGAGCTTCAACTTTTGTATCAAGAGACTTCGACTTGAAAGATTCAATTCGACTTTCAATCTTCTCAAGTTGTTTTTCAACCAAAGAACTCAAATCAGACAAAGAAATTGTTGACACTTCAGCCTTTATCTTTGAAGCAATAGTTGTTTCCTTCAAGAGACGAGCTTCCAAGGATGAAACTTGTGACATCAACTCATCATTCTTCTTCAAAGTTTGCTTGTCAATTTCATTCCAAACTTTAAGGTTTCCAATTTCATCTCGAAGTTCTTTTATCTCACTTCTAAGCCTCACATTCCCAGCTTGAAAGTAGGTAATCTGTTCTTTCAGTTTGACATTCTCAGCTTGTAACGTGACTACTTCCTCTTGAAACTTTACATTTTCAGTTGCAATCGAATGAATCATTAACTTCATTACTTGACAAGGAGTTATTTCAGATTGCGAAAAAGTAGTCGTACAACATGAGCACAGTCCACCTTTATGAAGTTTTATTTCAGATGAAGTAGGTGTCTTGGGTGAGGAAGTTAACCAAAAATTGAGGACGTAATCATTTTTGACCGAATTTGAGATACTTGGACTTGTCATTTTATTGAGCAAAGGTGGAAAGAAATAAAATGATATTGTGTTTTAAATTGAAATGAAGAATTAAGAATTGAAAATTTTTGAATTTCAGGTTTCCCTCCAAATTTTGCTTTCGAAATATGTTCTTATGAAACTTGGAATTTCATGTAAACTTTGGATATCATGATCATAGGAAAAATTTGATAATTTCAAAAAAAATTTCGCCGAAACCGCGTCGAAAACGCCCAAAAATGGACCGAAAATCTTTCGAACGCTAACAAACTTCAAATCTCCATGAATCATGCCATTTTAAGATCATGGGCAAAAATTATTTTTCCCGCCAAAATTTTTTTTTTTTTTTGGATTTTCTGAATTGGAATGATCTTGGTTGAAACGATCTAAATGAAGATCGTTTTAGGATTGGAAATGAAACAATCTAAAAGGAATTAGGAAGTGAAACGATCTTGAAAGGAATGAAAGGTAGAACGATCTAAAAAGAGATCGTTTTGGAAACTTGTAGGTGAAACGATCTAATTTAGATCGTTTTGGAATCAAAGAGCTGAAACGATCTAAAAGAGATCGTTTTGGTTTCACCAAAACTGAAACGATCTAAAAGAGATCGTTTTGGTTTCTTATCAGAATTTTCAAGAAATTGAATTGACCAAAACCAATCCAAAGGATCAGTTAGCCACAATCAATTCTTCACAACACAACCACACTTGGCAAAACGATTTAAATTGAATCGTTTTACAAGCTACAATCATTGAAGTAAATATGAAGTATGTAAAACTGAAACGATCTAAATTAGATCGTTTTAATTTCACTTCATCTTCTCCAACAGTTCAGTTTCAACATAAAACTCCGTTGATGAACCTTAAAACTTCAATAACTTTTGATTTTCTGGGAATTAGAACATGAGACCACTTGCAAACTGTTTGTTTTCACCTTAGCAACAATCCGATTAACACAATTCACCTCAAAACATAACAGATTCAAAACCCAAATTTTGAGCAAAAATTCTCAAAATTCAAACTCGCAATTCGGATTGAATTAGAACGTGAAATTTGAGAGGATTATGTTTTTAACTATCAGGAATCTATTGGTGAACAAATAATTGTGATTTCATGTGATTTGTGAGATGATCAAATGATGAACAGTGAAGAAAACGGTTTTGGATAAAAATTCGAATATTGATGAAAAATTGATAGAAATTGCAACAAATTGAGCTCTGGATCGTTAACGTGTAGTTATTTTGCTCTAATACCAAATGTTATAAACAAATTTAAGCTAGATTTGTGCAATTTATGGAGTTTGTGTTTAAAAAGGTGTTTGTGTGTGTATGGAGGTTAGGGATGAAGATTAGAGAGAAAATGTGTGGAATGTGTGTGTTTTTAATTAAGAAATGGTAAAAGTCTTTCAAATTAGGTGTGGAAGGGGGTATTTATACCATAAATCTAAGATTTCACTAATGTCCTTTCCATCTCTAAAATATTACATTTTAACACCATTTTTAGGTCTAACATATATATATACATATATTTTTTTGTAAGCATCTTTCGGGTAATAACTACAAATATTTACTATATAAACTGTCATTAGCTGCAATGTTTAGCGTTGCGGTATGAATAGCATCAAATGGGCGAGATTACATGAATACCTGTAACACAATCTTGTATCGATAAGAATTTATACGATGGTGGACACTTTGTGATAGTAGCATTGCTATGGGATTATTGCGGCGAGTGTTAAGATATATATATATATAACATATATATATATATTATTTTGGAGTCAAGAAAGACCAATAAACTAGGTAACCAATATAGCAAGGATGAACTGATATAGAGTAGTACTAGATTTGTACATTCTTGGTGTTGTGAGTAATAACTTGGTTAGGGCAGAATGTTGAGATAGCTTGTAACAGAGATGAGACGGGATACAATTGTTTTCGTTTGTTTACTGATGAGATGATTCTGGGGACAAAATCCTTTTAAGGAGGAGATAATTGTAACAACCTGAATATTTTGTTAGTTTTGTTAACCTTTAATAAACGTTTTCGGAATAAAGGTTTTGTAATGGGTTGGGTGCCTTCTGGTCAAGTATGTGCTTTGGCTGGTGATCTGTACATCACCAATTTTGGATCATACACCACCAAACTAACACGATTTCTGCTCTAGATTCGATCTTAACAATGGCGGATGTAAGTGTGTGTGTTCTTGGTGTGTTTAGTGTGTGTATTGAGAGAGAGTGTGTGTGTGTGTTTGTTTTGAGACGGACTAAGGTGTGTGTATTATGAGAGTTGTTCTTAAAATAGTTATATGTACATGTATATATATGATGCCTCAGGAATGAGGAGTATTTACACTATAAGTCCTTACACATGCTAAACTTTATATTTAGCTCCTCATCCTTAGTTATCATATATCTATGATTTAACAACAAGCAAGTCCACAATCTTAATTACAATTTATCACTATTTTTGGATTTCTAACATTCTCCCCCTTAGTGATATATTGTAATGGATGAAGTACGTGTTATTTTGTCTTGTAGGAAAGAAGATGATGAGCCCGGTGGTGTAGACAATTGGTATAATGAAACAAGTCTTCAAAGCTTTCTCATTGTCTTTGGAGAGCTTGAATCAATCTTGGTCTTGGACTTCTTGAGGTTAAAACATAAGGTAATCTCGATGTTCTTAATTGAACAGAGAATAAAAAGTGTGTCTTGAATCTTTCAAAATTGTTGAACCAAGAGTCAGAGTTGTCTTTTGAAATGCGGAAGGTATAAACTTGGCGTTGGTTCTTCAATCTTCGATTCTTGAGTGAAAATTGTTTTCTTGGAATAAAGTATCAAAAACTTGTACTCTCCCCTTTGATGTATGCATAGGAACATTCTTGAACAAGTGTAAATGAACAACTTGAAGATCTTGAATGAAATCTGTTGATGAAGACACTTTTGAAGCTTTACTTCTTGGTCTTGAATCTTTCAATCAATTTTCAATTTTTCGTAGCTTTGATCTTTGTTACATTTAACTTGAACACTTTGGAGAGTAAATATTTGAATGAAATTTGAATAAATCTCTTATGAAGTGATCATGCTCCCCCTCAATTCATGAGTATAAACATTTTGGAACATTTTTGAACATTTGTTCTATCTTGAGATAATATCCTCATCATTGGTCTCATTCTCATCTTCATCCCTAACCTCCATACACACACAAACACCATTTCACTTACTAACTCCATGTTTGCACAAATCAAGCTCAAAATTTTTGTCTCAATCAATCATAATCGTTTTCTCCCCCTCATAATGACAAAGTTGGAAACCAATGTCATTATGCAAACATTGATAAATTAAATACTAAAAGAAATAACACAAGTTAAAACGAGATTTGCATGGAGAAATATCAAGCATCAACCCATCAATCCAAACCATTAGCCCAACCCAAAGAATCCTAAGGGTAACTAAAATGTAAGGTTGAAGTTGTTGGTACAAACGATATAGAATGGTGTTGGTGGTTTTTGTGTTTGGGAGAAGAGAAATGGAAAAACTGGATAATAATGATCCGTTAACATGTTCAAAAATCAAAAGGATTAATGAAATGACCGATAGAAATGTATAACATTTTTCGGATTTCCTATGTATCATTGAAATATGCACAAAGCAATGTTCTAACATAGTTCGGTCTTGCAGCTTTTCAACCACGAGATTGCTTGAAAGAATATAAATCATGGTCAGTGTCACTAAGGCGTTTAATAACCATAATCTATTATTCTTTTTAGGTAATAACCGAGGTCACTATTAGACTTCTCGTTCACTCGATAATCACATAAATGCAATTATGAGACCTATGTTCAATGTTGGAAAAGATGTTAGCATTGGTAGGATTTCCATTTGATCATCGTGGAATATCAATTAAGATATCACTACAAATGTTCCGGCTATATCACATAGATAAGCAATAATATCACAAAGATATGACTCGAATGTGTCTTAAGAAAATGAAAAATGATCAAATGAATGATCAAGCATCATAGCTCTAGACACAATGTGATCAAATGAAGTCGGGGATTGGAGCAGAATGTCTCCCTTTTTCAATATCAACATCTTGCAAATGAAGAGTCAATAGAAATGTGAAAATCTTCGTGAGAAATGAAACAAGTATTTGTTAAGAAACACTTGAGTGGTTAGGTAAAGATGTGAATGCTTCACTGGGTCCATGAAGTCTTTATCAAGATATCAACAAATGACATCCGATAAAAATGTGTTTTACCTGGCGATTTGAGAAATTTAGGGAAGGGTATCATTTCTTTTAACCCTTTTCTCACAACATATCACCTTAACCTCTCACTTTTCAACTTTACTCCCTCCATCCTATTTGCACAAAATCATCATCACTCAAAATATCCTTACAATCTAATGAAAGAATTGAATACTCCGAGGGTAGAACTCATCGGCGATGATGAAGTTCATGGAGTGAACGAATTGCTCATGTGCAAACTAATCACCAAACTTCAATTGATGAAAAGTCATTTTGAAAAACATCAAACGTGCGTATGAAAAGATTTAAAACACATTTGAAGTTTTGAAAAAAAAAAATTTTAAATCACAAACTCCCCCTTAATCTATGCAAAGGTATATCAAAATGTTTTTCATAGAAAGGTAGAGCAAAAATTGGTTTTTGTGAGATAAAAAAAAATTTTTGTTGTGATTTAAACAGAAAATTTGAGAGTCTAACGTAAACAAGATTTTAAGAAACACAAAGATTTGCTTCAACAACAATATTCATAGTAAGACTACTAGGGAGTATACAAAGGCGTTCGATCCTTCGCATCTTACATCAACAATGTTGGATGCAAAATAAAACAATTAAGCACATTTAACTCAATTTATTGTTCAAGATGAGACAACTAGGGAGTATACAAAGGCGTTCAATCCTTCGCTTCTCATATCAACAATTGAGAGTGAAAGAATATTTTGACGGAAAAAATAATACTTTTGGAAATAAATAAAAACTTTTAAGCACGGGTTACATACAGAGTATATGTAAACCACTTGAAAAAGAGAAAAGAAAAAAAATAAAGAAAATCTTTTTGTTATTTTTCATAATTTTATATTTTGTATTTGATTTTTGTCTTTTCAAATTTTGTATTTTGTTTTTCAAGAATGTATCAAAAACAAAATAAGTTAAGGTTCAAGATTTAACATGCCAAGCTTGGAGATAAGAAAGTTAAACCTCTTTTCGTCCAATAGTTTGGTGAACAAATCTGCAATCTGATAGTCAGTGCCCACAAAGTAAAGCTCGATGTCACCTTTCTCAATATGATCTTTGAGAAAATGATATCTCACATCAATATGCTTTGATCGAGAGTGGTTTACTCAGTTGACTGCAATAGCAATGGCACTTTGAGAATCACAATAGATAGGGATATGATCATATTTCAGACCATAATTAGTTAGTTGTGTCTTCATCCATAACACTTGAGCACAACAACTAGCCGCAGCCACATATTCAGCTTCAGCTGTTGATAGTGATACACAATTCTGTTTCTTGGAAGACCAACTCACAATTTTATCACCTAAAAATTGTAAAGTACCAGAAGTGCTCTTGCGATCAAGCTTACAACCTGCATGATCTGCATCTGAATAGGCAGTTAGATTGAATCCAGTATCCCTTGGATACCAGAGACCTAAATTGGGTGTACCCTTCAGATAACGAAATATTCGTTTCACAGCTTGAAAATGTAAATCAGTTGGAGCAGCTTGATACCTAGCACACATACATGTTGCAAACATTATATCTGGGCGAGATGCTATAAGATACAACGAACCAATCATACTTCTATATCTCTTTTGGTTAAATGGTTTCCCATTTTTATCAGCATTAATATTTGTTCGAGCAGCCATTGGGGTAGAAATTGACGAACATGTAGTTATATCAAACTTTTTCAGCATATCATTAATGTCTTTACCTTGTGATATAAAAATACCATTTGGTAATTGTTTGATTTGAAGACCCAAAAAGTAGTTCATTTCCCCAATCATGCTCATTTCAAAATGATTAACCATTAGACATGGTTTGGTCTTTTAGAATCAACAAAACCTTCTGGTTGTTCAACGTAAACTTCTTCTTTGAGTTCACCATTCAAGTAAGTTGTCTTCACATCCATTTGAAACACAGTGAAGTTTCGGAATGCGGCATAAGCTAAGAAAATCCGAATGGCTTCCATTCTTGCAACTGGAGCAAAAGTTTCGTCGAAGTCAACACCAGGTTGTTGGCAATAACCCTTTGCAACAAGTCGAGCTTTGTTCCTTACTACTACTCCATTTTCACCCTTTGCAACTGGAGCGTTTGTTCACAACCTCATAAGGAGTCTTCTCGAAACGCTAATTGACAATGGACCGATTCTGAGTTTGACAAGCAGTGTCAACAGCTTCAGCCCACATATTGGAAGACAACTTGGAATAAGCAAGCATTGTTCTTGCAGCTTCCACTACTGTTCGATTCCTCCTTTCAACGACACCGTTTTGTTGTGGGGTACGAACTGCAGAGAATTGGTGAGTAATGCCCTTGGATTTACAAAATTCATCAAATACGGCATTTTTGAACTCAGTTCCGTTATCCGAACGGATGTAACGAACTGGAAGTTGAAGATTTACTTAAGTAGAAGTGATGAAGTCAATCAAAATCTGAGTTGTTTCATCTTTGGATGCAAGAAACTTGACCCAAGTATATCTTGAATAATCATCAACAATAACCAAGATGTATTTCTTCCCATTTCGACTTTGTACTTTCATCGGCCCACAAAGATCCATGTAAAGCAAATGAAGAGGTGCTAATGAATTTGGAGATTTCTTAGGTTTATGAGAAGCTCGTTTAATCTTCCCAACAGCACAAGAAGGACAAACATGCTCACATTCATACTTATAGTAACAAGATGCTTGTTGACCAAAGTATTGATAGTTGGAAAATTTAGGTGAGAAAGCCTTATATGCCACAACCAAGAATTCTTTGATGTAGCTTTCGAAATGAGACAAATATTGTTGGTTGGTTGGTTATCATCAAGATTGACGGTAAAAAGGTTATCATCGCGGTCGCCACACAAAATGTCAACTCCATCTAGAGTTTGGATTTTGCAAAGAGATTGTCGAAAAAGAACTTGAAGATTGTTGTCACAAAATTGTCCAACACTGAACAAATTATGACTTAATCCTTCAACATAATGAACTTTCTTGATGACAATTCCATTGCGTTCAATGTCTCCATAACCTAAGATAGGAGCAAAATTGTTGTTCCCAAATCGAACAGTTCCCATGAATCGTTCGATAAAGTTCTTGAGCAATGCTTTATTGCCAGTCATGTGTTTTGAACACCCGAAATCGAGTATCCAAACACAGATGGTTATTTCCTGCAATCAAAGAAATTTAACCGACTTTAGGTACCCACTTGAAGACGGGTCCTTTGTGGTTAGTTAACACAGGTAGAGTATATAACTTAGAAATTGCATTCAAACATGTTTTAGAATCAACATAAGCATTAACAAGCACATCATCAATAAGCACATTTGGATAAAAAGTACGAACATTCACACATGAATTAAAAGTAACATGTCTATCAGCATTCAAACCATGCACACGAGAACAAGAATTAACATTGTTTACAACATCACAAGGCCTAGCCTTGGCACCATTAACATTGTTTAACACAGAGGACTTAAAAGATAAATTGTTTGACTCAACAGAAACATGCTTCTTCTTACTACCAGCTTTTCTCCTTTGTCTTTTCTTCTTTTTCTCAACATTAGTGAACTTAGGTACTAACAACTTTGCTACCCATTTAGTATCACTATTTATGCTCTTTCCACCTGTTAAATTGACACTAAGAAGATTAGAACGAGGGTTTTGAAGCACTTTTATCTTTTTAGACTCTTTTGGAGGTGCGGAAACTTCTTGTTTCTTAGGTTTATCATGAGAAAACCAGTCATATCTATCCCTATACCTAGTTGCACAATTAGAAGTGTACCTAGTCAGCAAAACTGAGCTAGAATTAGACACTTTAGGTAATGAACTAGATTGAGAGTTAGACGAAGAAATATTTGGATTGATTTTCAGAAGTTTCACTTTGTCGTACTTGATTTTGGGAATGGTCTCAACTTGTTTGGTTTTGACATGCTTATCCGGGGTAGAACACTTTGTTTCTATCTTAATGGTTTTTGTGACGGTCTTTGGTTTAGTCTTGACGAGTTTGGAAATAACTCGTTTCTTTGAATAATATGAAGTTGGAACTTTGGAAAATGGTTTTTGAGATTCTTCTTTTGTTTCAACCTTGATTTTGGTAGATTCAATCTTTTTTTCAGTTTCAGAATCAAAAACATATTCTCCCTCCATGATTTTATCAAAATCATTTTTAGTGAAAAGTTTCACTGGAGAAAGTTTTGAAAAATCAGGAATCTTAGTTTCCAACTTCACATCATGGGTAGTCTCAGGAATTTGGTCGACTTGAACTGACACATCTTTGGTCTCACAAGAAATGTGAGTAGAAGTATCAACACCTATACTAGCACTAAGCTTAGGGTGAACAACTAACTCATCAAGATTATCACAAGTGAAAAACTTATAGAAGTACCATATCAAAACTAAACTATGCGCAAGTTCGTCATTAGATAAATCATATTGCACATAATCATCAGCTATAACAGTAGCAGCATTTTGACATGAATATTCAAGAGAATCAGTCAAGGTTTGAGTGGAGGAATTTGTAGATGAAACACAAGTAGTCTGGGTAGAATGGTCTACTGAAGCACTTAGGTTAGTTTGAGTAGAAACATTCACACAAACTTTCTTGGTATCTACAACAATCAATTTATCCTCTGAACTTTGATTTTGAGACTTGAGATGATCAATGACTTGTTGTTGAGAATCCACCTTTTGTTGTAAACCTTCTATTTATTTTTCCAAAATGTTGATGGAATATACATTTTAGTAGGTTTAGTTGAAGGACTGACAGATTCTTGGTTTTGAAAATTCGATGCAATTTCTTCCAATTTAAAAATTGAAGACTCTTTTGTTTTGTATGAAGCATTTAGAGCATCGTAATTAACCAAAAATTCATCTTTTGGTTTCTTAACTTCATCGGTCTCAAATTCGTTATCCAATGGACGAATAAATTGTTGTACCATACCAAGTCGAAGGAATTTTTCATCATACAAAGGTTCTATTTCATCCTTGGCTTTTTGCAATGGTTTGATATTCTCAAATCGCAACCCGAGAAGAAGATCATCTTTTGCAATTTTTGACTTGTTAAAATAGGCAGTGAAATCCAAGAGAGGGTTTTGTTCAACTTTATATAACTTCTCTTGATAGAAAAGTATATTCTTTTTAAATTCCTCAACTTGTTTTTCAAGATTTCCAATCTCAACGCCTTTTAGAAAACAAGTATGATTTAAGTCAGAAATCTTCCTTTCGAGTTCAACGTTGTTTGGTTTAGCTTCTTGAAGCTTCTTATTGAGAATATCAACATCCATTTGTCTAGCATTTGCTTGAAGCCATTCAGTGGTCTTTTGCTTGTAGTACTCATAGTTCCGCTTACGAGGTTGTTTGCAATCAATAGCAAAATGACCAGGAATACCACAATTGTAGCACTTTTTGTCAGATGCTTTACCCTTCTCAACAACTTGTTTCTCATAGCCTTCTTTCTTTTCAATATGCTTTGATCCAGTTGATTCACCTTGTTCATAATTCTTGGAATGATAGTGTTCCTTCTTGGGAAATGCACTTGTTGAAGAAGTGCGGAGATTGTTATTTGTAGGCCTCGCTTTGTAGAACTTTTTCTTGAAATGTTTGGTTACCGCGGCAAGAGCTTGATATAGTTCATCTGAAACACCATCTCTTGTAGCCATTATATCATCTCCCTCCTCAACAGATGAAGAAACAACTACCATTTGCCTTTTAAGGGCTTCAGAAACCTTCTTTTCAACAATCAATGCCAAAGGATCAGAAGATACAACATCTGGCATTTTGTTTGATGAAGCTTTGTTTAGAACTTGATGTTCATTGAGTTTGAATGATTCATGAAGATTATGGATGGAGAACTTGGCCAGATTTTGATGTTGCTTAATCTGTGTTCCATAATCTTCCCATTCAGGACCAAGAGCTTTGATGAATTTGATGTTTAACTCAATCTCTGATTTGTTGACATTGTTCTTCCTAAGTTCATTTATGACATTGCAGAATCTACAGTAGACAGCCTCTAGAGATTCACTTGGCAATTTGCTGAAGTTGTCAAACTCAGTCAACACATTTGTCAATCTTATTGTTGAAGTCGGATCAGATCCTTCCATTTGTCATGCCACCTCATCCCATATCTCCCTCTGTATCATAAGAATCAATAGAACCATAGATTTCATCTGGTAGTGCTTTGTATAAGCATGATCTAGCTCTGTTATCTAGAGCTGTTCGATCTTTTTATTCAGCATTCAAAAGATCAAGAGTGAATATTGCATCGGTAGTGGGATGGCGATGAACTGCAAGTCCATTAAGAATGGAATCTTTAAGAAGGTGACCATTTGGTTGACATTCCACATAGTCCATAAATCTTTTCTTCCATAGTCCATATGAACCACGGTAGAGAACTGGAGGTCTTGTATCTGAACCCAATGCCAATGCTTCACGAGAAGCCATTTAAAAGAGATTTGATTTGAAACTTGAATGGAATAAGAGTTGAAGAAAAACAGAAAAATGAAACGATCTTGGTTGAAGATCGTTTTGGGCAAGTTCGTCTTAGAAGATCGTCCTAGTATGAAAGAAGTGAAACGATTTTGAAGATAATCGTTTTGGAGAATTTGAGTGGAATTTGGTTAAGTATGAGATGAAATTGAAATTGAATTAAAGGAATTGAAAATGAAAATTGAGAAATTAAAGACTCGGAAATGAAACGATCTTGTTTAAGATCGTTTTAGAATTTTGAAGAAAAAAAATGAAACGGTCTTGTGATGAAGATCGTCTTGAAGTACTGTGAAATTTTCTAAGTAGTTTTTGAAAAATTTGACATAGTTTCAGTATGACTTTGGAAGGAATGAACTTGAGCAAAACCAATCAAGAATGATCAGTTACCCAGGAAGTGAGTGATTCTCAATCACAACAACTTCAATTAAACAAACACACCAACTTTTAACAGACACTGAGACGATCTTAGGCAAGATCGTCCTAGAGTCAGGTAACTGAGACGATCTTGGCAAGATCGTCTTAGTTTTCTGTCTTAATTTTCAAAGTAAACCACTTTGAATTGACCAAAACCAATCCTTACAGATTAGTTAGCCACAATCAATACTTCACACCACAACCACTTGCTAGAACGATCTTGTGAAGATCGTCCTACAAGCCACAACACACAGAGTATGAATGAATGAAGATTCAAGCACTGAGACGATCTGCAGAAGATCGTCCTAGTGAGAATCATCCTGAGATCTTCTTCAACACATCAGTTTTCAAAAACTCCATTGATGACTTTTAAAACATCAATATCTTTCAAATTACTTGGAGTTAGAACGTGAAATCACTTGCAAAACGTTTATAGTCACGTTTGCAACAAATCCTTAAACAAAATTCAGCTAAAAACACAACATAATCAAAATCCAAAATTTGAGTACCAAAATCTAAATATTCAATCTCGAGTTCTAGATTGAATTGGAACTTGAAACTTAACAGGATTATGTTTTAAGCTATAAGGAATCTAAATTTGAACAAAAATTGATGATTTTATGTGATTTAAACGATGAAAAATGATGAAACAGGGGACGGTATGAAAAACGGTTTGTGAATTTGATTTTTGATGAAATTGAGATCAAAAACAGTTATGGATCGATATCAAAGTGATGTTTTTCTCTGATACCACATGTAATAACACGATTTCTGCTCTGGATTCGATCTCAACAATGGCGGATGTAAGTGTGTGTGTTCTTGGTGTGTTTAGTGTGTGTATTGAGAGTGTGTGTGTGTGTGTGTGTTTGAGACGGACTAAGGTGTGTGTATTATGAGAGTTGTTCTTAAAATAGTTATATGTACATGTATATATATGATGCGTAAGGAATGAGGAGTATTTACACTATAAGTCCTTACACATGCTAAATTTTATATTTAGCTCCTTATCCTTAGTTATCATATATCTATGATTTAACAACAAGTAACTCCACAATCTTAATTACAATTTATCACTATTTTTGGATTTCTAACACAAACATGCTTCACGTTATTCTTAATTATAGGTCCTAAACGTGATAATGAGTTATTTATTTTATTTAATATGATAGAGTTGGTCGAGTTATTATTTGACTAACAAAATGTTTAAGCCTAAAGCTGTTGATTACGATTTGGTTGACACCAAAAATTATAAAACATCATCAGAAATAAATTATAAGAAGCTATCCACTAAAAGTGTAAAAGACTAAAAGTGAGGGGTTATCTTTAATAAAATTAGTAAAGATGGCAATTAAGTGTAAAGATTATATTGGACTAATATAACTTATGATTATGTATATGTATCCGTGAGGGGCGGTATGCCATAGAAAAAATACATATATTATTAAGTTTGATAGGGTTTGAGAGTGAGGTGCCATATGCCGTCGTACGAACCCAAAAGATATGATGAATGGAGAGAATGACACTTATTAATATGAAATTGTTGGTCTCATCTTTGGTTAGAAGTCACTACCATATGTGAACCCGATAGTACATTGATGTCGTTAGAACTTATTGAGCGAGAACGAGTGTTAGCAATGATGGACGTTGCTTATTCATTCAATACGCTCTCTTGAAGATGCTTAAAGTCAATTGTCATATGGTTTACGCGATAAGACACAAAGATTGCTATTGATATCGTTATGTTGAGAAATACGCAAAACAAGATCAGGGAGTCTATGTTGATACAGACACTAAGACGAGTTTTTCATCGGTGTTTTCGTGGTGTGGTTTATGGGGTCAAGCTTGCTTCTTTATAAGGTATAGCTCGTTCAAAAATGATATCATATTGTTAGTAAAATCGCAAGTGCGAGACGGGCTGGGCTGGTCGCGATCTAGTGTCAAAATAGATTTGTGGTATTTTCGTAGTGGTGTCGTCCACGTTAATTATTTTAGTAGATAAGATGAATAGAAATTTCCATGTTTTAATCTAATAAAGACTTATAAGTTTTGAATGAAATCATGGAAAAGATGATCAGGCTGCTGTGTAGAATAAAAAATACCTGAATTGGCTTGCATCATGAGTGATATGTAATTGAAGTTGGGATTCATGCAAGGACGTACAATATATATGTGATTCACATAGATGAGTCTTTTAATATTGTAAGTCTTGAAATAAGAATATTAGTTACATAGTCATAATAGGTGGATGATTAAACTAGATAATTAATAAAGTACTTATAATATTATATATTATTGGTGATTATAGGTGTCAGACCACAGCAGGATTCGATAAAGGATCTTTATCTATGCTAAGGTAAGATAACATCTTTTATCACATGAGGGATAACAAAACATAGTTTTTCATAAGTTAACTTCCCCAAATGAATGCTTGTATGCTTGTATGTATTCGGGAATGTATGGGAGGTTACTATGGGGTTGATTATGACTACCATTGATTATATATAAATGTTAAGCTTATGCATGCTATGACGAAATGATAATATGTATATGTTATGATGAAAGGTATATGATGTAAAGATATGACGATGTTATGTTATGACGATATGATGTTATTATGTGAATATGATATGATCACGAATGTATTTCAAGTGATTATTTGCATGGCTTGAACACCTAGTCACTAGACTTTTATAGGTTTGCCATGACACGTGCACGATTAAGGGCCCTAAAGTAAAGAACAATGTATGCGATTAGTTTAGGTGAAAGTGCAACCTAAGCTAATATAAAGTAAAGAAAGATACATGTGATTAGTTTAGGTGAAAGTGTAGCTTAAGGTAATATAATAAATAAGTCCGATCTCAAGCATATGTAAAGTCTTGTGTTAAGCTTAACCCATGCTAGTTCTTCGGAGCTAGTGTGTACGTGGTCACGTGGTGTGGGAATCTAGATACCTCCCCGTGACATAGTTATGTTTGAGTGTATCCGGGTGGAGTAACTAACCACTACACGCGCAAAGTTCAAACGGTATACTCAGTTGGATCGACTTTGTCTTTCCTTAAGGACTACGATGGACCACCGTAAGGTCTACCCATCAAGTCGGGTGTGAGGATCCCATGTAAGGTCTTATGACCACTTACACACCACCCCACATCCCTAAGTATGTGTGGCTTATGTTAATAGCCTACGTCTAAGCAAAAGAAAAGTAAAGAAATAGAGAAAGAAAGTAAAGAAAGAAAAGAAAAAAAAGACGAAAAGTAATGCTTTGTGATGTTAGGCACAATTAGGACTACGATGGATCCTAATGTGATAATTTATATATGTTACTATAATGATGATTATATGCTATTGTTAAAGTTTGTTGTGAAAGACACCATAGTAATGTGGTGATCTTAAAGTGTTGCGATGGTTATGTGATATTAACAACTATAAAATCTTTTTGTTAATATAAGATGAAATGGCAATGTTTTTATAACTCATGTTATCTTACTTAGCTGTTAAAGCTAACACTTGCTCTTTTGAAAAACGTTGTTCCCTCAGGTTGAGCTAATGAAAGACTTAGCTTGGTGAGGCGGGTAGTTGCTATGAAGAAGACATTTAGTTTTCGCGTTTAGTCATTTATGCTAGCCTTAATGATGATCGGCTACTTTTAATACTTTTAGGTATTGTTTATATTGGCATTTATGTTGGTGCCAAATCTGGATTATCTTATACTATTTTAATGATATGTATGTTGTAACACCACTTTTATAAATGAACCATCCATTAAGGGTTAGTTATGTTTTAATGATTCTGTTTTCCGCATTTCTAAACGCCGTTAGGCAAAAGTTTTTGAAAATCCAGATTTTAAAATGACAGGTGTTACATTTATTAAAAAAATAAAATAAATTAATCGTACCGACAGATATTTTCGGTAATACCGATAATACTGGTAATATTGGAATTTGTTTTGGTTTTTAAAACATTGCTTGTTGCTGATTATCAATTGTCTTTTTAACTTCTTTATTTATTGGGATAATGACATACGAATGTAACCACCTATGACAAAATGGTTATGTAATGTAGTGATCTAATTGGGTGACTATGTAATGTATGTACCTATGTTTTTTTGGCTATATGTAAAATATGTACGGACCTTACATAGTATAGGAAAAAAAAAGTAATACATAGGTCATTACATTGATTGACCTAAATAAAAATGTCCTTACATAGTATAGCCTAAAAAACATAGGCGCATACATTACATAGACACCTAACTAGGATACTACATTACATAACCATTTTCTCATAGGTGGTTACATTCGTATGCCATTATCCCTTATTTATTTTATAAAATTGATTTTTTTTTCTTTTTCCCTTTTTCTTTTACTTACCATGTGTGTGAGAGAAAATTTTCTCTCCTAACGGTCGGCTCTCTCTCTAGATCTTCATCTAGATCTAGATTTTTCTCTCTCTAGATTTGAGATCTAGATCCGAGATCGAGCAAAATCCGTTGAGAAACTTTTACAAAGGTTAAGTCATGGGTCGGAGGTCCTTTTCACTTCAGTGGATTTAGAAGTAGTCACTCTGCTTTTGTGTGGGAGTTCCCCCATACCTCGGCTTACCCTTGTTTCCCTCGGCTTACCCTTGTTTCCCTTGTTTCCCTTTACTCTGGTTAGATAATTCAAGCAATTAATTAATCAATCCCCAATTTTCAACCAACACCATTGGAGATCACAACCCTCTTCATCTTCTGTCCACTCAATCTCATTCATCTCAACATTCCAAAATGGAAAAACACATTGAAAATTTCATAAAAAAAATCTCATACTTATCACTAACCCTCGCCACACTAACTCTCCTCCTCTCAATCTTCTTTTTCCAAACACCCCCACAAAATTGCCTCAACCAAATCACAAACCATCCAAAAACATCATGCGACGCATCCCACAGACGCATTACAACAATCTCCAAAAAAAACCACCGTATTTGGTCCACAAACACATGGCGCAAATCCGTACGTTCCTACACAACAATCTTCAATGGCCTAAACATCATTTCAAACAACACCCGTGTGTTAATTGTGTCTGCAGGCGGCGGGCAGCCGGTAATGGCATTGAAAGAGCTGGGAATTGTGGATGTTATGGGTGTCGAGTTAGTCGATTCTCCGCCGTTGGTAAGGCGGGCTGATCCGCATAATTTGCCTTTTTTTGATCGGGTTTTTGATTTGGTGTTTAGTGGGCATTTGGGTCAGGCATTGTTTCCGGGCCGGTATGTTGGGGAAATGGAAAGGAGTGTTAGAATTGGTGGGATGATTGTTGTGTGTGTGGAAGTATTTGGGGATAGTGAAGTGAAGAATGTGATGACGTTGTTTAGAAAATCGGAGTTTTTGGAAGTTAGGAATGTAACGTTGATGAGATCGAAGATGACGATGGTTGTTGCTAAAAGGATTAAAAATGGTTCTTGAGGTTTTTATGGAGGTGAAATAATGTGTATGTGAAGCCTATTGTAAATTATGATTTAGCTTTTCAATATATCATGTTATTTGTTGTGGACTTGTAGATGGTTATTAATGTATATAGTCAATGTTCATTGCAGTCTTGTTTGGGTGATTATGAGTTTTTCATAGCTTCTAGGCAGGACTTTGTTATGTTTTCTAACGTGTTATAGAATGGTCAGCTTATGCTTGGATGTCTGTTTTGGAAGTGATAGGTGAAATAGGATAATCAAACCTACTACAGCTGAGAACATTTTGAGCTAAAGAGACCTATATTATGTAGACTAAGAAACTTGATATTCATCTAAAGGTTAGTGTCACATTGTAACTAGCATTCGGCTAACTTGAGTTGGGTCCAGACAGGCCCCTATTGGTGCAGACCTTGATCTTGAGTGCGGTTTTATTGGTTGGGTGTAATTGTGCTGTGATGTGGAAATGGTGGCTTAAATGAAGTTATCATATTGTTTTGGATAATAGGATTTTTCTCAGTCCAGAAAGCAACACTGATGGGATCAAAAGTAACTATGATCTTCAGCATAAAGATTATCTTTCATGAAGATTTAGAGCTAACGTCTATGTAAGTTCACTTTAAATTATGCTGTTGCTTGTCATTTTATTGTTTCTAGACGATTTTAATGTTTATATTACAACAATTCTTATCAAGTTTCAGCCGTCATTCTATGTTCGCTTGATTATGTGTTTTAATAGATGCTAAGTGATCACATTATGTTTTTGATATCAAAAGTCACTGGTGTTTAGATCAATATCATGATCTTAATGAAATCTGGTTGGTAGTGTGTGTTTCGTAAGTGATAATGTGAACTTGGATAATCAATAACTTATAATAAAACATGGCTGCAAATGGATATTCACAGTTTCTCTGCTGCTTAAAGTTGGAATAATCGCTTTTGAAGGTGTTGAACTATTAGTAAATTATATATGTAAAAAACTACTCGACAATGTGATAATACCCTCTTGGACTCCTAACTATCAAATGAAGTTGTACTGTAATAAGCTTGATTTTGTTGGATAAAGATCGTTTTGTGGAGATGAGACCTCTAATAGAGCTTAAGATGCCTTTGCGGTTAATGTCCTCTATGGCTGTTCCACTTCATTAAAGTAGTGACATCCTGAAAGTAGGTCCTCTTTTTGAGTTACAAATTGGTCACACGGGCACACAGGGTTCTAGGAGGTATTTGGGTTACTGTCCACAGATTCTTGTGCGAATTTGAGATCCTGGAAGGGTATATGCATCACATGGTTACAAATCTGTGCATGTCAAACTTCCAACAGGGCTGGGTGATACGTACCTATCCCATAATAGGCTCGTATCATGCCCTAAGCTAGGTGTAGAACTCACTCCCCAAAGCTAGCTCAATGGAGGAGGGGACACCTAGGCTTATAAAGCACCAACCAATCCCATACTTGGCTGATGTGGGATCATATCGATACCCCACCCTTTGAAGAGCCAACGTCCTCGTTGGTCACGGTTGGCACCCTTCTCCTTGGGCCCAAGCCACCACTCCAAGCTCGTTGAAACCTCAAAAGGTAGGGCTAGCTCTGATACCAATTGATACGTACCCATCCCATAATAGGCTCGTATCATGCACTAAGCTAGGTGTAGAACTCACTCCCAAAAGCTAGCTCAAAGGAGGAGGGGACACCTAGACTTATAAACCACCAACCAATTCCATACTTGGCCTATGTGGGATCATATCACTGGGCTATCTTAAGACAGTTTCAGACACAGCAACAAGTCATTTAGGGAGAAAGGTTCTTACGTTAGAGACTGTAATTTCAGTCTCACATGTGACGCTACCTTATCTATGGATAGAATTTTGACAAAGTTTGTTAAAAGTAAATCATACTTGAAGCAAGTAAATCAAACTTGAAGCATTCAAAATAGCTGTTTGACCCGTTACCAAACATACTTTGACCTGTCCAATTTTGCCAACTTTTTTCCAGACTTGATCTCCAGTGTGGTTTTACTGGATGATAAGACATGGTGAGATTCTTCAAGCATAGTCCTTTCTTTCATCAATTCTGCTAAAACTTTTATTCAAGCTTGGAAATGTTTATCTAAAGAATTCACGCACAACAGGCAACTTTATAAAACACAGAGTTATCTAAACACTCATAGTAATTTCAAGCACAGTTACCCATGTAACAAAACTATAATTTACAGAAATCTGCAACTATGCAGATGCAAAACACAAAAAGGCAAATTGAAGAAAAGAGCGCAAACCTGTTATTGTTTTTTTTTTTTATCTAGACATGCCAACTGTCAAATGAAGTTGTACAGTAATAAGTTTGATATTGTTGGAGAAAGATCATTTTGTGGGTATGAGACCTCTATCAGAGCTTATAATGTCTCGTGCAGTTAGAGTCATTTATGGCAATTCCACTTAATTAATGTAGTGACATCATGAAACTAGGTCCACTTTTTGAATTATCGGTTACATGGGCACACTAAGGTTCTCGAAGGTATTTGGGTTACTTTCTACAAACGTGCTTGTGCGAATTTTCGTGGTTATGAGTTTTTGTAGCTTCTAGGCTAGACTATGTTAAGTTACCTAACATTATCATAATGTTATAGAACTGCTAGTTTATGTTTGGGTGTCTGTAATGAAAATAATAATGTGAAATTAGATCGTCCAAACTACTGCAGTTGAAAATATTCCAAGTGAAACAGACCTATATTGTATTTGTAAACTAAGAAACTTGATTTTCACCTTAAGTTTAGTGTCACTTTGTAATCAGTGTTAACTGTTAACTAGACTTCCTATAGAGCTGGGCTAATTGAGTTGAGTCCAGACAGGCACCTATTGGTCCATACTCCATACCTTCATATCAAGTGGGGTTTTATTGGTTTGGAGGTGTAATCGTGGTGTAATGGGGAAATGATGGTGTGAGTGAATCTTGTTTTGGGAAAAAGGAGTTTTCTCAATTCAGAAAAGCAACACTGATGGGATCAAAAGTGACTATGATCTCCAGTGTAGATTATCTTTCTTGAAGTTTTGGAGATGACGTCTATGTAAGTTCACTGTAAATTATGCTGTTGCTTGTCATGTTTTTATTCTAGATAATCTTAAACGTTTATATTACAACAATATTCATCAAGTTTCAGTCATTATTCTTCGTAATTGTGTTTGCTTGATTATGTGTTTTAATAGATACTAAGGGTGTGTTTAGTTGCAGAAAACACCCTATGTTTTCTATTTTTGTTTTCCATGAAAACATGGAAAACAGAAAACGCGTTCATAATTTTCTAAGAATATTTTCCAAGAAAATAGAAAACAATGTTTTCCACTTTTCTATGGAAAACTTGAAAACATCTTTTTCTTGTTTTTCATTTTCATTTTCCATTCCCTACTTTCCCCTCACATCTCTAACATGTTTTCTACTTTTATAATTAGAACGCATTTTCAAAATTTTTATTTGTTTTCTAGAAAATAAAAACCCTTTTTATTTTCTAAAAAATTAGATATGAAAAATTTGAAAATATTTTCTGCAACCAAACGCACCCTAAGTGATCACATTTTTGTTTCTGATATCTAAAATCGCTGGTAGATGTTCTTATGCCGCACACCTTTTCTTTTTTTTTATTTAGCTGGACATGCTATAGACCTCATTCATCTTCTTAGGCCGAGTGTTATAGACCTCATTCTAACCGCCACTAATAGACCCTTCAAGCGAGAAAGTAACATTGATGGGATAAAAATTGACAAATGGTGATTTCCAATATAGTTGAAGTGCTTTCTTGAAGTTTCTGAAGCTCATCCTTCTGCAAGTTACTGTAAATTATGTTTCAGGTTTTCAAGTTATCAAGTTAATTGCTTTAGATAATTTTCGATATTTACATTGCAACTACTGTTGAATTCTTGAATTCTATCAAGATAGTAATTGATTGTTACAACTGGTTAAAATCTATAGTAACCAGACCAATATCATGTGCATAGTAATTGTTTGTAACAACTGATTTGTATTTATATATTGTAATTTTTTAGTGGCATGTTAACTTTGATTATGTGCCTTTATAGCTTACAGTTGATCGTATCATATGTTACAACAATAGTAGTTACTAATGATAGGTTACTAACTACTGTATATATATGCACATTCGAACACCTTTTAGACTACTTTGAAACTTTAACTGTGAATTGGTTCCCTTCGCACATTCGAGGTTCCATTAGACTCCTTGGAACCTTGGACAGTTAACTAGAAATATGCAAGTCTCGCCTAATGGGTGGGGCTGTCTTGAGATATGTTCTGATAGGCAGCAGGCCGATTTATCAAAAAAATATATCTAAACCTAGCTTTTTGTTATTGATTTTTCTCATAACAAGTCATTTAGAGAATGTAGGTTCGTACTACTTAGCATGAGGCGGCAGTTTTAAGCTCACGTTTGACACTACGTAATGACAAATAGATAATTTTGACAAATAGTATTTCAGTTAATCGAACTAGAAGCATACAAATTACCTGTTTGACCCCTTACCAATGTAATTGACCCTCCCAAGTCTCCCAATTTACCCCCGACTTGATTTCCAGTATGGTTTTAATGGATAAAACACAATCAGATTCTTTAGGCATAGCTCTTTCATTTCTTTTGCTATAAGTGTTGCTTTAAGCAGTTCTGTTTATCTAAAGAATGCCACACAACAGGCAAATTCACAAACACTCATTTTAACCTGTAGTTATTTCAAACAAAGTTTACCATGTAACATACTTGCATTAACATGACAATTAATATACAGAAGTCTGCAACAGTTGGACAACCAAATAATGAAACAACTTACAAATTGAAGAAAAGAGAGCTCCACCTATTCTTTATTTTTTTTTCTTTTTTTTTTCTGTACATGCTATAGATTTCCAAGGCCGGAGAATCCCCTGGAAAACAAAATTCTCTGACACGAGTACATGACAAATCTAGTGGTTACAGACAATCTTGGAAAGTTTTGAAGTTTTAATGATCTCGACCTGCTTAACTCCCAACTGTGGTCTGCATGAAATTGTGGGATACATTAAGGTTCACAATATTGTAACATTTCAGAGTTTTTCAAGCGAGAAATTAATGTTGACGGGGTAAAATAATTGTTGTTCCTTCTTTTGAAGTTTTTGAAGCTCATTTACGTGTAACTTCACTGTATTATACTTTTGGAGGCTCATCACATTTACGTGTAACTTCACTGTATTATACTTTTGGAGGCTCATCTTTCATGTCATTTGCTTTACATGATTTTCCAAGCTATCATTGTTTGTTACAATTGTGTTAGCTTTGATTATGTGCCATTATATCTTTCAGCTGATCATATCGTGTTACAACTACGAATGAACTGCTAATTCAAGTTATAAACATCACAATTTTCATCTTCTACTTGTGAAGTAAAAAGTTTCACAGTTCATATTTTTTTTAATGTGAAAATCAATTTGTGGTACCTAATTTTTCTAAGCAATAGAGAATGCGGAACAATTGTATGTTATAAAGTAATTTTCACAATTTTTAATGTGGATAAATGGGATATATATTGAACATTTATAGTGTGAACATACACAATTATAAATGTGAAGATTGTTATGATTTTTCAAGTTTTCCATGCATCCCGAAAGTATAATTAAGGTTTTTTATATTTTCTTCATATGTGAACAAATTGATATATATTTTGTTAATTAATATATTTTTTAAATAAATGTAAAACAATAGTTGTAGTGAAAATAACTTCTTTATTGTAGAGTTTATTCTCTAAATCTTTGAGTTAAGTTTTAAATAATAAACTTGGGTTCAACAATATATTTCGTAGTATGTTCAATTCCAATTCTCGAACTCGCTATTGACTTGTGGTTTTCAAAAAGGTATAATTATGTTTATCAAAAAATTTTAAAAGTTGATTAGTATTAATCACTAATAAAACTTCACAAATATCTAAATCCATTGTAGGATTCAAAGAAGAGGAAAAAGAGAAAAAAAAAACATACTTAATGACCTACTTTTATAAAATTTATTAATAACGATCCCTTGAAGTTTCATGTTGATACTTAGGGGGCGTTTGGTTCGCCAAATGTTTTTGATGGAATTGGAATCTGTTAAAGCAATTGAAATTTGATTGATTTGGAATCTAAATGAATTGGAATCTGATGAAATTAGAATTTGAATGAATTAAAATCTGTTTGTGTTTGGTTGATCAGAATAGAATGGAATTCATAATATAAATTATATTAATTATATAGTAATAGTAAATAAACATATATATTTTTAATTAATGATTATATAAATATTTTTACAAAATAAAAAAACTATATAAAAGCTTTTAAAATTTATTTTTTATAAATTAATATTATTTTATAAAACAATGTTTTAAATTATTTTATTTTATAAAATAATAGTATATTATAAACTAAAATTAATATTTTTATAAAATAAAATATTTTTATAAAATAAAATGTTTCTTATAATTTAACTTAAATCAATTTTATAAAACAACAATACTTTTTTATAAATTTGTAATTATTTCTATTTTTATAAAATAATAGTATATTAGAAACTAAAATTAATATTTTATAAAATAAAATATTTTTATAAAATAAAATGTTTCTTATTATTTAAATTAAATAAATTCTATAAAACAACAATAAGTCTTTTATAAATTTATAATTATTTATGATTAGTAATTAATAAAAGTAAAAAAATTCTAACTAATAATAATAATTATAGTATTAATTGATAAATATAGTCTCAAAAATCATAGTAATAATAGTTATAAAAAATATATAATCAAATAATAATTACAAAAAAATTTAATTTTTATCAAAGTTTGAATTCCTTTGGAATTTCAAACATTCCATCCATTTTGCCAAGGAATGTTGAATTCCTTCATTTAATGGATTTCAAAGGAATCCAATTTCATTTCCTTGTGAACCAAACACCTCATGGAATGAAATCTGAAATCAATTATATCAACCAAACAGGATATGGAATGGAATTCAGATTCCAATTCCATCAGATTCTAAGGAATTCTACAAATCAAACACCCCCTAAGATACAAGACAAAAGGAATCTGTACGTTGATATGTAACCTAAATTTTGGGTTAAATTTGTTAAGATAGAAAGTATGTGTATGTCTAATAGCTATGTATGTAAAGGTCTTTTGTGACGACTTTTGTGACGACAGGCCATGGTTCCTAAAGCTTCGTCTCCGAAAGTTTTTAGTGACGACATTTAGCGACGACTTCAAGTGGGCCCTACAACAAACTTCGTCTTTTAGGTGATCACCCCAAAATATACAACAGTCGTTCTTGCAAACGTCGATGTTTTGGTATCCTAACCCAACTTTGTTCAATATCTTCTTAGCATCATAGTGTGACACAGGGATTGTATTATGTTTAGGCATAGAAAATTTAAGCAACGAAAGCAATCCATCGAATGATGTATTCGTCCATTTACTAGTTGCCTTTAGGTGATTCAACCTGGCCAAAAATTCCAACGAAGATATCCAGTTATTACCAGGGTATAGCTCCAAATCAACAAGTTTGAGCAGCTCATCGAGTTCGTTATTTGTACTTGGTGCTTGTGTTGTGTTCATTGGGTCATCGGTACGCGTGGTGTGTTCATAGTCATGCGTCTCCTGGCGAACATCGCCGAGAAAATCATGCAATTGTCCTCACGTTTGAGGAATGGAATGTTCTATTGGCAGGACGACTGGTTCACCGTGAAACTTCCATATAGGGTAACGTTCGCTAAAACCATGACTATGTATGTGCAATTATATTTTTTGAAGTGATTGCCATTCAAGGTTTTCACATCTTTCACATGGGCATCGACATAAACCATCATTAGTCATGTGGTCCTTACACCTCTCGATGAACGCAGACAGACCAGACCAAAATCCATCGGACCTACGGTCTAAAGTAGTCCAACTCTTATCGATCGACATTAGAATGACTGTGTTCATCACAATTATATAACATTTAAAATCATATAGTAGATTAAAAGCATACACATCATATATCAAAACTAAGGGATAACGAGTGGTTGATGTTTGTCTCAGGGTGGTCGTCCTAAACCACTCTTTGAATGTTTTACCTCATATATAGATACATATAACTGATTTAGTATTGAAAGAAAATTCGACAGCATTTCCCCTTACCTCCCCAAATATGTGCATGGAAAACACATATTCGTGGGAAGAAAGGGAAAATGTTTGCCGAATTTTCTTTAAATAGTAAATCAATTATACGCATCCATATCCTAGATGAGACAAAACATTCTAAAAGCAGTCCCAAACTGGGGACTATCCGAAATTAATTTCTACTAAATTAATTTCGGACGGGTGACCTACGGTATAAAACGAGGGAGAATTACACATACATACACACATACATACATAGACATAGAAAGCTTACCGCCGATGGAGAGAATTATAAGCGGAGAAAGAAGAAGAAAGAATTATATATTCTGAAAAAAAAATACAAATTCTGAAATAAAAGATATATATTTAATTCTGAAATTACATAATATATATATATATATATATATTAACTAAATCCGAAATTAAAAGATATAATAAATTCTAAAATTACATAAATATATATATATATTAACTAAATCTGAAATTAAAAAATGTAATTAATTCTAAAATTAAATAAAAAATATATATATATATATTAACTAAATCCAAAATAAAAAATATGATTAATTCAGAAATTATATTAAATTAAATATATATATATATATAATATTGGTTCTGAAGTTAAACAAAATATAAATTTATACATATATATATATATAAATTAATTAAATCTAAAATAATTTTTTTAAATTAATTTTGAAATTAAATTAATTATATATTAACTAATTATGAAATAAAAGAACGGCACTTACAAGAAAGGATAAAGAACGGCAATGAACGGCGGCAATGGTGACCAGAGATGAACGGAAACGTGGTGGTGGCTGTGAAGAAACGAAAATCTAAACCCGATTACAAAACAAAAAGATTAATTACATCAAATAGAATAAATATAGAAAGCCGGGGGGGGGGGGGGGGGAGTTGACGGCCGGTGAAAGAGAAGTGGTGGGTTGTAGTGATGGATTGTGGTGGTGAATTATAGTGGTGGAGCGTGGAGGGTTTTGGTAGGTGAAAGAAAAGTGGTGGCCAAAGATGAGGTGTATGAATGACCAGATCTACATTGTGGCGGGTGTATCAAAAATTTTGCAGTTATGGGACGACAACTGTGACGACTATGTCGTCCCCAAACCGAATTTCACATTTTTTTATTATTTTTGTTATTAAGATACCCCCTCCGTCCCATTTTAATTGTCCAATTTTGACTAGTAAAATCTTTTTCTTTTGAGTTTGACCGTAAATATTAACTGTTATCTAGCAGTCTAGCACAAACAAAATATAATTACGGTCAAAGTCGGAAGAAAAAGACTTGACAAGTCAAAACTGGACAACTAAAATTGGACGGAGTGAATACTATTCAATTTTTAATTAAATTATTATAATAAATTAAAAATACTAGTAAATGCATAATTTTATAGTTTTTTATTATAATTTTAAATATCATTATTAAACTTGTTTGTTATATAATGTGACCTTATTGGACCTTTACATTCGTTTGTTATCTCATATGGGCCCATATTGGGCCATGTGTTCATCATTCGTTGGTATGGCCTATCGGTTCTTTAAACCTGTTTGATATATGATGTGAGCTTATTGGGCCTTTACACTCGTTTGTTAACTCATATGGGCCCATATTGGGCCATGTGTGGTCGTCATTCATTTAAATGGGCTTATCGGTTCTTTAAACTTGTTTGTTATATGATGTGACCTTATTGGACCTTTACATTCGTTTGTTATCTCATATGGGCCCATATTGGGCCATGTGTTCATCATTCGTTTGTATGGCCTATCGGTTCTTTAAACCTGTTTGATATATGATGTGAACTTATTGGTCCTTTACACTCGTTTGTTAACTCATATGGGCCCATATTGGGCCATGTGTGGTCGTCATTCGTTTAAATGGGCTTATCGGTTCTTTAAACCTGTTTGTTATATGATGTGAGCTTATTGGGCCTTTACACTCATTTGTTATCTCATATGGGCCCATACTGGGCCATGTGTGTTCATCATTCGTTTGAATGGGCTTATCGGTTCTGTAAACCTGTTTGTTACATGATGTGATCTTATTGAGCCTTTACATTCGTTTGTTATCTCACATGGGCCCATATTGGGCCATGTGTGGTCATCATTCGTTTAAATGGGCTTATCGGTTCTTTAAACATGTTTGTTATATGATGTGAGCTTATTGGGCCTTTACACTCATTTGTTATCTAATATGGGCTCATACTGGCCCATGTGTGGTCGTAATTCGTTTGAATGGGCTTATTAATTCTTTAAACTTGTTTATTATATAATGTGAGCTTATTGGACCTTCATCATTCGTCTGTATGGCCTTATCGATTCTTTAAACCTGTTTGATATATGATGTGAGCTTGTTGGGCCTTTACACTCGTTTGTTAACTCATATGGGCCCATATTGGCCCATGTGTGTTCTTCATTCGTTTAAATGGGCTTGTCGGTTCTTTAAATCTGTTTGTTATATAATGTGAGCTGATTGGACCTTTACATTCGTTTGTTATCTCATATGGGCCCATATTGGCCCATGTGTGTTCGTAATTTGTATGAATAGGCTTATCTATTCTTTAAGCCTGTTTGTTATATGATGTGATCTTATTGGGCCTTTACAGTCGTTTGTTATCTCATATGGACCCATGTGTGTTCGTAATATATGATAAATAAACGTATGAATGTATATTTTTAACTCGTATTGTATTTGGTTGTTTTGTTTTCGCTTATCAACATGCGCCAAAATTTAATTGCACAATTAATATTTATTTTATATTAAATAACACTATTTTTAGAAGTTTTTAATTAAAATGTTCAAAAAAAAGTTTTTTTTGTGAAAAAATATATTTGGGGGCGACAAAGTCGTCACAAAACTTGTCCCTAGAAAAATGGCGGGAACTTTTCATTTAGGTGGGAAATGAAAACATTTTTTTTTGGAGGGAAAAAGATTTAGGGACGACTAAGTCGTCACAAAACTCGTCCCTAGAACATTGGCGGGAACTTTTCATTTAGGTGGGAAACGAAAAAATTAAAACGAAAAACGAAAACATTTTTTTTGGGAAAAAAAAGATTTAGTGACGACAAAGTCGTCACCAATAACATGGCGGGAGATTTTTTTTTTGGGAGTGAAAAGAAAAAAATGAAAATGAAAAAATAAATATAGGTTGTGACGGTATTTGCGACGACATAAAGCGTCACTTTTTTTTCCAGTTTTTGTCATTGAGAAAATTCAAAAAGAAAAAGCCATCTTTCTTGTAGTGTCCATTGATAATGTGAAGGTCAAGTTAGAGGACAAAGTGAATATGGTTGTGAGGTTGAGTCATCAAACCATTCGGATATTCATCAAATCATTTGGAAAGACTATCCGTCTTGAAGTAGAGAGCTCCGAGACTGTTGAGAATGTGAAACAAAAGATGATTCCGTGCATGGTAGGCATTAAGTTCGATGAGGATCAATCGGCATGGCCTTAAATATAAAGGATATTGCCTAGAAAATTTCCGGACTTTGGCCGATTATGATATTCCAGATGGGTCTATTCTAGAAAGTTATGAGATAAAAATAAAACGGATGATATATAATTCCCTTTCCAGCCCCATTTTTAAAAACTTACGAGTTTAAATAAGGATATTTTGATTTACTGAAAGTTTTGCCTTTTCGTAGATGTTGTAAGTTCTTCTTTAATTTTGGAGTTTGTAATTAGGTTTCTTTAGTTTCTCTCAATATGATGTTTTGCTAATAACTTGTTGACGTGCGTTAATGAAAAATAAGATTGTTTGTATCGCCCTTTTATCTTTTTTATTTGTTTGCCTTAATATGCATGTAGATATGATGATAATAGATTTGGAAGAAGATAATAATGCTTCAACTTGTTATAGTAGTAGTGATTTCTGTTTGGTATTTCAAGTGCCACCAATCCTAGATTAACTTTGGAGTCTGGAGATGTGATGTGCCCAAGAGAGAACATATTAATTTCAAGAGTTAAATGCAAGAACAGTCCACGTAGTTTGTCGCTTTTTGCAATGGCAATCCGTCTTTTGATTTTTTACTAACGGTGGTCCCTGAAGACAATAGATTTGGAAGAAGATAATAATGCTTCAACTTGTTATAGTAGTAGTTAGGGATGAGCATAAAGCCTGGAAACCCGAAAACCGACCTAAGACCGACCGAACCCGAACCTACCCGACCCGGACCGGACCGGATGCCAAACGGTCCGGTCCTCAGTTCCTAGTTTAAGGTAAATTCGGTTCTCGGGTCGGTTCGGTCCAAACCCGGTAAAAACCTGGAAATAACACTAACATGTATGTTGTGGGTATTGGGTTAGGCTTTTCTCGTTTTTATACTGATATGTATTAAGGATTCGACAAATCTTATCTATAAAAATTAAACTAATAAGTTTTAGTTTTAGTTTTGGAAAACTAGATGTTTCCCTCTACCTTTCGATCTGATCATATACACGCACTGAATATTTAAATACCACTTAATATTCAACTTAACAAAAAAAAAAAAAAAACCTACCACAATCTTCCTTCATTTTTTTTTCTTTCGAAAATCATATTACAAGAACAATGTCATGGAATGAAATGGAAATTTGGAAATGTAATTTTATTGTTCTCGTTCTTTTGTTTCTTTTGGTTACATAATGTAACTTACATTATGCTTTGTAATTTTGCATTTTGTTGATGCGTATTCTGTTTCTTGCTTATGTTGATGTATTTCACATACATATAGGTGGGATGAAGCCCAACTTTTATAGCCCAACAAAGTTCATGTCAAAAAACGGGCCTAATCGGGTAGAACTGAGACCCGACCGATAATTTTCGGGTTAGACCGAACCGAACCGAACCGATCACTAATCGGGTCGGTCTCGGTTCCTAGTTTGTGCATTTTCGGGTTTTGGGTTTTGCCGGTCCGGTCCGGGTTCGGGACCATGCTCATCCCTAGTAGTAGTGATTTCTATTTGGTATTTCAAGTGTGCCACCAATCCTAGATTAACTCTGGAGTCTGGAGATGTGATGTGCCCAAGAGAGAACATATTAATTTCAAGAGTTAAATGCAAGAACAGTCCCCGTAGTTTGTCGCTTTTTGCAATGGCAGTCCGTCTCTTGATTTTTTACCAACGGTGGTCCCTGAAGGCAAGTTTCAGTTGCAAGAACAGTCCCTTTCTAACGGATCCGTTAATTAGCGTCGTTAAGTTTGTCATATGAGTAATAGGTGAGGGGTATTAATGTCCTTTTATCTACACAAACATAGGATATTCAAAAGTATCTGTATCCAACCCTGTAATATGAAAATTCAGTATAATTTAATTTGAGAAGCCGGATATTTGAACTTTGGATATCTTAAGTTTTAGATCCGGATAATGATATTTGAAAATATCGGGCATTCAAATGTATCCAAGAATATTCAAAACGTTAGGATATTGAAATTCACAATGCGAAAGTTCGAATATCCAAAAATCGGATACTTGAAACTTGGATATCCCCCATAATTTTGGATATTCGAAATTTCGGATAAAGGATTTCAATATCCGAACATATTCAAATTTTTGGATATTCGAAGTTTTCGGATATCTGAAGTATCCGAATTTTAGAAAGAACAAAAAAATAGAAAGTAGTCGTTTTCGATAAATTTCTTTTGACCTTTTCGAATATTTTCAGATTTAAGAAAATAAAGATATTGAAATTCTTAAACTTTTTCAAAAGTCATTATCCGAATTTAAATCTGAAATATAGAATATCCGACTTTTCGAAAAAAACCAAATCAGATTTCCGGATAACAGGTTCAGATATAGATAGCATTGAACATCCCTAGGTTTGTGTAGGTTGAAAGACATTAATACCCCTTACGTGCTACTCACATTGAAAACTTAACGACATTAATTAATGTATCCGTTAGAGAGAGACCGCCGTTGCAACTGAAACATGTCTTCAGGGACCATTGTTGCTAAAAATTCAAGAGAGAGACCGCCTTTGCAAAACCGACAAACCACAGGGACCATTTTTGCATTTAACTCTAATTTCAACATATTAATCTCTTCAAAACGCAATATATAACAAACACCCCTTATAGAAGTATAGAACACAGTTTAAATTTTAAACTTCTGTTTTTCTTACAGGAGAGAAAAATTAAATCCATATAGTTGACACCTTATAGAAAAAAAATCCATATAGACATATAGTTGACACAATGACTATAGAGTTTTAAATATGTTGTATCTTCAAATTTTGAGGAGAATACACCTCCGGTAAAGCTTAAAAAACCTTATGATTAAAGTAATCAATTGATTGCTGATCCTCAAAGTGGTTCCTTTTTTGTAGTCTATAAAAAATGGAAATTAGTTCATTCTACTTGTCCATTGTCATGTCGGAGAAACTCAGGAGATAGATGATTCTGGGATCTTGATAGGTGATATGCACGTTTCTCCTCACGAGAGGTTATCCATCTTCCAACACGGCAGGGCTATCTTGAGACATGTTCATGCCAAGCAGCAGGCCGGTAGTTTTTGGGAGAAATGCATCATTGTGCATATACCTGTCTATAGGCAGCAAATTAAAACCTTTTCCTTATGAATGGTAATGGTCGATCAATAGTTGTTATGTTTATCTTTAATGGTTTAAATGGGTAAACTAAAATGATTGAATAAAAAGAAACGGGTCGAAGAAGTTGAATGTCAATCAAAGTGCACTGGGGCGGATGTAGGTTTAAATTAGCAGGCTAATGCCCTCTATGGCAGACTAAAAGCCAACTTCTTAGTTTGTGATTTTTTTCATAGCCCAAATGTTATGAAGATGGCCCTTAACCCATTTTTTGAATGCCCTCAGTCTGTCAAGGAAGAAACAATCCTCTTCTCCATCCTTGCTCAACCTCTATCCAGCCGTTGACTGTGTTGGACAGGGTCAGCTCTTTAAACTCATATATATAGAGATGTATTAATACATTAACAATAGTTAACCATATTGTAAACTTGAATCTGCAGAAATTTGAATGAGTTATTTCTACAAAAATGATAAAAGGATCAAGACACCCCTGAAAACATAACTAAAAAGAAAACACGGTTTTTATCTGGGCATGCTAGAAGCTCGCATGTATTCAAAGACTGATCAATTCCATATACAACAAAATTCTTCTATGAAACCAGTTTCCCCAAGGATGTACCTGCCAGCAAACCTTCCAAGTGTTTATAAGAAATTCAGAATGTCATCATTATTCCTTTCATATGTGTTTGCTGGATCGAGTTTTTCATACATTCTAACTGATCAGATCATGTGCATGGGACATTTACTGGAATTTATGATGTCACAGCAAATTGTAGTTTGTGATTTGAAGTAGCAAACTACTGTTTTGGAAGCTTAAGGTACATCTATCATATGAAACTCACCCAAGAAGATCTTGCTTGTGTTGCTTAAAATTATAACAATCGCTTTTGATGTGTGTAAATCTATGGCAGATTCAGATAAATTATCGGCATATTTTTACCGTTAGTATAAGTTGATTATGGCAACTTGAATTCCAGATATTCACTTTGATTACGTATTCAAAATTCTACTTTACATGATACCTTTAACCATCAACTCGTCTGGCTTCTTTTGAATACATATTTGTAAACACCATTAGGACTAGTTAGAAGGGAGAAGTTAGGTTAAATTATAATGGATTTGTCGATGTAACAGTGAATAAGAATATTACCATTAAAATACATTTTGGATTACTAGTTGGTTCTACTGGCAAGTTCCATATACGGGTCATTACATATGTAGATTATAAGATTTTAAGAATATGATGTACTGGAAGGTAAGACTTTATCATCTCAAAAGGCAATATTCATATTGTAACCAATGCTTATAAAGCTTAAACAGTGAAACAGTGCCGGATTAGTTTATTAGAGGTTCAAACCAGGCAACAGGTTGGATTTTGGGAGAGAACACAGCATCAGTTTATATTACAGGCGGCCATTTCAATCCTTTGACTAATGAATGATCCATTGAAGTAATGTTTCATATGTAACGGGTTAAGCAGGTAAACTAAAAGAATAGCTTTAATGAAACGGGTCAAACATTCAACAGTAGTACTGTATGAACAAAAATATAAATTTGGACAATAAGTTGATCTTACTTAACACACCAACAGAAAAGAATAGGCGTTTCACCGTTTACTCGGAATACTTTACCCTTAATCAAACTCTGCCATTGCAAAAATTTGTCGTTTGACCCGTTACCCAACATACTTAACTGGCTGTCCGTCAGAATACAAATCACTGAGAATGCTAGTTAACCATTTAACGGAACACAATTTACTGAAATCCATAACAGTTATTCCTACAAAAATGATAAAACCCCCGAAATAAAAGAACTAAAAAGAAAGCACAATTATTATCTGGATATGCTAGAAAGTTTATTGATATCAAAAGGCCTGGCGATTCCATGTACAACCACATTCTTCGATACAAACATATCTGGAACAGTAATCATCACTCCATTAATCGACACCACTTTAGAAACTTTTGAAGCTTCGGTAATTTCGACATCTTTACCCATAACCAGTGTCCTCAAAGATGCACCTGCTGACAAACCCGCCAACTGTTTCAAAGAATATCTTTCTGGAATGATATGAAACCTCATGAATTTATCGAACAAAGGCCAAGACATAGCCATCAATGCCGCATTTGGAGGTGTAAAAATCGTTAAAGATTTCAAATTTGGAAAATCTTTGAAAATCCCATCAGTCACTGACTTCAATCCAATTGCAAATGGCATAAACCCGGATGTCCCAAGAAACTTAACCACTTTTCCCCATTCATCTTTATTATTCTTGATAAAACCGACATCAATTTTATGACCCTCTTCACAAACTGGAAATACTAAACTTTCTTGAAGGTGATCAAAAGAAGCAAAAGAACCCGCGAGCCCATGAATTGCGAGTGACCCGTGAAGAAACAAATCCGGGTGGGTAATCAACACATTATTGATTTCAAGAACACGACGTTTATCGTCGTTTTTGGTAATGCCAATTCTCTTTTCTTGAACTAATGTAGGGAAACAAGTGCTTATTGGTTTGTTTAACAAATCTGGGAAGGTGAATCTTGAAGGGGAAATGTGGAATTCAAGAAAGTGTCTCATTAGATAAGGAGGGATGGAGAGGTTAGAAAAAGTGGAATCGGAAATCGCAAAGATTGTGGATTGTGGAGTTGGGAGGAAAAGATCTGGTGAAATGTGGAGGAAAGTGGCAATGAAGTTGAACCCGTTTGATCGGAGTAATTGGGAAGCGTTTGATGTGAAACCGGGAACCGGTGGTGATGAGTTGGGCGGGGGGTTGTCGTGGTGGCGGCGGTAGTGGTGGTGGTGAGGGAGGAGGGTGGCGGTGATTATAATGGCAAGTAAAATTGAGGCGGAGGTGAAGAATACTCCTTTACCCATTTTGTTTGTTTGTGTGTGTTGATTTGATGAGAGAAAATTGGAGAGTGAATGAAATTGTCAGGCGGGAATCGAATGGATTGTTATAGATTTTTGATTATTTTACGTTACTTTAAAAGCCCCTGAAAGTTGATTTACGTCCAGAATCAGTCCATCAGTAATAAATAACAAAAACTCCGTCAGTGACCTGTTATTACCTGTTATTTAATGTTTCTCACGAATTCCTATCTTTTGGATAAAAAGGGTAACGGTAACGCCCTTTCTCACGAATTCGTGATCAAGTTATATCCTTTTCAAGTTAAACAAGCATTGATCAAGTGGTAATTTTGCATCTAATACTTTTATTTGAGAATGTGATAATTATTATAAAATAGTATAGATATGTCATCTGCCTGTCAATGAGAGCTAAGGAGGAGGGAGCCGAAAGGTAAATGCTCTTCATCTCTCTTCAACTATCCAATCAAATTATTCCATTTCATTTCAATCCTCTAACCTTTTTTCAATCTTTTTTTAGTGGCAACCGAAACTCCCAACCTTTTCTTCACATTCTAATAATTTATCCTTAACGTTATAAACTTTACATAACTAACCCTTTTTTAATTTATATCTTTTATTAATAACAAAATACATTACATATCACTTAAAACACATTACATTTTAAAAAATAAAATGGCATTTTAAGAATTAATATGGAGTTTGTGTTGTGTTTTTAGAAGTTTAAATGATAAGAAAATAAAATTAAAAAAAAAACTTCCAGCAACATGTCAAGTTTGGTCCTTGGCTCTTCTTTCTTCTATTTCTGGTCCTCCAACGGTCATGATCAAGATTTCCAAATTTGCCACTTCCTGTCCCTGCCTTCAACCTCCCCACTCATCTCCCAGCAAGCTTCAAGCTCGCGCCACCCATCTTTCTACGAGCTCGCATGTAGCATCCCAAATTCAAAAGGTTATTAGTTATATATAGATTATTATTATTATTATCATTATTGTTATTATTATTATTTTTATAATGTTATGTTTAGAATTTATACTAATTTATTAGTTATAAAAGAGAATGTTAGAAAAAGGACTAGTATTGTAAAGAAATAGGACAAGTTATGTTATGTTATTGGATGGAAGGACTAAAGCTGTAAAACTGATCAATTTGTAGGGACTTACTTGCAATTTTCGGCCTTAACATCCTAATAAGGATTAAAGAACCAAAATATATCATTTTTTCCATCTTTTTGTGTGTGTTCTTGAAGGTGAAACCCCCAAATCCGAAAATCAAAGAAAATAGAGAAGAAAATACATCAAATAACAAATATAATCAAAAAGATAACAATAATCTTTGAATAAAACTCATTTTTATGGTGGTGGTGTAGTGATGGCCGAAATTAAGAAAGCAAAAAGAGGGCAAAGAGGTTGATTTTAGGTCTTGCATGGATGATTGAGTGTTGAATTACATATTTACTTGAAGGTATAATCTTTATTTTGATTTCTTATGAATTAGGGTTTTATTGTTATAGATATTTGGAGATTTATGAAATAAATAATGAACATAGTTTGCAAGTTGAATAATAACGTTAGAATCTCATAATACATTGTTGGTAGTGATATATATAAGTATGATGTGAGTGTTAGTAGTTGAACTAGTTTGATGGTTGAAAAAGTGATAAGGTTTAATGATAAATTTGATATTGTTGGATAAATTAAAGTTATTCAAATCAGTACCTAAAAGTGTTTTTGAGTTGAGGTTAACCATTAGAAGTGTTAAGCTTTGATTTATGTTGAATGTTGGTGATTATATGTGAAACCCGTATGTATGGCTGCACGAAGTGCAGAAAATTTGTTGTTTTCGAAAAATCATAGAGAATCAACCGTAAATAGTTAGGAGACGTATGACCTATTGTTAGAAAGGTGTATGAGTCTAGTTTGTAACAAAATTAGTTTCATTAATTATTTTTGAGCAGAAGTTTATCAAATCTTTAAATTTCTTCAGGCTATCCAGTAAGTGCTAGAACAAAAAAAATAAATGAGTTTTAGTATAAGAATACCATACTACTTGATGTTAAAATCATGTTGAAAATAACCCCTATTATGCATATTAAGTAAAGGTTATCAAATGAAGTGTCATGAATTTGTTAGAGTTGATTTTAGAAATGTTTTTGTGCAAACTCGGAATTGGATCAGCAACTTTCATGGAAAATGTGTCATTTTAAAATGCTCGTAGCTTTCAATCCGTAAATCCGTAGGAGTCGTGTAAGCTGTCGTTTGAAAGGTATACGAGTCAACTTTCATATGAAATTTGTTTCAGGTCCTTGTTCAGGTTTTAAGTAAGTCTAATATGCTAAAACTTACAGCTGTTCAAATCTGACTTTACGGTGAAAAAAAAACAGATTATGTAACTGTTTTTAAAACGACCAGAAGTCATCTTTGAAGGATAATTCACACATTGGTCACTAAATATAAAATGTAAGTTTATGTGTCATAAATTTGGCCACTGGAATCATGTTAAAAGAGTAAGTAGAACTTGAGTTACACTCGTTTGAAGGCAGCTTGGTCAAATGATGAAAATGGTACTTTTTGTATGAAAGTGAGCTGACCATATGAAAATATTTTAAGAGATACATGTTATGTGAACTAACCCAAGATTAATATAAGAGTGTAAATGATGGGTTGGGTGTTGGAATGCTAGTGATTATGGCTATGTGACCTTATACGTGATGAATGACCATATGTGTGTTTTTAATGTGAATTGATAGGTTGGTTGCAAATACGTTGTTTTATGGTCATCTTGCAATTGTAGTCGCAAATAAGGTGAGTGTATATGCATATAATCATATTCTTGTTATTTGAGGTCATAGGTGGGTAAATTCTATGACCCATAGTTGATTATTTGTAAGAACTAGTAGGTGGGTAAATTCCTACTAGTCATGTTGTTGTAAGAGATAGTAGGTGGGTAAATTCCTACTAGCCAAAATATCCATGGCCATGTTGAAAATGATTGTGTGAGCTAGTAGGTGGGTAAATTCCTACTAGCCAAATTGATTGTGTGAGCTAGTAGGTGGGTAAATTCCTACTAGCCAAATTGTTTATGAGAGCTAGTAGGTGGGTAAATTCCTACTAGCCAAATTGTTGATTACGACTAGAAGGTGGGTAAAGTCCTACTAGTATTATGAATGATATGGATGAGATGACTATCAATTGATATGCTATAATTGATGCACTTTTGTATGGTAACTTGTTTATGATTGTATGTGTATGCATTCACTAAGCGTTTAGCTTATTCTTTTTAGTTGTTTACCCTTTTTATAGGTTGTCCCGGGTGCGGAAGAAAGTTAAGTAATGTACAGATTGAAGTTAAAGTTGCTTTATGGATATTGGTTGCTTTAGCTAAATGCGGATAATTGTAACGTTGATAGGACCCGTAGAGACCCCTTTGAACTATGGCTCATGATACATTGATTGTTTTGGTATAATTATTCGTTTTTGTCAAATGTAAGAAATAAGAAGTTTCGGTTACTTCTATTGAGTCATTTTGTATTAGAAATGTGTTGGATTGTGTTTGAAATGTATCTTTGGAAAACTCTTAATCCGTAACAGGTTTTGACGATGATTTTACGAATGGGTCATGCCGAAATTTTTAATTTTTGTGCTTTGTCTTTTACAAAGAGTTTTGCTAAATGTATTTGTCAAGATTTATAATTGAGTACATTCTTTATAAAAAGTATATATATATTTTAAAAAAAAATCATTTAAAATGGTCGAGTCGAGTTTGGTCCTTACATCGCGGCCATGGCATCCGAAGCCCTCTCCATCTCTGTCAACCCTCTTCATCTCCCTCCTTCGGCTCCCTCCCCCCTAAGGGGGAAGGGAGTGGTGTAGTTGAAAATTCTAACCCTCTCAAATCCCACTAATTAAATATCTGTAACTCATTTTTCCTTTTCAACCTTTCCAACCAACCCTTCCAACCATTTTTCATGTTATCCATCACGGTCTCAACCCTCCCAAAAATTTTTGTTTTTCTTTTTTATTTAATTTAACCAAACATTTATTGGAAAAACTTAAACATTTCACTAAAATAAACTAAACACTACTAAATATTAAACAAACATTATATATAGTTTAGAAAATACATTAAGTAGGGGATAAAAATTACATATTATCAAAAATAATATGTAAATTTGTAAACATTGTAATAGTTTAAGGGTGAAATATGAAACTTAATATAATAAAAAAAAAGTACTACTATACGCCACACATCGTCTTCTCTGCTCCCTTTTCTTTTTAGGGGATATTTTTTTAATCATGCAACAGTCAAAAGGAGTAGGTCACACCTCACCCCCACACGCTCCAACGTTCGAAATCCATCCAGCCCGCAACCAGCTTAAAGCCCGCCGAGATTCATCCCTGCTTCAACGCGCATTCAAGGCGGCGGTGTGCCGGGAGGGCTAAGCCAACCCGCGCCCAACCCGCCCACCACTCCCTTTCCCCTAAGCAATTGCTTGAGGACTAGTATGAAGGTATGGGTTTTTACCTACAAATGAGGTTTCAAATAGTAAATAAGTTACTTTTAAAAATAAAATAAAAAAGTAAAAAAGTCTTATGGTTTTTTTTCATGAAGATTAATAGTATATATTTAACCGTTTTTCCAAAACAAAAGTTTAATAGGTTATCTAACGCAATAGTATCGACTCTCTATGTAGACTTTTTTTAGTTCTTCAAAGTAAGGCTTTCATCAATTATTATTAAATAAACCTTTAAAAAATCGATTATAACTTTATTGATTTTTTTTAGAAAAAATATATGTTAAAATACATTTCTCAAGTTCTTTTTTTCTTTTTATTTTTTTACGAGTTAAAGTACCCTTTTCATAGGTAAAAAGAAAAAAATAATATGTCAATGAGGCAAATAAAATCAAGATCAACTTACAACTGCTTTGAGATTAGTGTTGCGACATGAGAGGATTTTACTTGCTGATCGAGCTCCAAATTCAGCTGGGTCAACTACCGTTTCATAAAATAAATAAATAAGAATTGAAAGAAAGAGAATATAATATGCAAGATGGTATCTCTTACTCTCTTAGCCTAAAAGGAATGAGACATATTTAGGGGTGGGGGATATCCTCCATGTGCCGTGATGTAAGCAAGAGAATTTTGGTGTGAAAATGGGGAAGTGAGACTACATTTGAGGTTGGGGGATTTGTGACACTTGTCACATTCCAATGATTTTTTTTTTCTTTTCATCTCCATTTTTTAATTAAAAAATATCCAACTTACTATAAATAAAATAAAAGTAACTAAATATTACATAATTTATAAAGTTCAAACAAATAACTATTAAAGTTCAAATACATAATAAACTTCAAATACACATCATACAACAAAATAGAATACAAAATACTCATCATCGCTAAAGTAGGACTCAACGGTAGGCGGCCCGTATTCTTCCTCATTCGCCCTCGTACGGTTCTCTGTCGGCTAATAACATGTTATGTGTTTCTCTGCTTCTAACCGCATTTGAGTTCTCTATCGGCTTTTCCATTAGAGTTTCTTGCATCCAATAATCCTCATCCAATGTCGGGTCATGCTCGTAGAAGTCCTGATAGTAAGCTTTGTCTTAATCCTGCAAAATTATGTTATGTAAAATAATACATGTATATAACACGTCATGCATCCTCTCCTTGCTCCAAAACCGTGATGGAAAGTTAAACTTTCCAACGCTTCTTCAACACGTCGAAAGCTCGCACAATATCCTTTCGTACCGACTCTTGTTTTTTCTTGAAGTATTCTCTTTTGTCATCGATTGGGTCGGTAAATGACTTCACGAAGGTAGCATACTCTAGATAGATGTCATCACTTAAATAATATCCGGGTTTATAATAACGAGTATGCTAGAGTGACAAACATTTTACAAACTAATTTTTACAAACATAGGTGGCATATGAGTTGGTCCAATAAAACAGGAGAGAGAAACAAAAAAAATAATACATGTGAATGATTTGATTGGTAGAAGTTGTGTTTGTAAAAAGTTTGTGAATCTAAAATTAATTACGAGTATGCTAGAGTGACAAACATTTTACAAACTAATTTTTACAAACATAGGTGGCATGTGAGTTGGTCCAATAAAACAAGAGAGAGAAAGAAAAAAGATAATAAATATGAATGATTTGATTGGTAGAAGTTGTGTTTGTAAAAAGTTTGCGAATATAAAATTACTCTTATAATAATTGTCATCTGCATAAAAAAGGAGCTGCAATTTATAACTTTAATACGTCATAATTATATAATAAGTGTAATGTTGAAGTTTATAATAATTATAATGTAAAGTTTTGTAAGTCTAACCTGTAGGTGCCAAACCGGATATAATTTCTTCAAGTATAGGCGACGACTCAAATACGTTGATGTCATTGTTTGAACCTTGCTGCCCAAAATAAGCATTCCAAATCCACAAATCAGTCGATGTGACAGCCTGAACTATCATAGACGGATGCCCAATATCCCCTCGTGTATGCGTACCACGTCATGCGTTAGGACACATTTCCCATGCCCAATGCATGCAATCAGTACTACCTATAATGCCCGGGAAACCATGTAGCTGCTCATGCACATCATAAAGCCGCTGTATATCACCAGAAGTAGGCCTACGTAGAAAAGTTGGCCCATATACTCCTAACAGCTATAAAAATGTAAATAATACATGTATATAACTAAAATTATATAAAACTATAATATCTAAATTATAATAAAATGTAAAACTACGTAACTAAAATATAATATCTAAATTATAATAAAATGTAAAATTAGATAACTAAATTATAATATCTAAATTATAATATAATGTAAAACTAGGAACTAAAATATAATATTTAAATTATAATAAAATGTAAAACTAGGTAACTAAATTATAATAAAATGTAAAATTACGTAACAAAAGTATTAGATTGATACATTCACAAAAGTTGGCTATTGACTCTCGTAAAACCCTTTCCGACATCTCGAAATTTTCGTCAAATGAGTCGACGGTACTGCCGTACGCTAGTCGGCAAAGCGCCGCAGTACACTTTTGTATCCCGGTGAAACCTAACTTCCCACGACAATCGTATCTTTATTGGAAATACTTATATGAAACGACATGACTCGATTTAAGAAAAGCAAGACCTTTTTTTTTTCGGGAGTTGACCACTTTACTTTGAACCAACTTCTGGATAACTTGATTTTTATTTCATCTTTAAAGAATTTTACCATTACAAAATAGACCTTGACACATTTTCGTGGATAGCTTGAACGCTGAAAACGGAGTTACGGTTTGAAAGTTACGAACGTTTCAAAATTTGAGTTTATACTGAACAATAAAAGTTGCGTCATACCCCCCAAAAGTTGCGGCGCAACCTACATGTCTGAGAATTCAGTGGCTTCACAGTTGCGTCACACCCTCCAAAAGTTGCGACACAACTTTGCACCTGACAACAAAACTTCATTTTTTTTTGACACTTTTCTTGACTTAAATAATTCCCAAACTCAAACACAACTCTAAACCACAACATTTCTGGATTCAAACAAGTTTTTAACATCATTACAAACAATAATTCAAAGATCTATTTGACCATACCTTCATTTACTTATCCAAATGGGTCGTTTATCCATTTTGACGCTTTTCAAGTCAACCACATATTCAAGTACTAAAAGACCATACAAACTTTATATTTGTACAAATATATCAAGACCAAGTGTCACACCCAGACTAAGGCGGAAAACTCGGGATGCGACGCATAGTACACGCGTCATGGATGTTATGCAGAATGGCTACATGTATACTTAAATAACGCACATTTCATAGAATTCAAACATAAATATCCAACATAAAATCAAGATTCAATTAAAACATAGATAAATTCCCACGCAGGGGATTAATACTTAGGCATAATGCCATAGTCTAAACATATAACAAACATAACAAAACATAAGATATGCAGCTCCAAAACCCTAGTCTGGTCTGCTACAGGTCACCATGCTATGCTCCTTAGCCACCTCTAATGCGGTCCACATGTTCACCTGAAAGGATACTCAAAAGCGTCAACACAATGGTTGGTGAGTTCGTAAGTTTTGTAAACAAGTTTCAAGTATGGTGCTAGGTTGAAATATCATCAACATCCACACAACAATATGGCTATCAACTTACTTATGATAGCAAGAATCAAGTATCTCTATGCTACCAGCACTTACGGTATACCAGGCCTAAGGTGCAAGTATCAAGTATCAAGTATCTAGTGCCTCCAACTCCACCATAAGTATCAAGTATCAAGCATCTCAAACTCCAACATAAGTATCAAGTATCAAGCGTCAAGTATCAAGTATCACAGTGCACATCATACAATACAGTCAAATAACCATAAATGATGATAGACACAAAGGCACGAGTATCCTTCCACTCCAAAACATATTAAAAGAGGGGCTACGAAACTCACCTAACTGCTAGCAACAAGATCAAGCTACAAAAGATATCAGAAAGCAAGTAACTGGTACGCAATCAATCTGTTACAAGTTATCACAATTAAGTATTCATTCAATATAGGTAAACGTTCTCATAACGTGTCGCCAAATGTTGACCAAGTTGTCCAAAAGCGTACTAGTTTGACTTTGACTAGGTTTTACGAGTTTGACCAAAGTTGACCAAATTACGAGTTGGAGTAAGTTGACCAAATCGACCAAAGTTGACTAAACCGACCAAAGTTGACCAAAGTTGACTAAACCGACTAAAGTTGACTAAATCAAGGTAGTACTCGAAATCCGAGGTCTCGATTGAAATTCGAGGTCTTAAATTGATCTTGAGGTCTTAAATTGAATTTGGGGTCTTATTTCACTAAAAGACAAAACTGAAATTATGAGGCTAGATTTAAGAGGCTGAATTTGAGAGGCTAGTAAATTTGGGGTCTTATTTAGAAATACGAGGTCACAAATGAAATACGAGGTCACATTTGAAATACGAGGTCGCAAATGGAAATACGAGGTCACATTTGAAATACGAGGTCACATTTGAAATACGAGGTCGTAAACTGGAAATACGAGGTCGCAAATGGGCGGGGTCATAAACTGGGCTGTTCTTCCCTAAAATTCATTCTAGCAAACCCTAATCATTTATTTCGATTTGAAAGGTGTTTTTAACACCAGATTGTACTTATAGACTCCCTAATATGACGGGAAAACAATCCTAAAGTCGAAACTCGAAAAACGGACTTAAACTCGAAAACCCATTTGAACAAAGTTTATAAAAAGTGTACAAAAATTCTTATATCTCGAGATTTTGTTAACGAAATCAGACGAAACTTTGACAAAAGTTGTAATATGTGTTTCTAAACGTTTTGGACGTAAAAAGTTTGATACTTGGCGTGTGTGGTGCGTGTATTATAAGAAAAACCGAAAATACCAAAAAGAAGAGCATTAAGTGGGTTTTGATTTTATACCTTGAATATATAAAATATGAGTTTGTAGAGATGTTTAGCACACAAAAACACTGTTGTTAAAGCTAAATTTAAACAAAATAAGGTTTGATTTTTATAAAACTTGATGTAAAATGAGGTAGTAATGGTGAGGTAGTAAAAGTGGATTTGTAAAGTGATGTAGAAATTTGCGGTAGCAAAAGGAAGGTAATAAGGGTTTGTGTGTGTTTTTCTTGGAGGCTAAGTTGATGGAATGAGGGTTTTGTGAAAGAATAAGACTATTTATATGTAGGGTAAAATGAAAGGTTTCCATGCTTACTAAAGAATACGATGCCGAACACGAATACGTGGGCAAACCCAATTACGATGCTAGGTCTAAAATACAATGCCAAAATCAAATTACTAGGTCGTTTTACAATTACGAGGTCGACTGACAATACGAGGTCGTATTCTTGTATTTAAAATTTTAAATTTGACTCACAATTTTTTGTGATCGACTCACGGGTGTTACAGTCTCCCATACTTAAAGGAATTTCATCTCTAAATTCAAATCACGCACTATGTTTCAAGTTTTAGCCACACACCAAGTTTCCAAGCGTCAAGCTACACGCTATGTATAAGTCCCAACTCAAGAGATTGTACTAACTAAAGACACCTCTATGTCAATGGTGAGAGTTCTTTGCAATATAATCACTGAACTGGAGACGACCAGTTACAGTGATTGTATACCAAGTCCTTGAATAGATTACTTAGTAGGTGACAAAGAGAAAGACAATGCAATAAGTAAATATACCAAAGTAAAATGGTGAGACCAAGTTGTAATTTTCAAATGTATTTTATTTATTGATACTAAATAAAATACAAGGTTGTTGCGGAACCAAGATAATATAAAAGTGTAAATATCCTAACAACCTATGAAATACAAATGATCTATACTCGGAAATTCTCTTTTAACAATCGAAACACTTAAAGTTGTGAAGTGTTCCCTTTTATGATTGAGAGAATATTGCACAAGTACACCAAGAATATTGCAAAATTCTGAATATGCAAAGTTGTATTCTTGTTGTGCAAAGACCTCTATTTATAGACAAAGTTGGCATTGGGAATCCAACTTTGTCGTATAAATATGGTTGACAGTATTTAAGGAAACTGAGTGAGTTCCTTTGAAATACTTGATAAGGTAAGTCAAGGCATTACTTTATCTAACCTGCTTTATGCACTTTTGTACTTTAATTATAGACAAATGATATTGTTTATATAAAGCTGCATAAAGCAAAAAGGTCTTCTTCGTAAACAGTGTAAAGCATTGTAAAGGCTTTAAACTGATATTCTCCAGTTTCAATTTGAGTAGAATGCCAACTGGGCTTCGCTACCATTGTCATTCTCTATCTTCCATTTGTTGTCTTCGACGTTAATTGGAATGTCTTAAGTTCTGATCAGATCTCAACTGGAGGAAGTCTTCAGTTGCATTGACTGTACGTTGCAACTGAACTTCAATATATTTCTGGACAAATCTTCTGGTCTCCAGATGCAACTGGAGACTGGCCAGTTTGAACGAAACTGGTTCTAACAAATTCCCCCTATTTGTCATGAAATATTGCCAAGTCTGTTCAAGTTTTTTTTTGTAACTATACAAGCATGAACTTGAAAGATTTGAATGACTAAATCTAATCTAAGTTTCCAAGGCATTTTTATAGATCATCAAATGCCTTGATTGTTTTTTTTTGTTAGATTTAATCTGTTATCTATCTTGTGGTTACAATCAAGCAACTTGTATATACATGATAAAATTACAAAAGTTACAAGACAATAAGTAAAATTACAAAATAGATAACTGAAGAAGATCTCAAACTGATGGCCTTTCGCCAGTTCTTCTTCTCTTTGCAACTAAAGAGATGGGTTGTCTATCTTCAGAATCGAAGTTCAATCTTTTCTCAACATCTTCCTTGAACTTGATCAGACTTTGAAGTACATAAACCCAACCCTTTTCAATCTTGTTCTTGTGCTGCCTTGCCTCCAGCAAATTTAACATTTCAACATGCTCAGAATGTCCATATTGATGAACATCTGGATTCTCAGTTGTGAGTTGTGGTCCCTTGAAGTATTGAATAGTTACCACAAATTGCCTTCCTCCAGGTTTGATTGTAACTTTGAGTTCATTGATTTTACCTGGATGATATCTTCGCTGAAGAACTTCATTTAGGTATGCACGTGCGTCAGACTCATCGACCAGTTTGATCTGGGCAGTGCTCAGTTTGTGTATAGCAGCTCGAATATCTTCAGTGGATGGCTCATTGGGTTCCACCCAAGTCCTTAAGTTTGCATCCCTTGACAAGGTTTTAGGCTTTGACTTGCTCTTAGACTTGAGTGGGTTCAATACTTGTTTGACCTTCTTCGATATTTGCTCAGTTTGTTTGAGAATCCCTTCAGTTCTAGCTTCCTTTGCCTTCTCCACTGATATATTTAGATTTCTAGCATCATGCTTAGCTTCATCATTAGGATAGTCTTTGTCCAGATGGACTTCAATCATTTCATTCACGAGTCCCACTATCCTTGGGTCACTCTTGACCTTCCTGTATTGCTCCAGTGAGATGCCCAACAGATTAGCATCATTAACATTAAGTATGCCTAATCCTTGTTGTTGAACCCTTGAGACAAGCAAAGTGGCCTTCTTTTGTTTCTTCCTTTCATTTATTGCATTTCCAATTCTAGCCAATCTCTTGCAGTCAGATTCAGTCACTGGAGGAAGCTGATCAGGATTTCCAGTTTCTAACAAGGGTATATCAGTGGCAGGCTGGGCAGATTCATCAGTTACAAGTGCCTTGACCTTATTCTTCTTCTTCCCACTTTCACCAACATCCTTAAATTCTTCAATAACTTGGATACCAGCATCAGTACTGGCAGCGACAACCAACTCTTTTCCAACACTTGAACTTGGAGTTTCAAAGTGAGTGCTGGGGATGTTTACAGATCTTTCCCCCTTGGCAGATTCTAGTCCTTTCCTAATGGCATCAAAATCTGAAGGACTGGAGGGTAAGCGATCTAGAGGCTGCCATGACCCCATGGTCTCGCACTCCTTGAAAACTCCACATATCATTCTAACTGTCCTCCAAAGATGATTGACTTCTTGTGACTGGACCAACACATTGCCATTTGTTTCAATTTGGCCAGCCTGAATAGCTTTAAGTATAGTCAACTCATCTGGGGAGAGCCCAGTTGTACCAACATCCTTCACCATTTCCTCATTTTTTGTTTTGCCAACTTCAGTTGTCAGATTATGTATTGCAGTGGAGTGTTCAGATACCTTGCTGGCCAGAGTATCTAGACTGCACCTCAACTGATTGATCTCAGATGTAATGGGAGTGAGATCAACATGGGGCGCTGCAGTCTTGGTAATCTCAGAAATCACCCTTTCCATAAATTGTTGTTCTCTAGCAGCCAAGGTTTCTTCTATCTTTTGACCAACTAAAGTGGCCAACTGGTTTCCAAACTCGATCACATCCAGACCAGGTTTTTCAATAAGCACCTTAACTTGTCTTTCAAGTTCTTGCAAATCAACCTCTGAAGATCTAACAGTTGTGTTCAACAGGTTGGTGATAGATGATGTGACCCCAGATTGAGTAAGTACAAAAGCCTCCCTTAAAGATGTTGCAAGTAGATTGGAGGAATTGACCAACTCATTGAGCTTGTTGAATACCAAGTCCTCATTTGCAGAGAACTTATTGATCCCCAGGTCAACCACTTTGACATTTGTAATGTGTTCCTTTTGGTACGTGGAGAGGGACTTGGTATTCTTGTCAAGTACCTTTTGAATATCCTCAACCCTTGTAAGTAGGTTTTGGATATCAGATTGAAAGGATACAAACTGGCTATCCAGAGACAAAAGGGAAGGTGTCACCCTCCAGAAACAAGAGGAATTGTTGAAGAAAGAAGGGGAAGAGATTCAAGTTGACGTACAGGCTGAGAATGCTCAGGTATGTACGCCGGCGACGGTGGGGTTAGAATGTGTCTATTTCTAGGCACATTCATGGAAGAGAGGAGTTGTCTTGAGGCGAATTGAGGAATTTCTTGTAGTGTGGAGAAGTCAAAAGGTGAAACTGAAACTGGTAGATCTAGGGGTTGACCAGAAAAGGAAGGAAGCTGATTATGTGTAGATGCATCAGCCATTTCCTGGTCAGAATGTGTTTCATCCGAATCCGAGGATTCAAGCTGAAACTCACCCACACTCATGCCTAGATCCATGAATGATAGGGGTGGCTGAATAAGCTGTTCAGACTCCTGGTGACCAGTTCTAGTTGCCTGGATGGTTTCACCAGTTTGGGGATCCATTGCCGAAGCATCTTCTCCCTGGAAAGAGGTCACTAGTGCCTCAACCACAACTGCTCGATCCTCAACTGTAGTATCATGGGCCGTAGAGTCTGGAACCTCGATCTCTGGTTGTGACTGACCAGAAACTTCATCAGCTCGTGCTTCAAGAGTGTCAGAAGTATGGCTCTACAAGTTAAGTGCTGACACGGACTCTAAGTTGGGCTGGGCTGACCCAATAACATCTTCATCACTTCCTCCTATAGCAAGTTCGGAAGTGGTTACCTGTTGTTCACCCCTTTGACTATCTCCAGCATCTTGTTGGGAAGAGGCTGGAGGGCTGGCAATAGTACTAACGTCAGTGGCAAGATCTGACTGTCTCCTAAGGCGCATTTTTGTTGAACGTTTTGCCTTTGGAACTACCTGGACACCTGTTGGGAGGTCTCGAGGGTGAGATATTGGTGGAACTGACAGGCTGGAGCTGGTGGGGAAAGACTACTGCCCAGGTTCGGCAACCGTCACAGTACCAGCAGACGAAATGGTGGGTCCCTCATTATTTTGAGGCCCACCCAGTAGTCTTTCTGACTCACCTTGGACTGGTGCATCAGTTTTTGAGAATGCCAGCTGCATTCTACTTGGCATCTGGACCTCTCCAGGTGAGGAGCAAAGAGAGTCCAAATTCCTCAGCGTCTCTGGGACAATGTAAAGTGACTGAGTATTGTGATAAGCATCACTGCCCAGGATCTGAAGGAAACACAAAGACAAGAATCTGGAGAAGGGTATGCACAATCCCCTGTTACCCTTCAACTTCTGCACAAAACTTCTAAAGATGATCTCTGCAAAATCCACTCTAAGACCATTCCACAAGCAGTAAGCCATTTCTGCTTGGGTAGAGTTAATTTGGTCAAGGCCACCAGAGCTTCCTCCTATACTCTCTACCAAATGAATGAAAAAGTATCTCCATGAGGGTGTGAGTCCCTTCAACGTCATGGCACCTTTAGTTTTTAACACCCCATTCTCTAAACATTCCTTGTTTCCCATGTCAAGGAGTACCTGGCGATAGTTAATATTTTGGGAAATGACTACTGGAGTCTCACCTTCCCTCCAGTAGTTGAAATGCAGAGTATCTCTCACAGTATCCGCTGTGATGGTACACGCAACTGTTCCATCCTTGAGAGAAAAAGAGATGGATGAATAGTCATCAGCGAGTTGTGCAGTGTACCAGAATTCACACAAGTAGTCATGGTACAACTTGTGTGGATTGAGAGAAAAAGTCACACCAATGGGAGAATCCAGAAGGAAATGTTGGATTCTTCTGATGAGAGAATCGGAGGCTTGAACCCCTTTCAAACTAGCCATGGGATTATTAGGGTTCAATTTTATCAATTTTGCCTCAGGGGCACCATGTGCACGATTTATTTGAGAGGATGGGTTGTATGCAACATTGAGCAAATTAATGTCTCTGCTGCGAGAAGATTTGGGAGCCATTTGATAATAGAAAAAGAAAAGATTGAACTCTGATAATTAGGATTTTGATAATAAGCAGAGAGAAAAGAGTAATTGTTGATGATTGGAATTGAATGAAGGAATGTGAAACGAAAGTGAATAAGTGAAAGTAAATACAGGGTATTTATAAGCTGAATTCACAATCCCAAAGAATAAATAAGAATATTTTATTATCAAAAATCAAAGCTTTTAGATATTTTGTTAAAAATAAGTTTGAATTTTGAGCTAAAACATTCTATTCCTAATGTCAGCATTAAATGCTACGACGGCTTATATACCCACTCGCCCACTAACTTTTCACAATCCCAATAAAAGTGCATCTTTTTACAACATGGTAATGACACGTCATGTGATAGTTGTGAGTGGGTTAAAACACTCGAGTATTATCACGTGTCACACAACTGACCAAGTACTCTTACCGTTATGAAAATTTGGTTAACCTCTAGTTTGAAGATGAGACAAAACATTTACACTGAGGAAACAATCCAATGCCAGTTTCAACTGGAGAACTCTCCAGTTGCAAAAGCAATTTTTGTTAGAAAAATGTTGAGTCTTTTCCCCCTAAACATGAGATCCATTTGATAAAGGACTGGTTTTTGAGTACATCAAAGCGTTAAATCTCCAACCAATCAAGGATCACCTGAACCATCCTCAACTGGAGGGCCTCACCAGTTTAATGAGGATTTAACATGCCCAGTTCGCTGATGAGATGTTTAAAGGTTTTCTCATCAAGAGGTTTTGTAAAAACATCAGCTAACTGTTTGTCAGTGGGAATGAAATAAATTTAAATATCTCCTTTCATAACATGGTCATGAATGAAATGATACCTGATGTCAATGTGTTTTGTTCTAGAGTGCATCAGTGGGTTGTGAGATATAGTAATTGCACTGGTTTTGTCACAAAAAATTGAGGTTCTTGAGTATTTCATACCATAATCAAGTAACTGGTTTTTGATCTAAAGAATTTGGGCACAACAACTGGCTGTAGAAATGTACTCTGCCTCAGCAGTTGACATTGAGACCGAAGTCTGCTTCTTACTGGTCCAACTCACCAGTTTTCCCCTTAGGAAGTGACATCCTCCAGTTGTTGACTTTCTATCAATCTTACACCCTGCATGATCTGAATCTGAATAACCCATTAGATCTAACCCTGAGCCTTTGGGATACCAAAGACCAAGGCTAGGGCACCCTTTCAGGTACCTGAAAATGCACTTAACAACATGCAAATGTGATTCTTTAGGGTTAGCCTGAAATCTGGCACATAAACATGTTGCAAACATTATATCTGGTTGACTTGCAGTTAAATACATCAGTAAACCAACCATTCCACGATATTCTTTTTGGTCCACTGGTTTTCCATTTGGTTCAGAATCCAAATTTAAAGGAGCTGCAATGGGTGTGGTTTTTGATGGGATTGAATCAAATTTGTATTTTCTTAACAAGTCTCTGACATATTTTTCTTGGTTGATAAAGATACCATCCAAGGTTTGTTTAATTTGTAGACCTAAGAAAAACATTAATTCTCCCATTAAACTCATTTCATATTCAGTAGACATGAATTTTGAAAACTTTTCACACACTGCATCATCAGTTGACCCAAATATAATGTCATCAACATAAATTTGTACCAGTAAGATATTACCTTTTTCTTTCAAGATAAACAAGATATTATTTATTGCACCTCTTAGAAAACCATGTTTAAGAAGATGTTTGGTTAAAGTGTCATACCAGGCTCTGGGGGCTTGTCTAAGACCATACAATGCTTTGTTCAATCTATATACCCAGTGAGGATGCTTCTCATCAATGAAGCCTGGAGTCTGTTTAACATACGCTTCTTCTTCCAATGTTCCATTGAGGAATGCACTTTTGACATCCAGCTGGTAGACTTTGAATAGCAAATGGGTTGCATAAGCCAAGAAAATTCGTATGGTTTCAAGTCTAGCAACTGGAGCAAAAGTCTCATCAAAATCAACACCTTCTGCTTGACAGTAACCCTTGGCAACCAATCTTGCTTTGTTCCTTACCACATTGCCATCTTCATCCTTCTTGTTTCTGTAAACCCATCTAGTTCCAATAGGTTCCTTCTTCAACCCTGGTGGACAAGGAACAAGTTCCCATACATTGTTCCTTTCAAACTGGATAAGCTCTTCTTGCATTGCTTTTACCCAGCTTGGGTCTTCCAAAGCCTCATCAATCTTCTTTGGTTCAATTAGAGATAAGAATGTGATGTTCAAGCATTGTTCACTTGTGGCTCTTCTAGTCTGAACCCCACTACTTGGATCTTCAATTATTTGCTCAATTAGATGAGCTTGTGTCCATTTAGTGTATTGACTAGGTTGGTGTACAACAATATCAGTGCAAGTAACATGAGGAACCTCCACAGTTGTTGAAACTGGAGGAGGATCAATCCAGACTTCTTCAACATCATCATCAGAGTCAATGAGATCACGATTTGCATCATGGAATTCTTCAGTTGAAGGCACATCTTGAACAACTGGAGAACTTGGAGTCTGAACTGGTTCTGATATTGGAGTAGCAGGAACATCAGATCCAATCACCAGTTTTTGTGGTAAGTTAAAACTGATGGAGGGATAAAATGAAGTGTCACTGGAGCTTCTCTTCTGTGCAACTGATTCCAAGTCTTGGTAACTGGAAACATCTTTTGGTGTAGAAACTGATTGATGAACTTGATCAGATATACCAAAATCAACTGGAACAACTGGAGATAAATCAAGGTTTGGTCGTTTATTGATTGTTTCATTTGATTCATCGAATGTGACATGAATTGTCTCATGTACCTTTTGGAGTCTATAATTATAAACTCTACAGGCCTTTCTGATATCTGAATAACCCACAAGGACACCTTCGTTAGCCTTTGCATCAAACTTACCCAACTGACTGGAATCGTTAAGAATATAAACTGGACAACCAAATACATGGAAATAACCAATATTTGGTTTACGATTCTGTGAGTCCCTCGATAGCTATAGATCGCTCTCGAGATCGTCTATGATTATGTCGTGAGTGCGGAATCCTCACGAGATAACTAGTTTGATTAGTAAACTGGTATATCGCTAATTATCAAGTAAATAATCAGCCGTATTATGCTATCTTCGTGAGTGCGGAATCCTCACGAGATAACTAGTTTGATTAGTAAACTTGTATGTCGAACGTGATACTTATTTTAGAGTATTCATTCGTATATATATGTTTTGAGTCGAACTGGGCTTGCTGGGCTTTGTTCTTACGAACTTAGCTGCCCAGCCCATGTAACGAAGTTAATCTTCGTTTGTACCAAACGAAGTTTATCTTCGTTTGCCTCTAACGAAGATATACCTTATCTTCGTTAGATACAAGACTTAGTTATATTCCTAAGTATTTCATCTTAAGGAATCCTAACACATATTATGTTTGTACTTGTATATTACACAACAATATATATAACACCAAAACATGTAATCGATCATTACCATAACATAAAGTCCATAATCTATCAATTACATATATAGATACGACATAAATTAACATAATGTCTCAATCTAAACGACATATCAAATCTAAGTTGCTGTTGTCACATCAACATGCATCAACAGATTCCTTAGGACTTCATAGGCATTCTTCCTACGTCTTTTGACATAAACTGACCGATTCTGGGTGTGACAAGCAGTTGCTACAGCTTCGGCCCAAAAACTGGTTGGAAGACCTGATTCAGATAACATACTTCTTGCAGCTTCAATCAATATGCGATTCTTTCTTTCAACCACACCATTTTGCTCTGGAGAACGAGCTGAAGATAAGTTTTGGGAAATGCCAGTGTCATTGCAAAATGATTCCAATTCTTTATTTATAAATTTTGTACCATTATCACTTCGCTGCTGACACACTTTCTTGGTATACTTGAGCTCAACTCTTTTGATGAGAAAGATGATTTCACTAGGTGCATCACTTTTTGATCTGATGAACACCACCCAACAGTATCTGGTGTATTCATCAACCACAACTAAAGTGTATCTCTTACCAGCTTTTGTTTGAACATTCACTGGACCAAATAGGTCCATATGTAGCATGTGAAGAGGTTCAGTGATGCTGAAGTTTTGCCTGGTTTTGAAACTGGCTCTTTTCTTCTTGCCCATCTCACACCCTGGATATGGCCTCTCCTTTTTAAAGGAAATTAAAGGTATCCCATCCACCAGTTGCTTTCTTGATAATTTATTGATGTTTTTGAAATTTAGGTGGGATAACCTCTTATGCCATAGCCAGCTGGTGTCCTCATCAGCTTTTGCATAGAAACAATGCTCTTTTGGAGCTGGTTCCATGTCCATTATGTACACATTTCCCTTTCTTGGAGCAATCATTACCACTTGCCAATCCTTGTTAAAAATGGTGCCTTGTGCAACATCGAACAAAACTCTGAAGCCATCATCACACAGTTGACTTACACTGATCAGGTTATAGTTTAAATCATTTACAAATGCAACTTTAGTGAATTTGACTTGTCCATTGTTAAGCACACCATATCCTTCGGTTTTTCCACTACCATCATTACCAAAAGTCACTTCGGTCCATCTTGGACAGTGAACTCTTCCAGCAGGGGCTTACATCCTGTCATAGTCCATCCAGCTGCGCTGTCCAAATACCAGATATGCTTCTTTCGATCGCCCTGCACACCCACAAAATTATTAGTTGTTTTTGTGAACCCATCTTTTCTTGATGGGTTCACTGGACTTCACTTGAGAAGTCACAGTTGATTGTTTAGGGGTGGAACTGGAGGCTGAATCTGGAGCTTGTTCAATTACTTCAGATTCATGAGTAAAAACAATTGGTACTTGGTATTTTTCTTCGCTTTCCATTTTCAGTTTTGGTTCCAGATGGAGCCTTTTGTTTTTGTTTATACTTAGAAAGGGTTTTGACATTCAGTTTTTCAACTGAAGGAGAAGAGGCTCCTTTCAGATTTTTTATTCTGGCAGTACAACTCTGAACCTGCCTAGACAAAAGTTGGAGTTGACTGTCCAGTTTCAGTAAAATGTCATTTTCTTCAGACACCTAACCCTTGGACTTAGGTTCAGTTTGATTATTAGTCTTAGGATTATTGGGCTCCTTTGACTTTTGAGGTAAAGGCTTTTCACAATCAACCTTTTTAACTGGAGCTTTAGCCTGATTGGCTCCAGTTTTAACCTCAACAGGGGTGATTTTAACGGATTCAGTTTTGAATTTCTTAGGTTGATCATAAGGTGTTTCAACCTGAAGAGATGAAGGCAATGCATGGAGATCTGGTATTGCAGCTGCCATTTGAAGATCTCCAGATTTCCATGCATTCTTTTGTGCATCAATTGTTCTTGAAAAAGCATCATAATTCTTCTCAGATGCATTAACCCAGGACTTGATAAATTTTTTTTCTTTCTCAAGATCATATTTTAAACTTTGATTTTCAAGTTTTAATGCTTCAATTTTCAAAACTGATTCTTTTAAAGCCAACTGGACACTCTGCAAGTCATTCAACTAGGGTTTCACATTGTTTAATTCAGTTAAGATTGTTTCCAGATATCTTTTACTGTCAGTTCTTACAGTTTCAACAAACAATAAATCACCATTGAGTGATTCAGCAATGTCTAGTTTCAATTCAGGGTCATCCTGCTTATCATAATCACATACCTTTTTCAGAATGATGTCCACCCATCTTCCTGCAATGACATCATCTTTCACCAGATGTTGCTGTTAATCTTCAAGTGCCATAAAACACATATCCCTAATCTATTCTTCATCATCAGATGAATCATCAGAGAGTTCCCACTTCCCTTCAGTGTTTGCCATCATGCATTTATTCTTTTCTTTTTCTTTTTCAAGGGACAAAAGGGCAATTTGTGCCTTAAGCTTCTTATACTTAGCTTTATATTTATCATCAGGCACATTATAAGTTGGAATAAAGGGACCAGATTGATTGTTCATTTGACTAGACCTGCAATTCTTCATAAAATAACCTTTCTCACCACACTTATAGCAGGTAAGATTGGCCTTGTCCAGAGAGTTGGAGCTGGAAGCATTGTTGGAACCATTTAATCGATTAGATTTGTGCTTAAACCTATTAAAGGTTTTGTCAATCATGGCTACCAGGTCATCATCGTCAGTTTCATCACAACCAACACTGGTCTCAGTGGTTGACCCAGAGTTCAGTAAGTTGCTTAACATCTCCTTCGTAGAATGTAACTGGACATTCTCAGAAGAAATCAAGGCAGTACAAGGTTGTCCAGTGAAACTGGTTCCCTTGGAACTTTGAGCATAGTTTATGGCATCCTGTTCAGCCACAAGTCTTGCAGCATTGTTATCCTCTGTGAATCTAAAAGCTCCATAGAGAGATGCAAGAGTGTGAGTGTGTAGGGTCTTACCTTGTCTTAGGACAAGAATCATGTTTTCCCATTTGGAAGGAAGAACATCACAAAATTTCTCAAGAAGAATGTCCTTGTCTTTTTCAACACCCAACCCTCTTAATTGATTAATAAGACTAGTAAATCTGGTATAAGTACCAGTTAGACTTTCATTGGGTAGAGCAAAGAAGGATTCATACTTCTTGTTTAAAGCAACCTTTCTAGTGACAATGGTGTCCTCACCTCCTTCAAACTGAATGACTAATTCATCCCACATTGCCTTGGCACTGGGAAACAGCACAAGTGTTGGAATTAAGTCTTCAGGGACAGCAACAAGGATCATGTTTTTCAGTCTGGTATCCAAGTCTACCAGTCTGTGACCCTCATCTGACCAGTGGTCTTCTGGTTTTTCTCTAGATCCTCTTATTCCAGTTGGATCAAGAAGAGAACTTACCCTAAGAGACATGGGTATAGAGGGTCCATCCTTAAGGATTTTTAACATATACCTTTCTATCCCACCAAAATGCAGCAACATTCTGGCCTTCCATGTCCCAAATGTTTCACCATTCCCATCAAATTTGGGAACAGGAGTATTTCAATAATGGACATGGACAAGGTTTGGGGCATTAGGAGGAGGTAGAGGAGGATTGTTATTAGCAGTTTGATTAACATTTTGATTAGGTATGGTATTATTAACATTAGTGTTTTCATCATTACCAGGACCATTCTCACCTTCAGTAGTAGACATCTTAGCAGATCTAGGCAATTATGTTAGCCTTCCGCTTTGATACCACTTATAAGTCCCAACTCAAGAGATGGTACTAACTGAAGACACCTCTATGTCAATGGTGAGAGTTCTTTGCAATATAATCACTGAACTGGAGACGACCAGTTACAGTGATTGTATACCAAGTCCTTGAATAGATTAATTAGTAGGTGACAAAGAGAAAGACAATGCAATAAGTAAATATACCATAGTAAAATGGTGAGACCAAGTTGTAATTTTCAAATGTATTTTATTTATAAATAAAATACAAGGTTGTTGTGGAACCAAGATAATACAAAAGTGTAAATATCCTAACAACCTACGAAATGCAAATGATCTATACTCGGAAATTCACTTTTAACAATCGAAACACTTAAAGTTGTGAAGTGTTCCCTTTTAGGATTGAGAAAATATTGCACAAGTACACCAATAATATTGCAAAAGTCTGAATATGCAAAGTTGTATTCTTGTTGTGCAAAGACCTCTATTTATAGACAAAGTTGGCATTGGGAATCCAACTTTGTCGTATAAATATGGTTGACAGAATTTAAGGAAACTAAGTGAGTTCCTTTGAAATGCTTGATAAGGTAAGTCAAGACATTACTTTATCTAACCTGCTTTATGCACTTTTGTACTTTAATCACAGAAAAATGATATTGTCTGTATAAAACTGCATAAAGCAAAAAGGTCTTCCTCGTAAATAGTGTAAAGCATTGTAAAGGCTTTAAACTGATATTCTCCAGTTTCAATCTGAGTAAAATGCCAATTGGGCTTCGCTTCCATTGTCATTCTCTATCTTCCATTTGTTGTCTTCGATGTTAATTGGAATGTCTTCAGTTCTGATCAGATCTCAACTGTAGGAAAGTCTTTAGTTGCATTGACTGTACATTGCAGCTGGACTTCAATATATTTCTGGACAAATCTTCTGGTCTCCAGATGCAACTGGAGTGATGTGCAAAATCTAGCTTTAAATTTATAAATAAAAAACTACCCAAAAACTCACTACTACGCACTCACGGGCAGTGAACCCGATCGTTTGTAATATAGTTAAGAGGTAAGTCTGAGTTCGTTCTCAGGGATTTGGAAATGATTAGTTGCTTGTAAAATGGTTTGGAAAACGGGTGTTGCTTCGAAAATCCTTTTGACAAATAAAGTGTTTGCAAAATAATTGCATAAATTTAAAAGAACACTTCAGACAATATAATTAAAAGTCATCCACCCTGACTTCCCTCGACTTCAAATGTGATTGCATTTAACGAAGAACAAATTCTCTAGAGTTTAAAGATAATCGTGACAAGATTAAGCTATTCACGTGGTACCACCAACCGTGAACAAATTATCGAATCACTTAACTACTAGTCGAATTACCCAAACCGGTACCACCAAAACTAAGACAATTCTTCTAACAATCAGTTTTATTGACTATCCAATTATCAATTGAACCTATGTGACAATAGCGTGGTACCACCAACCGATATCAATCACGTTGACAAAATTAATCTTTTCTTAAAACAATATTCACTATCATACCATGAACTAGTGATAATTACTTATAGACAAGTAACCGTTTTAAAATCACATACACATTCAACTGGTACCACCAACGAAGAATCATATGCAACCAATATCGAAATTAATTAATTAAAAGAATTAATATCATCAAGATCACAGAACAACGATAATTAAAATAAACCCTTTTGAATTAAAAATATTGCAATCACATTATCCGTCTAGTTCCATCAAGGTGGATGATTAAAAGTTTAGCCACTCATGATCAATTCATGATGATTATGGTGAGATCCAGCCAAGCAAAACCCTAATTATAATTGGAACCTAGGGTTCAAAGCGGGAGACGATCGGATCTTCAAAGAAACTAAGTCTGAAATGATGGAACACAATAAGAATTAATATAGGTCGAATCCTATATTAGTTTATATATAGGTCGAACCCTATATATATATATTCTAAACGAGCACAATAGGAATTTATATATATATATAAAGTCGAACCTAGAATCGGATCTTAGAAAGAAATCAAAGGTTAGATCGAAGCTTGAAAGGTAAGTACACTCGGATCTTGGAAACCCTAAACAGAAAGCTAGCCAAATTTATGTTTAGAAGGAAAGACAGAGATCGTGTTAATATAGGTCGAATCCTATAAGATTATAATATATATGTCGGATCCTATCAGAAAGTCCTGATATATATGTCGGATCCTATCAGAAAGTGTTAATATCTATAATGTCGGATCCTATCAGAAAGTGTTAATATCTATAATGTCGGATCCTATCAGAAAGTGTTAAATATATATATATGTTCGAACCGGTCCATCGTACTCTAAAGATCCCATAACACTATAAGTCGGATCCTATAATATCGAATCTTATAAGATCGGATTCTAAAGATTGGAAGATGAGGCTTAGCATTAATCAGATTTTATATATATATATATGTATATATGAAATCGGATCTTAAAGAAAAGAAAAGAAAAGGATCGGAACTTGCCAGGCAAAAGAGGATCCGGCTAAGCCCTGGGATCGGGTGACACGTTCAAAAAAGAAGACAAACAATATATATATATATATATATATATGTGTCCGATCCTCCTCATATGAAACGGAACTAAGAAAGAGGAGAACTTGAGAGATCGGATCCTAGACAGAGACTAAAGATCGGATCCTAAAGTTGTGCTCCTATCGGACCTTAATATATACACACACGTATATATAAAGCTGTGCTGTATATGTAACACGTATATATAAAACGGATCCTAGTACATATACTCTAATCTGATCCTAAAGTCTAAGACTAGAAAAGCTTTCTTACACTTTTTCTATATTAACATCAATTTAAATATAAACATATTTAAATTGATAATTTATAAATTATATGACGAATGTTGATTGACAAAGAATAATTCTCTAATGTTTTATACCTCTTACCTTGGAATGTGGGCCTGCAGCCCAATATGGCCCATATACGAAGAGAACCCTAAGGTGATAGCCTATAAATACTCCTAATCATTAGCTGCCAATTCATTGATTCCATTCAATTCCATGCACATTCTCTCATTCATACATACATTTAGAACATTCTCTGCAACCACAGAGAATAGCAGCAGTACATTCAATATTCATGATCAATCAATCATCATATAAAAATCATATATCATTAATATCCTCATAGATCGATACGTCTCTATGTGAAAATCATCTTACACCTTAGATTCGTCAAGAATTTATTAGGTTTGCACTCTTGTTTGAGGAGATCATGATGATTTTCTTGGTTAAACTCTTTTGTAATTGAACTTTTCATTCTCATGCTCAAACATTGGCGCCATCCGTTAATTTACTGATAACTGGACGGTGATTCTTTTTTGTTGCCAATCACAAATCATCTTTGTTCTTGTTGTTTGTTTTCTTTGCTAAAATGGCTGATGAATTCACTCTTGTTTCTCAAATTGTATCTTCTAGGTTGGGGAAGGGTGTTGATGTTGAGAGAGATGATTCTCCATTGAATTTGGAGACCTCTGATATCTATAATGCTCAAAGCATCTTTGGTGAAAAAGTGCCAGATTTTGCTTCTAGATCTAGTGAGGTGGTGACAAGTGCACCCAATGTTGTTCTTGGTAGTGAGTCTAGGCTACCACCCAGGATGGGCGTTGGATCTAACTTTGGGGGTGGTAGTGCTAGTGTGGGATCACTCTTCTCCTCACCTTCACCAACTATATCTCCCTTAGCATCTTTATTTTCAACACTCCCAACCAGTTCATCTCCTATCACTATGCCCTCTTCTGAACCTGGCTAGCTAAGTTCTCACTTAGCAGGCATGGCTGGCTCAAACATGACCTGGGGTCAGACATCCTCACAAGCAATGGCAGGCTCCTCCTCTCAATCTGTAACTATCCAAGAGAGTCATCTGTTAGAATTGTTAAAGCTAGCTGCCATGGGCACTCAGCAAGTACAGACTCCACCACCCCCTCCAACCAATTGGTTTTCTGAACTCTCTGCCAGGTTAAAGCCAACTCCACCTCAGCCAACCCCACCACCTCCATTGGCTACAGGCATGGAGTCTATAATGAAGCTTTTGGTAGACGGAATGAAAAAACAAAAGCCAGTGGAACCACCTCCTGAACCAGTCAATCCAGCAAAGGAGTTGTTAAAAATGCTAAAAATTGTTGCTGGGGAGGAGGCGGATGAACAGGCAAGGGTGGCCACAGTACCTAAGTCTGCAACTAAGTCAAGGTTATGTGACTGGGTGGCAAACTACGCCTTTCCAGACGGTCAGAAGGTTCCCACTATTGTTGGCACTTATGACGGAACCAGAGACCCGGAGGATCACTTGGCAATCTATGATCAAGCCGTTCTAACTGAAAAGTGGGTAGACCCCGTGGCGTGTCACCTATTCCCAGGCATCCTGTAAGGTTATGCCTTAGAATGGTACCAAACTTCCGGAAAAAAGCATTCAAGACTATGCAGATTTGAGGAAACAATTTATAGCTCAGTTTGCTCAGCAGAAGAAGCGTCAAAGAAGCCACTTGGAAGCTCACTTGATCAGGCAAAAGGGTGGTGAATTGCTAAGGGACTTCATTGCAAGATACACTAAGGAATGTCAGAAGATACCGGGTCTCCCGGAGAGCCAGCAGGTGTCAGGTTTTACCTTAGCATTACTCCCTGGGGATCTTCAGGATGACCTAAGTAAAAGAATTCCATTAACGTTTGGAGAAGGTACAGAAAGAGCTTTCGATTTCATCCGATCTAGGGAAACTGCTCTTCTTGTGAAAGGGACAGTTGGAAGGGATAGACCTGGGGGAAGTCTACGGGCCGGAGGCTCTGGAGGTGGAAGATATGATGTTAGAAGAAATGATAGAAGATTTGATCATAGAGACAATAAAAGGAGAGAAGAAAGAAGAGATGATAGGAAGGATGACAGAAGGGAGAAGAGAGGCGGCCCTTATGATAGAATAGTCAACTTGATAAAATCTCCAAGAGAGATCCTGAAGACGGAAAGAGTTGGAGAAAACTTCAAACCTCCCCGACCAATGATACATAGGACTGGAAAGAAAGATATGTCAAAGTACTGTGAATTCCACGAAGACCATGGTCATGAAACAAATGCCTGTAGAGAGCTTAAGATCGAGATAAAGAGAGCCTTAGATGAGGGAAAGTTAGAACACTTAGTCCCCGGTGCAAGGCAAGGAAAAAGAGCTGCCCATGCTAAGAAGACTTACACTTGGCAGAAGCAAGATGGAAGGAATGATTGACCTCCACCTCCTGATGGCCATGTTTACATGATAAGAGAAAAAACTAAGTATGAAAAAAGAAAGGCAAAGGTCCTTGAACCATGGAGGATGGTCTCAATCTCATTCCCTCCCGTAAAGGCAGTCTCTTCTAACCCGGTGGTGATACAGGCCAGGGTGGCAAACTTTGAAGTTGGAAAGGTATATTTAGACAATGGAAGTTCCTCCGACATAATATATGAACATTGTTTTCAAAAGTTACCTCAAAGAGTTACAGATCTTAAGCGTCCATCAAGGACTCAGCTTGTCAGTTTCATGGGAGAGTCTAACAGGCCGGTAGGAGAAGTTTCAATGGAGGTTATGATGGGAGAATACCCATTTCACCGAATTGAACTCATTTAGTTTATGATAATAAGAGCCCCCTCTGATTATAATGTCATACTAGGCAGACCTTCCATGCAAAAGTTCGGGGCAATTCCATCAACAGTTCATGGAATGGTGAAATTTCCAACTCCAGCTGGAGTAGCTACAATTAGGGGAAGAATGACTTGGCCTGAAGAGTGTAGGCAAGTTGAAAAAATTTTACCAAGAAAGATTTAAAAATTGCAAGAAATCCAAAAGCAAGACGGTCCCGATGAAAAAGTGATAATTAACAAGAAATTTCCAAAACAACCTGTAATCATCGGGTCACAACTTCCAAGAAGAATCAAGGAAAAGTTGGTTCACTTGTTAAAAAATAATTTGGACGTCTGTGCATGGCAGACATCTGATATGACAGGAGTCCCAAGAGAGTTAGCTGAGCACGCATTAAATGCCAATCCCAACATTTCACCAATAAGACAAAAGAAGAGGGGAATGTCTCAAGATAGAAGCAAAGCTGCATGTGAACAAGTCAACGAAATGGTGGAAGCTGGAATTCTTAGAGAAGTTAAGTATCAAACCTGGGTGGCCAACCCAGTCATGGTGAAAAAGCCAGATGTTTCTTGGAGACTTTGTGTAGATTTTAAATACATCAACAAAGCTTGCCCGAAAGATAACTACCCCCTCCCAGAAATAGACTGGAAGGTGGAATCTCTTGATGGGTTTAGATTAAAATGTTTCCTGGATGCTTATAAAGGGTACCATCAAATTTCTATGAAGAAGATAGATGAAGACAAGACAGCCTTCCATACAGATCAAGGAATTTATTGTTTTGAGAAAATGCCTTTTGGCCTAAAGAATGTCGGGGCTACTTATCAGCGTTTGATAGACAAAGCATTCAGAGATCAAATTGGAAGAAATGTGGAAGCCTTTGTGGATGACATTGTGATAAAGAGTCAGGCTGAGGAAATAATGTTGGCAGATGTACAAGAGACCTTTGACACCTTAAGAAGCATCGATATGAAATTAAACCCATCAAAGTGTAGCTTTGGAATGGAAGAAGGAAAATTTCTTGGACACATTGTGACTCCTAAAGGAATCAAGGCAAACCCTAAGAAAATTCAAGCGGTAATAGACATGGCATCCCCTCGAACCAAGAAGCAAGTTCAAAGTCTTAATGGGAAGTTGGCTGCCCTAGCAAGATTTCTGTCAAAGTCTGCCGAATGGTCTTTGCCTTTCTTTAGAACATTAAAGGGATGCTTAAGGAAGCAAGACTTTTCGTGGTCGGCTGAAGCAGAGGAGGCATTCAAGGATATGAAGAAGTTCCTTGCTGACCTCCCAACTCTCACAACCCTGATCCCAGGTGAAACACTTACTCTATACCTTGCTGCTTCTAAAGAATGTGTTAGTGCAGTATTACTTGCAGAAAGAAGCAATGGCCAAATGCCAATATATTTCGTAAGTAGAGCCTTAAAAGGCCCAGAAATAAATTATCCATGTTTGGAGAACTTAGCTCTTGCCTTGGTCCACGCGGCCAGACGCCTAAGGCGATACTTCCAAGGTCACCCTATTCGGGTTCTGACTGACAAGCCAATAAGGCAAGTGCTAGCCAAACCTGAAGTATCTGGACGATTAGCCAAGTGGGCTATAGAACTGGGTGAACATGAAATTAGCTTCCACCCAAGAACATCCATCAAGGGCCAAATCTTGGCTGATTTCTTGGCAGAAACTGACTCTTCCGATGTCGCAGGAAAAGAAGTTCAAGAGGTCCAGGAAACCCAGGAAGAGGAAGGCCCAAAGTGGACCCTCTTCACAGACGGAGCATCTAATCAAGAAGGATCAGGAGCAGGTCTTATCTTAATCGATCCCGAGGAAATAGAATACACTTATGCATTAAGATTCAACTTCCCAGCATCCAACAATGAGGCAGAGTATGAAGCACTCCTTGCTGGCCTCAGAATGTTAAAACAAATGGGAGTAAAGAAAATACAAGTATTTGTAGATTCCCAATTAGTGGCAAACCAGATCAATGGCACATTTGAAGCTAATCAAGCATCCATGCAACTTTACTTAGAAGAAACAAAGAAGCTTATTGGAGAATTTGAGTCTTTTCATATAGAGCAAGTTAGAAGGAACCAGAATAAGAAGGCGGATGCTCTGAGCAAGCTAGCTTCATTAACCTTTGCTCACCTCACCAAAGAAGTCTTGGTTGAAGTCCTACAAGAAAAGTCTATAATAAAAGGTAAGGAAGTATCTCAAGTTGAAGAGGAAGAAGACTGTTGGATGACCCCAATTTACAATTTCATCAAGAATGAAACACTTCCAGAGGACAACCATGAAGCTCAGAAGGTGAGAATGAAGGCACCAATGTACCTCCTTATCGAAGATAAACTATTCAGAAAGTCTTTTCTATGTCCGCATCTCCGATGTGTAGGCCCTTCCCAAGCTCAAACTCTAATTCAAGAAGTTCATGGGGGTACATGTGGAATTCATGCTGGACCAAGATCAGTGGCCACAAAGATAATGAGGCTTGGTTATTACTGGCCTTCAATGAACAAGGATGCCAAGGAAGAGATAGAAAAGTGGGAATCCTGCCAAATACATGCTCCAATATCAAGAATGCCAAAGCAAGATCTCATTCCAGTAAACACTGCTTGGCCATTTTACAAGTGGGGGATTGACATTGTAGGTCCGTTCCCGGTTGCAGTTGGAAATGTAAAGTTCTTAATAGTGGCTGTCGACTATTTTTCTAAGTGGGTCGAAGCTAAACCACTTGCTACAATCACTGGTCAAAAGGTGATCAACTTCGTTTGGGAATACATAGTATGTCGATTTGGAGTACCGCATGTGTTGGTAAGTGACAAAGGAAAACAATTTGCTGAGAATCCATTCAAGACATGGTGTGAAGATATGGACATTAGACAAGTATTTACCTCAGTTGCCCATCCTCAGGCCAATGGACAAGTGGAAGTGATGAACAAAGCAATAGTGGGAGGTATCAAAGCAAGGCTTGGCAAATGTAGAACCGGTTGGGTGGATGAGCTTGTAGGAGTACTATGGGCACACCGGACTACCCCAAGAGGAAGCACTATGGAATCACCATTCAGTCTTGTCTATGGAACCGAGGCAGTCATCCCACCAGAACTAAGCATTCCAAGTCATCGCATTGTAAACTTTAATCCAGCCTAAAATGAAGAAGCTTTGAGAGAGAACTTAAATCTCATTGAAGAAAGGAGAGAAGTCTCTCACATCAAGTTAGCTGAAAACAAACAAAAAATGGCTAAGTATTATAACAAGAGAGTTTGCCATGTGTTTTTCAAACCGGGGGACTACGTCTGGAGAAAGAATGAAGCAAGCAGAGTGGAAGACTTAGGAAAACTGGGGCCAAACTGGGAAGGACCATACATGGTCAACCAAGCAAATGGAGATGGTTCATACATCCTCACTGAGCTTGATGGATACCCCGTGCCTAGAACATGGAATGGGACAAATCTAAAAAAGTGTTATGTTTAAACAAAGTGACTCAATGGAAATTCAATTTTATGGTCTGATCTATAGATCCCATCAGTTTGTACTTATATCAATGAATCATGTCTTTTATATTTCAATCAAAGAAATCCTTTTACCTTGTATTAACTTGGTTTATCAATGAAAGTGATCTTCATCTATGGTCCGATCTAAGTATCCTATATATTCTTGTATCTTTATGTTATTTACATTGCTCGAAACAAATAACTTTTAAAGAAAAATTATATATTTTTTGCAATTTGCATTCACAAGTTGAAAACAAAGTCTCGAACATAGAGTCGAGCATGGGAAATGAAAAATGCTAGCTAAATAATTCCCAAAATCCCAAGGTATAACCTTGGATGTGATTATCTTATAAGATGTAAAATGCCAAAGAAATTTTCAAGGCTGAACACTTAGATAATTTTTCGTCTTTTTATCTATACGAGAAAGGGCAAGCACTTCCTATTGGGAAGCGACACTCGCGAGTAACAAATATATAACAAAGGTCAAACAACCAAACAATATATATAGTCTTTCCAACATATTTTAAATAAGAAAATCATACTACAAGGCTACAAGCCAATGCAAAGGAAAGATAAACACAAGTACATAATCTCTTAATGGAAATACAAACAAGTATTAAAAAATACAAAGTCTAAAATGCATGACAAATGTGACAAAATAAGCTAAGCTAAACATGACCCTCCTCCATAGCTGCTGAATACGGAACATCCTGAGTAGTAGAGTCAGGACAAGCTGTCGAGGTAGAAACAGAAGTGGATGGAGGAGCAGAAGCTTGAGAAGTAGAAGCAACAACAACACCTGGAGGAAGACCTGGATGAGGAATTTTAGCCTTAAGGGTAGCACGTTGAGCTACTGGGGTGTCAGGAATAATGATAAGTCTAGACATGTCTGCAACAGAAACACCAGGCATGCCAAGTAAAGAAGTAACATCATCCAAGACGGGAAACTGATAAGTACGCCATAACCCCCCAATAGTGTGAAATATTTCTCGAGCCTTTTCTGCGCTACGATGATGGAAAGTCACCTTCCTATAAGCACCATCCCAAGCACCGAGATTAAGGGCGGAAAGTAAAAAACGGGAAAGAGTTTCTTTAATATCGGGGTGACCAAGCAAACCCTTAAAAATCTCAGGAAAAAAGTCCAATAAAGATCTCATACGCTCAATCTCCTTATCCTGAACTTCCAACTTAGAAAGGGAATCCTTACTCTCCTGTTTAAGCCCCTGAATCTCCTTGACTTTGTGTTCCATGCCAACCTCTAAAGTATTGGTCCTATTTTCCAACTCAGACACTTTCTCACCCATACTTATGTTCTCTTGAGTTAAAGACTCAAGACTACCCCTCACCCTCTCCAACTCAGAATCAACCCTTTTCTTATCCTCCCTAAGACTAGTGCAAATAAGTCTTTCCTCCTCTAAATCCTTAGTGAGAGAAATGAGTCTGGCATCCCGAGATGACAACTCCCCCTTAAGCCTCTCAACCTCACTGGTGAGTGACTCAATCTTACCCAAAGCTGCATTCTGGAATCTCATAATACTAGCAACACAGTTAAGGGTGTTGACACACTGAATGCGGGAAAGCTCGGGAATGTCTCTAAAGCGAGACTCTGCAAAGAGAATGGGAGGAATCATGCCCTCCAAAAGACTCTTGGCATGCTCAGGATTTTGACCATCATCTTTAACCTTGATTGATGTCCTATGAGCAAGATAGAAATTCCCGATGGACCTGTTGAGATCACCTGCCTCAGTGGGAATAAGAGTAGACCCAGCCCTTGAGGACTGAAAGGGAGCAGTAGGAGTGTTGGACCCCACCCTAGCCTGAGCAAGACGGTATATGTCACCCATATGCTCAGAAGAAAAAGGGGTCACTGTAAGAGAAGACCCAGAACCAGTAAAATAACCATCCTCCACAATACGATCAGCATAAATAGGAAGGCTGGAACCGCAAGAAGCACCAAGTGGGAGAGAAGAAGTAGGTGCTGGAATGGTCTGAGTAGAAGAAGTAAGAAACATCAAGGGTGCTGAAGTAATCTGGGTCTCAGTCTGAGCCTGCACCACTTGATTGTAAGGAGTAAAACCTCCCATCCGCCCATAAGATGCAAAAGTAGGATGGGTAGTCTTCTGAGACTTGGAAGGAGAGCTAAATAACTCATCTCCCATCCTTTTCTCCCCAACAGGTTCAAAGTAAGAATCACCATCTTCATCATCCGCTTCTTCAACAGTAACGGGAGGATCCCTATCTTCAGTAACAAGATCACCTAAATAAAGGAAAAAACTAAGTTATACACAAGCATATACAATAATAACAATAGCACTTAGCAATGGTGGAGAAACTTACCATCTTTAAGGCTACCAGAAGCCTGAGAGGAAGGAAAGGCAGTAAGAGGACCTAAAGAATGATCACCTCTATCCATAGCATTATAAATGCTCAATGACACAAGCTCATCATCATAACATACTCCATCAGGGTGGAGAGGAAGATTCTCCTCAGCTTCTTCTCTAAGTTTCTCGGCCTCTGCCTCTGACTCAGATCTAACCTCATAATTCTCAAAAGGATAATCAAGAACATCCATCAATCTGAGAGCTGAAAATAAGAAAAGAAACTAAGTGTTAAAATTCATAGATAATGCAAACATACAAGTTAAGATAAAAAACATAATATAAAGGATGGATTTCATACGTTTATTGGTAGAATTCTCTATGATGACCGGGATGAAACGCCAATCCCAGTCTGGGCTAATCCCAACCATAGCTAATAAACCCTCAAAGTCTGGGGGGAAATACCGATAAGCAATGCAACTAGCAAGAAGCCCTCCATAATAGTCAGGGTCAATCAGGTCATCAGCAACCTTCTTATTCAGCCTAGCCACCATGTCTGAATTATAACCTGTATTTCCCTCCCGAAGAATTTCCTTATTATTGGTTGGAAGAAATGTATCATCTAAGAAGAAGAAGTAAAACCGCCAAGAACTAATCTTGGAAGGAGTTTCTATTAACTTAAAAGTATTATCTCTGTAGAGGAAGGTGAAATAATCACCTTGTCTCGAAAGAAGAAATATTTTCCTAAACATAGAAAGAGACACAGGTTGTCCTAAAGCTTTCGAAATCATCTCAAATCTCACAATCTTTCCAGAAGCAATCGGGTGTAACTGGGCAAAGCCAATCCCATAATAACACAAAACCTCAAGGTAGAAAGGTGTCAATGGAACCCTAAGGCCAGAACAAGTGAGATAGTCCCTATAAAAAGCAACTTTCCCCGGAGGTGGAAGGTTAATCCTATCAACATCTTCAGGAACAGTGGGATTATACTTAGCAATACAAGGATAGGTCTCAATCAAGCTTGCTAGACTATCACTAGTCACGGAAGAACAACAATCCCCAGCTAAGGCCGGAGGTTTTCTAACCTTGCTAACCTTAACCTTAGTCCTAATCCTACTACTTCCTTCAACATTCTCAACCCCAGACATGGTGACAACCTAAAATAATCTCTTTTAATCTTTCAAAATTCAAGGATGAGGCAAGAACAACACCTGTATCAAACAAAATCCTAAGTGAGGATCTAGCACAAAAAACTGATGCCAAACATTATGAAAACTTATCGCGAAATAATCATTTCTTTAGGTAATTTTTAATTCAACAAGCATGCAGGTTCAAAGCTACATGTCAATGCCAGAGTTAACAAAAATACAATCAAGCAAGCTATGTATTCATATATATACAATCACACCAAATATATACCTGGATATATATTTATCATGATTATATCAGTATCAAATATGAGACATAAAACATAGTTCAAAATCGATAATCCTCCTCAGTACAAGCATATTCAAGACTTATCAAGTACAAGGAAGTGCTGAATTCATAAATCAAATATGCCTAGTTCTTCATAAGCTAGCAAGCACGCATACAAAATATATGAACATTGAGACATAGACAAAAAATAATCAACCTCAAAGAAAAATCAAGAAATTACCTTAAAGATAGAGAGTTTCTGCAGGTAGAAAACTTGCTCACCAAATTTACTGTCAAGCAAGTGCTATTCTCCTTAGAACAATGACTGTCAAGGCAAGTGATGAAATTTTCAGAAAATTCGATTCATAAAAAAAAAAAAAAGAACAGAGAAGAACAGGTGAAAAGAACAAACCCTAGAAGAAAGAATAACTGATGTTAATCACCACACCTGGGGGTGCCTCTTGTTCGAACGGCTGAAAGGAAGAGAAGAGAAATTAAGAAACATAAATCTTCTAAGATCCTTGTATAGAAATTTAAAGAGTCTCAACCAATTTATGTATAGAAATAGGAGACTTGTTAAAAGAAATTAAGGAAAAGATCATACCTTTTTCTTTCTAGGTTCCCAAGACCGAACCAAAAAGGTAGCTTTACTCTATTCTCTCGACCGTACGGACTATTTCAAAGAAAAAGATATAAATATATAGAAAATTGAAAGAAGAAAGTTTCAATCCAAGATTTTAAGAATGAAATCTTACCTCCAAACTTGGGGGACTTGATGATTATGGTGAGATCCAGCCAAGCAAAACCCTAATTATGATCGGAACCAAGGGTTCAAAGCGGGAAACGATCGGATCTTCAAAGAAACTAAGTCTGAAAAGATGGAACACAATAAGAATTAATATAGGTCGAATCCTATATTAGTTTATATACAGGTCGAACCCTATATATATATATATTCTAAACGAGCACAATAGGAATTTATATATATATATAAAGTCGAACCTAGAATCGGATCTTAGAAAGAAATCAAAGGTTAGATCGAAGCTTGAAAGGTAAGTACAATCGGATCTTGGAAACCCTAAACAGAAAGCTAGCCAAATTTATGTTTAGAAGGAAAGACAGAGATCGTGTTAATATAGGTCGAATCCTATAAGATTATAATATATATGTCGGATCCTATCAGAAAGTCCTGATATATATGTCGGATCCTATCAGAAAGTATTAATATCTATAATGTCGGATCCTATCAGAAAGTGTTAATATATATATATGTTCGAACCGGTCCATCGGACTCTAAAGATCCCATAACACTATAAGTCGGATCCTATAATATCGGATCCTATAAGATCGGATTCTAAAGATTTGAAGATGAGGCTTAGCATTAATCAGATTTTATATATATATATGTATATATGAAATCGGATCTTAAAGAAAAGAAAAGGATCGGAACTTGCCTGGCAAAAGAGGATCCGGCTAAGCCCTGGGATCGGGTGACACGTTCAAAAAAGAAGACTGAAACAATATATATATATGTGTCCGATCCTCCTCATATGAAACGGAACTAAGAAAGAGGAGAACTTGAGAGATCGGATCCTAGACAGAGACTAAAGATCGGATCCTAAAGCTGTGCTCCTATCGGACCTTAATATATATACACACGTATATATAAAGCTGTGCTGTATATGTAACACGTATATATAAAACGGATCCTAGTACATATACTCTAATCTGATCCTAAAGTCTAAGACTAGAAAAACTTTCTTACACTTTTTCTATATTAACATCAATTTAAATATAAACATATTTAAATTGATAATTTATAAATTATATGACGAATGTTGATTGACAAAGAATAATTCTCTAATGTTTTATACCTCTTACCTTGGAATGTGGGCCGGCAGCCCAATATGGCCCATATACGAAGAGAACCCTAAGGTGATCGCCTATAAATACTCCTAATCATTAGCTGTCAATTCATTGATTCCATTCAATTCCATGCACATTCTCTCATTCATACATACATTTAGAACATTCTTCGCAACCACAGAGAATAGCAGCAGTACATTCAATATTCATCATCAATCAATCATCATATAAAAATCATATATCATTAATATCCTCATAGATCGATACGTCTCTATGTGAAAATCATCTTACACCTTAGATTCATCAAGAATTTATTAGGTTTGCACTCTTGTTTGAGGAGATCATGATGATTTTCTTGGTTAAACTCTTTTGTAATTGAGCTTTTCATTCTCATGCTCAAACAATTCACAATAATGAATAAAATAGAAGAGAAACATGATGTACCAATCGTTTGAAGAAAATAAAATGCAAGACAATAAGTAGATACGATCTAGATGGGTGCCCGTGAATCTTCAACGAATCCACCTAAGAAATAATCTTGATTGGAGGAAAAAGAACCCTTGTAGAACAGCTCCTAGAAAGATTTTTGATGCCTGATTTTCGACCTAGGGTTTTCTATTTATTGTAAAATAATGGAAATCGTTCGTGTTCGGGTGCGGAATTAAGGTAGGTAACAATGGTGGATGTGTGTGTGTTAGTGTGTGTATTGAGAGAGACAGAGGTATATGTGTGGAAAGCTTGGAAATATATTTTGCAATATGTGACTAAAAAGTTACAAAAGGTTAAGGCTTGAGGGGTATTTATACTCTAAGTAAATACATAAGCTCCCCCTCAACCTTATATTACATATACAATATTAACAAAGATAATGAAATACAACTAAGCGCTATTTTGAATTTCTAACATTCTCCCCCTTAGTGCTTGGTTGTCTTCTATCAGTTCCTCATGTTCCTCCTCCTTCTTTTCTCAGCTCGTCTTTTCTTGTTCTTTTTTTTCTTGTAATCTTGAGCTGCTTTTGATGTAGATGGCTTATCTTTCATAGAATTCCAAAAAGCTCTTTTCTTGTAACTATTCCAAGAGTCATTCCAATACCTCTTAGGAATGAAATGCCAGTTAGCACCTTCTGGACGTTCATCGAGTAATCTGATATTATCTTGAAAGTTAACTAGTGGAATGTTATGAGGACCTCGTTCATGACTTGGATTCCAAAGAACCCATGAACCTGTCTCAGTATGAATGATTCCTTCTCTTGGTCTAATAGTTCTGACAGCAATAAGATCTCTAACCCTTTGACGAACATCAATTGTTTCTTGAAATCTTCTTATGTGTCTTTCTCTTTGAATCTGGATGTGTTCATTTTCACTGGGATCAGGATTATGATGAATGGCTCTGAGGAAGAATAAACAATATTTCAGAGTGCCATCTGAATACTTGGGAAAATCAGATGCACGGATAAAGATTTTTCCTCTGAAGCTGTTAATGAAAACAAATCCATCCAATTCTTCTATTGGATCTCCAATCTGATAAGAATCCAACTCATAACCTCCTGCTCTCTGAATTGGTCTCGTGAGATTAATTCTTCTTGTTCTCCTTTCTAGACCAATCTGGAAATCATTGAACTCATAATATCTGATTAAAGCTTGAATGTGACTCTTCAGAGCTTCATAAGCAAGGAGTTGATCTGGAGTCTTTGTGATCAAATGAGCATACTGGTTGTAGAGAAAGAGGATGTCAGAGATTGGTAAGTATTGGAAAGATTCTTCATGAATAGCATAAATGTGACTATCAGCTCTTTAAACTCTAAATAGGACAAGTCTTTGATTCTGATACTTGATAGGAGCAATCAATGTCAACACTCTTGTGATTGGACTCTGGAACTGATTATACCACTCTTCACTTCTTACTGTGCTTTCAGCATTCATCATTTCTAAGAATGCATCCCTTTGATTTTGATGTCTGAAAAGAAAGAATGCTCTCAACCTATTCAAGGTCATGTTGAGTCTTTCCTCAGATGAGTAGTAAATCGGGAAGGCTCTTTCTTCAATGTATCTTGCCTTGCATACTAATTCTTCAGGTTTGACATTCAGATCCCATTTGAGCATAATTCTCATAAAAATATCCTTCATTGATTTGCCAGATTTTGTCTCGAGTGATTCTTGGATGTCTAATGCCCATGCTAAGCTCTCTTGGAGTGTCAAGATTATTTGTATCACTTAGATCATAGACAATCTCTTCAAAGATATCTTTCTCAAATTGTTCTTGAGACATAGCAGGTCTTGGTGGAGCATCATTAGAATCATCCGAATCAGAATCACTGTCATCATCAGTCCTCTTCCCTGGTTGAAACGGATCAAGATCACTAGATTGATCAGAACTTGATGTAGTTGAGTAGTAGTGAGAGATATATTTAACAAGTGGAGGCAGATCATCTGAATCAGAATTATGAACTTGATGAGCTTGGGATGATGAAGGAATATCCACACTTTGACTTTGAACTTGATATCCTTCTATTACTTCTTGAACACTTGCTTCTTGTGTTGTATTATGACCTTCTCCACTATCTTGAGCATTATTCTCCCCCTCGGGTTGATCATCCGGATTTTGATCATCCCGACTCCTTAAGATAGTGGCCGGTCGACATTGTTGTTCAAGCTCAGTTAATCTCTTTTGAATTGCTTCAGTTTCAGCCTTATGAGCATTATCAGTATCCAAGAAATGTTGATAAGAAAGAATTGATTGACAGATGGCTTGCTTTGGTGGATTCAGATTAGGCTCTTCAGATCTTAATCTACGAAGTACTGCCATTATGAGAGTATCAGTGGATATACCACTTTCATGAAGCCTATTAGCAGTATAGTCATTCAAATAACCACTGAGATCAGAGTCTGATGAAGACGAAGAACTTGAAGAAGAATCAGGAGAATCAGGATCAGGAAATGATTGTTGAGTTGATGAAGTTGGAATTTCTAGGGGGGTTGATGATGAAATTGGAGATGATTGAGTAATCGGTGGTGTTGATATGATTGGTTGAGATGACAAAGGAACAACAGTTGGAACAGCTGAAATATGAGTAGTAGGTGTAGAGATTGGAGTAACAACAGATGAGCCAATTCTAAGTGCACCACCAGTAAGCAATCTGCGTGGTGAAGAACTGGTTTGAGTCATTGGAAGTTTTCCGGTAATAGTATATCGGGAAGCACGTAAAACGCTTTCTTGTTCTTGTTTAATCCCTTCAACCAGATGAGTCACAAGAGTACGAACAAGTGGAGATAATGTTACAACAGCTGGAGATTCAGAAATTGAAGTATCATAAGTAATAGAAGCTGACACATCACTAGTTCCAAGTGGTTCTACTGAGTGACCTGACGACATCATGACTGTCACAGGATTTCCTGTTGGTTCAAGAGTTTGAGCAACAGTTGATGATTCGGCTTCACAACCAGAATCCTTTGAAAAGTGGACAAACATAACACCGGTGTCACTTAGATCAACCGTTAAACCCAAAGCACGAATAGCCGCAGCAACTGCTCGAGCTCGAGAGAGTTCAAACTGTCGTTGAGCCAATTCAGCTACACGGGTGCCTTCGTTCAAAGCTGGCATAACGTTAGCAATGGAAGGACTTCCAAACAATCCTTGAGAGGGCACTAAAGCTGAGCTCTCTATGTTTGTTCCGGCAGCATTACTTAGATGTGCAGATGGTATAACAATCGGTGTAAGTGTCCTAGGGGTACTCGACAGACGTGCAGAATCGAAAGTCAAGAGAGGGGCAGATGTCTCTTTATCTTCAACATCCACAGACTCTGAAGGAGACTGGGATGGAGTACGTGGATTTTGCCCATGCAGAAATGAGACGTCAGTCTGTAGAGAGACTTCCGAATGGCTAGTGGAGGTTTGACCGTGCAAGAGTTGGGAGCTCTTGTCTTCTATCCTAGGTCGAACCCGGCGAGTATATGTTGTTTGAACTAATGGAAGGCCAACGTTTTCTTTATGCCTTATACCTAGCCCGGACCTCTCATCCTCTCTAACATTTTCAACTCCTCCCTCATTTCCACCTTGTTCCTCCGGGATGTCCATTACATCATCAGCAAATTGATTGGCTTCATTATCAGATGAATCAATATCAGAATCAGCCACATCTTCTTTTTCAGCTCGGGAGAAACGATCATACTCAAAGCGAGATCTTTTGAATGTTTTCTTTTTGATATTAACAGGAATGGACTTCCTGCGGCCTTGAAAGTATGTCGGTGGAGGTGATAGGAAAACAGGTGTAGAAATTGTTGATGAAGGAATTTGAGTTGGAATTTGTTGTGATTGAGGCATTGTTGGGGGTTCTGGTGTTAGAATTTCTGGAAGTGGAGATGTTTGAATTGGTGAAGAATGTCTTTGTGGTGAAGGTGTTCTTGGTGATGGTACTCAGAAAAATAATATTTGAATAGCAAATAACAAGGTTTACACAGACAATTTATATAAGATACAAGGAGGTTCACAAAGGCGATCAACTCAGTGTATCCTTTATAAATCATTTGTTATGAGAAAATAAACACAGAATAGTTAAATACATATTTTCCATATATAAGTTTACAAAGAAGTTCACAAAGGCGATCAATTCTTTATGCTCTTATATACTTTGATATGTATATAACTTTGAAAATAATATATAATCACATAAGTATGATATATTTGAGAATAATAAGGAAGTACACAAAGGCGTTCGATTCCTCATATACCAAAATATATTACAATTATATGATCATACAAAACAGTTTGTCACACCACACAAGAATAAAAGTAAAAATAAAATGTTGAAAGAAAAAATTTCTAAGTATAAAATTCTGAACGATTTAAATTTAGATCGTTCTGAGTAAATCTTAGTTAAAAAGAAATGAAACGATCTAAATTTAGATCGTTTTGAAAAATTTAAAGAAAGAATAATGAAGTATGGAAAACTGAAGTAAAAACGATCTGAAAGAGATCGTTTTAAACCTTTATTTGAGAAAAAGTTTTAAGTATGGAAAAAGAAAGTAAAACGATCTAAAAGAGATCGTTTTAAGTTTCTCATGTGAGAGAGAGAAAAAAAATGTTAAGTATGGGAAAGGAAAGGTAAAACGATCTAAAAGAGATCGTTTTAGGTTTTGTTAAAAACTTTTGAAGTGAAGGAAAAATGAAACGATCTAAATTAGATCGTTTTGGAAAAAAAAAAAAAAAATTGAGAAACACTTCACTTCTCTTTTCAAGATTTTCCAACACTTAAAAAATATAAAGTGAAATCAAATTCATGATTTCTCTTTACATTAAAAAGTATCAGATTTGAGCGAACCGAATTCATAAGAATTCAGTTACCCATCAATCGAATTTCCAAACTTATTAACAAACCACACAGCGTACAGACCCAAGAACGATCCAAATTTAGATCGTTTTAGAATCAAAACAACTCTAAAATAGAATATTTTTGCCAAACACTTTTCAGTTAACCAAACATACATCAATATTCACATTCAATGGATCAAACTGCAACTTGAGCATGGCATAACATTCATCCCTAGCCAAACTAACAATATCATTACGCAACATATCTGAACAGAAACGCATCAATCCATTTAAACATACTCTGATCAACTTTATTTTCAAGAACAGGGGGAAGGGTTTTTGAATTTTCAAAAACATCAAACAAAGCATTTAAACATGTAATAATCATTTACACCTATCCTGAACATGCTTCTAAATCACACAGTTAACACAGAAGTACTAACAGAATCGAGAAATTCAAGAAAAATAAAAACAATGAAATCTACATTCAAACCGAGATAGTACCTGTGGATGTGATTGAAAGTTGATGATGTTATAGAAAGAAATGATCACACAACGATTTGGAACAAGACCCTTAACTTCTTTTGATGATCAGCAACAAAAAGTTTTTATGAAGATTTTTAGTGAGAGAGTTAGTGATTTTACTGGTATACGTGAACAGATAAGAAAAGAAAAAAAATTGTTTTTCCCTCCTTAAGAAGAAAGAAAGAAAGAAAAAAAATGGGTCGGGTCAGGCTGGGTCGGTTATGGACTTGATTGATATTGGGCTTGACTTGTTTTTGGGCTTTTTCATTTATCAGATTTCTAAAGACTAGAATAAACAAACAAAACAAAACAAACAAAAATATTTTTGTGAATTTTTTTTTAAATTTTCTATTTTTATATTTTGTTTTTCTAAAATAACAACGAGTTTCTAATCAAATAGTGCAAATACACAAACTCCCCTTTGCTTCATGAATTATCCTTTCTCTCCCCCTCAAACATTGCATGATATAAAACATATTGCACGTAAGCATAGCATCAATGTTTGACAGATAATGAATGAAATTAGAGAGATAGAGGATTTTTACATAACATGCAGAGGTAAGTTAGTATATTGGTAATTAGCACTTATTTGAGATAGTTTCTTTGATCAGAAACTCATTCCAGGATCATGTATTGAATGTCTTCCAAAGTGGAAATACGTAGCACAGACCTTTATTACCTACAAAAACAATTATGTTGTTTTTGGTACCCACTTTTGAATGGGTCCTTTTGGGTTAGAAAAATTGATCATGGTATTGTTTGAAGATTTGGGATTCTGTTTCTTTGGAGTTTTGACAGTGAACCATCCATATTGATCCCTATAAATAGTTTTACCCTTAGATGTTTCTTTTGTGAGGAAAACTTGACTAGTTTTTGACATCTTGGATATTGGACTATTTTTAGAGATAGTTTTAAGAGCAGAGGTTCTAGAAACAGATGAAACATGAACCTTAATGGTGTTTATTCCTTTGACAGTTGGTGTAAGCTGACTTTTGGGTGAGTAAAATGAAGTTGGAGCAATCTTAGATTTAGATTCCTTCTTTGATTCAACTTTAGGCTTTTTGAAAGAAAGTTGTTTAACTCCTTTTTTAATTTTTGATTGACTTTTTGGTTGAGAACTAGTTTTGGTAATCATCTTTTCAATCAATGCTTTTGCTTTAACCTTAAAATTTTCAGGAATCTCAATTTTATGCTCTAAAGTCACTTTACTTTTGTCATTAGGTGTGATCACAGGGGTTTCAAAAGAAAGTACCTTTTTGACAGAAGCAAGACGTTTAGTCTTCAAAGCTTGAATTTTTTCTTCAATCTTGGAAAATGATGATAGCATTGTTGTGGACATATCTTGAATTTCTTTAGAAGAGATGCAATCATCCTGTAATACTTTTGTAGAATTCTCACTCCCATTGGATGGAGTGGAACAATCATCAGAATTATGATTAATCATCATATCTTGAGTTTTCAGATGTTCAATGACCTTTTGTTGAGACTCAACCTTTTGTTTTAGGTTTTCAATTTCTTTTTCCAATATGGTAGTTGGAATATAAGCTCTGTGAGAAATTGATTTGGAAGACTCTTGTTGAGACTCATTTTGTTTCACTGAAATGTTGTCTATTTCTTCTAACTCATAAATTGATCTGTTATGAGTTTTCCTGTAAGAATCATTAAGAGCAACATAATCAATGTTTATTTGAGTTGGTTTTGGTCTTTCAACATCATCTGACTCAAAGTCATCCTCAGATGGTCTGATGAATTCTTGAATCATGCCAAGACGAAGAAATTTTTCATCATATAAAGCACCAAGATGTTCTTTTTGAATTTTCTCTAAATGCGTTGGATTCTCACAACCTAAACCAAAAAGAAGTTCTGATTTATCAATCTTTGATTTATTGTAATAAGCAGTGAAATCTAAGAAAGGATTTTGTTCTATTTTGTAAATTTTCTCTTGGTAGAACAAAATGTTTGCTTTCAAATCCTCAACTTGTTTTTGAAGAGTTTCAATTTCGACTCCTTTGAGAAAACAAGAACTGTTTAAGTCAGAAATCTGTCTTTCATGTTTTTCACAATTTGGTCTCATATCTTTCATTTTGTTTATGAGAAACTCAACATCTGCTTGTCTTGCATTTGCTCTTATCCATTCATTGGTTTTCTCAAGCTGTAAGGTCCCAATGGTTTGCTTGAGTGAATGGACAGTCTTTTCAAGGTCTTGACATTTATTGGTTAGATGTGCATTAGGTGAAACAACTTGAGAATTGTTACTTGACAAATGCATTTCTTTCAAAGAGTCATAGTTAACTTTGAGAGCATCATGAGTTATTGAGAGTTGAGAAAAAGCTTCGTTAAGTTTATCAAACTTTTGTTTAGCTATATTCAAATTTGTATTCAAAGTAAGATTTTGCATTGTCAAAGTATCAGCAGTTGTTTGAAGAGACAAGTAGTCAATTTGAGTAAAAACTTGTACCTTTCTTGATGAAATGTCTGAATTGATGTTGATTGTTGTCATTTGAAATAATTGAATTACAATTTAAAAAACTTGATTTAGAAAATGAAACTAGAAATTTAGATCGTTTTAGATTTTTTGAAAAAAATTTCTAAGTATTGAAAAGGAAACTGGGACGATCTAAATTAGATCGTTTTAGAAATTTAAAAAATTTCTTAAGTGATGAAGAAGAAAGACGAAAGAAGAAAGAAGATGGAAAATAAATGAAATGTTTTAAAGGAGATCCTTTTAAGGAATTGTAAAGAAGAGTTAGAGCGATCTAAATTTAGATCGTTTTAACAATTTGGGTGAAAAATTTTCTAAGTATGAAAACTTTGAAAATTTGGGCAGAGTAACACAATGATTTGGAAATTTTTAGGCAAAACCAATCTCAAGAAGATCAGTTACCCAAGGAAGTATGTGATTCCCAATCACAACAACTTAAGAATCACGATCCACACACCACACAATTCACACAGAATTATATAAGCTAGAACGATCTAAATTAGATCGTTTTAACTTCAAAATGGTCCAAAAACTAGAACGATCTAAAAGAGATCATTTTAGTTCCTGCAACAGAGATCGTTTTGAGATACCTGCACATATAAACAGAACAGATAAAGCAAACGGTTTTTGATACAAAATTGATCAATTCTCACTCAGTTTTGAGAATTAGGATGTGATCTAAACATCAAAATGCTCAGAAAATGGTCACGCACAATCCTAAAAAGAAATTCCATATCTCAAATCAACTTAATTGTGAAAATCAAATTTTGATCAATTTTTTGAAAATTTTGATTTTACTCAAAACTTTGAATTTGATTCTGAAACTTAACAGAATGTTTTGAAATATGATTTGGAAAGTATTAGTGAACAAAAACTTGAAAATTGAACAGAAATTGAATGTAAATTGTTGAAGAACAGAAATGGCGGTAAATGGTTCTTTGAACACGTAGAAGAAGAATTTGAACAAAATTCAATGAATCTGTATTGAATCTGTTCTGGATCGTCAACTGATTGTTGTTTTGCTCTGATACCACATGTAAAATAATGGAAATCGTTCGTGTTCGGGTGCGGAAGTAAGGTGAGTAACAATGGTGGATGTGTGTGTGTTAGTGTGTGTATTGAGAGAGACAGAGGTATATGTGTAGAAAGCTTGGAAATATATTTCGCAATATGTGACTAAAAAGTTACAAAAGGTTAAGGCTTGAGGGGTATTTATACTCTAAGTAAATACATAAGCTCCCCCTCAACCTTATATTACATATACAATATTAACAAAGATAATGAAATACAACTAAGCACTATTTTGAATTTCTAACATTTATACTCCTCCAAAATCTGATGCAGAAACAAGGAAAGGTCTGTCCTCCCGTGCACCCACTGCGGCGCAGTGGGGTTGAGCCTTCCCTCACTGCGGCGCAGTGAGGTGATCTTGACTTTGATTTAATGGTGACTGCGGCGCAGTGGCTAAGCAAACTACCACTGCGGCGCAGTACGTTTCCACGGCCTCCTTTCTTCTTTACTTGACTGCGGCGCAGTCAACTCCTAGCCATCCCCATTGCGGCGCAGTGGGGGTTTGTCCATTAATTTCTGTGGATAAGGACTGCGGCGCAGTGGGCATGGCAACCTCCACTGCGGCGCAGTCACGAGCTTGTACATAACCAACTTATTTCGGTCTCGATTACTTGCTAAACTCTGTCGTCTCGTCCACTCAAATCAACTCTCATCAACATAACGTACTTCCTGGCCAATAATCACCTGAAAATTTACCAAATGAACGCGTAACCTGTTTAGAGCCTGTAAACACTAACAAACACCATAAACGCGCCAAATGCATACAAAAAAGACTTAAAACATATAGTAAAATGGCCAATAATGATGTGGGTAATGGGTATAAATTAGTCACATCAAATCCCTCCACACTTGAGCATTGCTTGTCCTCAAGCAAATCCGGAATTTAAGAAAAAGTAATCCTTGACAATCAAACTATCAAACAAATGACTAGTATCAAAAAGAAGCAACACCAAGCATGTCTAATGACAGAAAACAGGTGAAGCAGTTTTAATCTTAAATGAAAACTCGAAATGTTTGACAATACCTGAACAATCCGCAAGCCACGATAATCAACTAAGCATAAATGAAAACAAACGATCCTATCAATATCATTCTACTCCAACAAACCTACTTTCAGGGTTGAACATATGAAGAATCACTCATAGCTCAGTCGTGATGTATACTCTTTTACCATAGGCTTGAACCAGGATCGTCACTCCACCATTAAGGCGCAAGGATCAAGTACATCGTCAAAATAGGCATTAAGGGTGGTTGTAAACTAAAACTAAAAGGTAAGAGTTTATAGTATAAGTTATATTGAATATGAACAAATTAGTCTAATCAACCCATACCATTGATTGCCAACAAACCACTAACCCATAAGATGTCATCCCGAGAACACCTCCAAAGTACCAAGCAAGCCCGACACCATTGTGGTGTATCAACTTCAAACAGCTTATAATCAACCAAATCTTCCAAAATTAATGATACAACAACTTTCTAGACATTTAAAGTTGAGAAATACCTACTAGTAGCCCAAGTTCTTTCTTTTCCTCTTTTTTTTTTTATTTTTTCTGTTTTTCAATTCTATTTATTCTTTTTTAACCATTTTTACTCTACTAGTAGATACCCTCTTACAATGATAAACATGCCTATAACACTTCACTTTCTTTGTTTGAACAATCCAAGACAATCTTCAATAACTTAACCCATTAACATATTCTCATAGACAAGAATATTCCACAAATCAACCCATTGAAACTCTCCTAAACCATCCAAACAAACCAATGACAATCAATGGCCCCCCAGAATAGACTAACGGTATAATTAGGTAAGGTTTACATGGATAGGTGGGTTTATACAATGGAAAGGTAAGTTATAGTGATGTATATGTGTATATATTGTTAAGGTATAAAAGAAAAGAAAATTGTGTGAATATAGACAAGTATAAGTATAAGGTTGTATACTAGGGAAATGGATATACAAAAGAAAAATGAAAAGAAGAAAATAAAAAGGATGGTCAAACCTAAATGCCAATTTGTCATCCATTGTACTCGTCACGATCACCAGGCCAAGTTCTAGAATCAACACATCATCGGTATACTCTTATCAAGAAAAGAACCCGGAAATGGCTTAGAAATACTTCAAACACGCACATCTTAGTGCAGGGCATCAAAATGAAAACCCTTACTCCTGAATAAATCCAAGAGCCTAAGAGAGGGACGTATTTACGAAGCAAACAAACCAAAACCGTCACCTGACACACTATATATGAAATGATGAAATCTCACAATTGGGTGTTTTGGATATATAAGAGTATGCAAGTAATGTTATCAATCCCGAAGGACAAGCCAAATAACCGTTCAGGACACACTTCGCCAATTAAAATTTTTTTGTCAAGGAAACAGTTTGTAGTAAAATTGCTTAATAAGTAATCAATTAAGTGTCAAAAGAATTTACCACAAGGACAAGTTCAACTCAAGTTTTAAAAGTCATATCAATTTCTGTTATTCCGCCAAATTAATATCACCAGTTTTAAACATGCACATCACAGTTAAGAGTTCAAAATTGAAACTCATACCCCTAGATAGGATCCAAAGGCCTACAAGAGGGACACATTAACAAAACTGATAAAAAATCTCAATGGCAAAAAAACAAAAATGATAAACCCGGTAGCTTAAACCTATTTGCCACCCCCCCACACTTAAGATGGACAAAGCCCTCAATGTCCATATTCGGTAAAACAAAGGTAAATAGAGGTAAGCGACATAGAAAAGCACATACCGGAATGAGGACACATTTCGTTTTGAAACGAGTTATCAACCCCGTGTCCGAAATAGGAATGGCATTTTGGTTGGCGGGATAAACAACTTGTGCCAAAACGGAAGGTGCGAGAGTAGTGTGTGCATCAAACATAGCAATACAAATATGGCGCTGAACTTACTGCCAGCATACGCACACCATCACACAATCAACACATTGATGCCATAGAATAGATGAGAAGAGAATCCAAGGGGTTCCCCCTCACACTTGAGTTGCGCTATAGCCATCGAATGTAGTAACCTGCTCAAATTCCATCAAAGCAACCCAAAATAGATCAAAGCAATATGTATATCTACTTGTTCATGCAACAACTAAAAGAAAAAAAAAAGAAACAAATACAATGTTCATCACCCCGTAGGGTGGATACCAACACGAAATAAGAAATAATGTATCAAAGTACAGTAATTCATCAATCAGCATGAATGAATATCAATCAACATATGACCCCATCCCACGGTACCGGATGGAAGTCATCCTCATCACTGCTGCTGTCCATGATAACCATACAGAGCGCCTGGTGGGCCAAACAAATCATCCACCCAGCTGGTAGCCTGCTCTGGTGTACCTCCTGAACCTGAGCCGCCATATCCGCCACCCGGCTGATTATCTCCCTGTCCAGAGCCTCCAGCAAAATCAGCAAATCCAGAACTGGCACCTGTAAAGAAACTAGGCATGGAGGAGGAAATCCCAGCATCACCATCTGTGTATCGACCAAACTGAACTGGCCCTCCGGGAGATCCTCCCAAGTCATGGGGCCGTGGGGACATCTGGGATGGCGTGAAGAAGTAAGAACCGCCATCCTGTCGATATGGTGGAACACAGATAGGTGGAGGGCTGAAAGGTGGAATCGGGTCAGGCTGCCAAAACTCCATCCCCGTGTACGCCGCTGTGACCCTAACCAACTCACCTCCTGATCCATACGCCGCTGGTAGTCATCGAAAGCCTGGCGGCTGGCCTGCTGCCCCTCATAGATCTGCCAGAGCTGGGTGCTCAACGGGGTCAAGTCAATACCAGTGGGAGCTCGCCTCGGTTGCTCCTGTGGAGCATCCCTCATCTCAACATCCTCAACTCCCTCCACAACGGGAGTCGGGCAACAAGCCCAGTGTCATCCAGCAGTCTAGAGTTCTCCATCTGCGTCATCTACTTCACAATCTTGGCCCTCACCAACTCGGCCTGAGTCAAAGTCTCCTGAAAGATAGGGGGCGAAAGGTCGGTTTGGCACTCATCCGTATCGAAAATGCCCATGCGCCAATAAATCATAGTAACAAAGTGGCCCAAAACCATCTTCGAGTCGGAGTGGTTCCACATCCTATCCAACACAACAAATGGGGCCAAAGCAAACCTCCTAGGCGCCCCTCAGCAAACAACTTCATCAACCAGAGATCAGTCTGGTACGCCTTATCCCAGTGAGTGGACCGCTGTACTAGAAACGTGACAATCATACGATGGAGCATCCTCAATCGCACACTCCTGATCTTAGAAACACTACCTGACCCCCCGGACGGCCAAGCTTCACCACCAGTAATTCGAGTCCAATACTGAGGAATGGACTCACCATCAAAAGCCTGCTTCAGATATAAGCCCTACCTCAACAAACTTCTGAACTCGCTACTGTTCAACTGGTCCAGAGTGTACATGCCAGTATAATAGCCAAACTAGGCTATAGAAATCTTTCTCGCAACACCCCCACAGTAGAAAGTCACACAGCGCTCCTCAAAAATGTCCTTCACCTTATTCAACTCTTTTGTCACCTTCAGAGTTGAATAGAACTCCAAACACAGCTCCCTATACACAGGCTCCCGATTGTTGAACACATTATGCCACATATCGCTCACAACTAACCTATCACCAACCTGAGCTTCTATCCTAAACCACCCGTTAATGTCGGCTTGAATGCCGAAATGCTGAGCGGCAGTGGGAGCGAGATACCTAGGTGGACAAACCACCTCCTTGTGGATGGTGAACAACTCATTAAGGAAGTTGTTCTTGTGGGGTTGTTTCACGCTGCTGAATTCCAACCATGTATGCTTCTCATTTAATTGCCCAGGCCAGAACTTTAGTGTGGGCGCTTCAACTGCCTCCCGAGAAGCTTTGGCTTGCTTCTGGGCCGACCCGCTTCCTTGGCCCTCCTCAACTTGCTTCCTCTTGTCAGTTCCTGAAGCATCCTACAATCACAATTCATAAGACAATTAAACATGTTAAATGCGGAATACAAACCAGGAACCGTATTAAAAACGAACAAAATTCATGCAGGAAAGTGCCCCACTGCGACGCAGTGGGCATCATCAATACCCCCTCACTGCGGCGCAGTGAGGCTAAGTCCAAATTTGGCCGAGGTTTACCACTGCGGCACAGTGGTATGTAGTAACCCTCACTGCGGCGCAGTGAGGTTCTAAACACGTGCAGGTCACAAGCCATGGACTGCGGCGCAGTGGATCAAACACACCACCACTGTGGCGCAGTCACTTGAAGTTCTGGGCAGGTTCCTTGTGTTCATCACAAATTTCCAGAAAAAGGGTGCAATAATCCAACTAAATATCAATCTTTCAACAATATATCACTACAAATCCTTCCATTAACCTCCCCCACACTTGTTCATCAAAAAAGCCCCAATTTTTTCCAAAACCCTAGGTTTGATTTAGACTCAAATCCGGATGAACAAGTGTTAGATTCGTGAAATTAAACACTACATTATCATCCATACCCCTTAATTGACAAAACCCACCAACCAATTCCACAATTACACCCTAAAAATCTAAAAATCTAAATTTGCAAGATTAAAAGGAAAATAAACAAGAAAAACTTACATTCTTTCCCATGGTAGTGATTGAGAGGTGAAAAGCTAAGAGAATAGAGAAAGAAAAGTGCAAAGTGCTGGTGGATTAAAGGGTAATTTCCGAATTCAAGGGTGTTCTTGGGGAGGGAGGTCGTTTTTGCTTTTTAGAGAAAGAGGATAAGAGAGTTTGAAAAAGTGTGTGTGGTAGAAACAACTCCCCCTTTCCTTTTTTACTTTAAACAACCGATCCCTCCTGACCAGTCAACACTCCCACTGCGGCGCAGTGAGTTTAGGTGTCCCCCCACTGCGCCGCAATGGGGATTAATTCAATAAAAGCCAAGCTTTTGGACTGCGGCGCAATCATCTCCTCACGCCCCCACTGCGGAGCAGTGGGGTGATTGTCAAAATAAGCTAAGGAAATGGACTACAGCGCAGTCTGTTTTACCCCCTCCACTGCGGCGCAGTGGGGGACTTTTCCAGAAAAAAATGTTTTTCGTTTCTAAACCCAAACTTACCTCAATCCGCTTCACACCACTTCTGAACCTGCACATTCTTAACAAAACAAATTAAACCTATCTAACGAATAAAAATCAAATTGACAAAACAAAATTAAACACGGGTTGCCTCCCGAGAAGCGCTTAATTTATTTACGAGTCGTGAGCTAGACTCGATCACCATTTCAAGTTTGTGAATCAAAAATGGGGATTTCTTCAACCATCCCCTCCTCCTACTCTTCTTCCAAATACAACTTGAGCCTATGACCATTGACAATGAAAGACCCATTTCCATCCCTTTTAAAAAGTTCAACATACCCGGACGGATACACATGTTTAATCACAAAAGGACCTATCCACTTAGAAGTTAACTTTGGTTGTTTAATTTTAAATTTCGATAAAAACAACAAAACTTTCGCACCAACCTTGAACTCCTTTCTACGGATCCTTTTGTCGTGGTAAACCTTGGTTTTCTCTTAATAAAGTCTTGAATTTTCATGTGCACCTAATCTAAGCTCATCGAGCTCATGAAGTTGCAACAACCTAAGTTCACCGGCCTCCATCATGTCTAGGTTCAAATTCCTCAACGCCTAATACGCCTTATGCTCTAATTCGATTGGTAAGTGACAAGTCTTACCATAGAGCAATTTGTATGGCGTAGTGCCAATAGGCGTCTTAAAGGCGGTCCTAAACGCCCACAAGGCGTCATCCAACTTTTTCGACCAAACCTTGGGGTTATCCCCAACTGTTTTCTCTAGAATTCTTTTCAAAGCCCTATTGGTGTTTTCCACTTGACCACTTCTTAAGAACCTTATCTAGTTGATGATTAGCAAAATGTGTTCCGCGATCACTAATTAAGGCTCTAGGGCAACCAAACCTACTAAACAACTATTTTAAAGACTCAATGACTACCCTCGCGTCGTTTGTAGGCAAAACCTTGGCTTCGGCCTACTTAGACACGTAGTCAACAGCAACTAGGATGTACTGAAACTTGTTAGACGGTGGGAATGGTCCCATGAAGTCTATGCCCCAAATATCGAAAACCTCGCATACCTGAATTCCTTGCTGTGGCATTTCATCCTGTTTTGTGATGCTTCCTTGGCGTTGGCAAATGTCACAGGTTTTGACCAACGTTTGGGCCTCTTTGAAGATTGTCGGCCAATAGAAACCTGCATCAACAACCTTTCTACCTGTAATTGACGGACCATAGTGACCTCCGGTTGGCCCGTAATGGCAAGCATCCAATATTTCCCTAGTTTCAGCTCCTGCGACACATCTTCTTACCATATCATCTGCACAAATACGAAACAGATATGGATTATCCCAGGAATAATGCTTAGCATCCGATATGAGCTTCTTCTTCTGTTGACCCGAGAAATCATTTGGTATTTCACCTACAACCAAATAATTAGCAATGTCAGCAAACCAAGGACCTTCATCAGAGTTAGAAATGACATTTAAATATTCATCGGGGAAGTTATCCTTAATCTCCCCATCCTGAAGCTCCTCCCAGTTTGGGTCTTCCAATCGGCTCAAGTGATCGGCTGCTAAGTTCTCGGCACCTTTCTTATCTTTGATTTCAATATCAAATTCTTGCAACAACAGAATCCATCGAATCAGTCTAGGCTTTGCATCTTGCTTAGAAAACAAATACTTCAAAGCAGAGTGGTCAGTGAAAACAACAGTTTTACTTAGTACTAGATATGACCTAAGCTTATCAAATGCAAAGACTACCGCAAGCAACTCCTTCTCTGTGGTAGTGTAATTTTGCTGGGCGGGATTCAAGGTTTTACTAGCATAGTAAATCGGCTTGAAATGCTTATCATCCCTTTGCCCAAGAACAGCTCCAACAGCATAGTCACTTGCATCACACATCCGCTCAAAAGGCAAATTCCAATCTGGTCCCACCATAATTGGAGAATCAGTCAACTTCTCCTTCAATACCTGAAAAGCACTTAAACAAGATTCATCAAAAACAAAAGGCACGTCCTTCTCCAACAAGTGGGTCATCGGACGAGTAATCTTAGAGAAATCCTTAATGAATCTCCGGTAGAAACCGGCATGGCCAAGAAAACTACGAACCCCTTTCACATTGGAAGGTGGGGGTAACTTGGCTATCACATCAATTTTGGCCCTATCAACTTCTATCCCGGCCCTAGACACCTTATGACCTAGAACAATCCCCTCGGTCACCATGAAGTGACACTTCTCCCAATTCAAAACTAGACGAGCCCTTTCACACCTAGCCAACATCTTATCTAGATTATGCAAGCAAGACCTAAAAAAATCCCCGAAAACCGAGAAATCATCCATGAAAACCTCCATTGAGGTTTCAAGCATGTCCTGGAAAATAGCTATCATGCACCTTTAGAAGGTGCCAGAGCATTACACAAGCCAAAAGGCATTCGCCGGTAGGCAAAGGTACCAAATGGACATGTAAAAGTGGTCTTTTCTTGGTCTTTCGGGTCGATGGGTATTTGGAAGTACCTGGAGAACCCATCCAAGAAACAAAAATATTCATTACCTGCAAGTCTTTCCAACATTTGATCAGTAAAAGGGAGGGGAAAATGATCCTTACGGGTGGCATCATTCAACTTACGGTAATCTATGCAAACCCGCCAACCCATGACAGTCCTAGTGGCCAAAAGTTCATTATTTTCATTTTCAATTACTGTCATGCCCCCCTTTTTGGGAACACAGTGGACGGGACTTACCCAAGAACTATCGGCAATCGGGAAAATAATCCCTGCATCTAACAGTTTAATCACTTCTTTCTTAACCACCTCTTTCATATATGGATTAAGCCTCCTTTGTCTCTAGACAACGGGCTTAACATCATCAACAAAATCTATCTTGTGCATGCAAAAATCAGGGCTAATACCTGGAATATCGGTGGTCTTCCAAGCAAAAGCCCGCTTATGAGCTTTGAGCACGGCCAAAAGAAGATTTTTCTCGTCACTCGAAACTGCGGACAAGATAACAACGAGCAAAGAGGATTTACCTGCCAAGTAAGCGTATTCCAAGTGGGCAAGCAATGGCTTAAGCTCCAGGTCAGTAGGGGGTACATCAACCGAATTCGGTACCCTCGAGCTTCCATCAGCAACAACCTTTTCAAAACTCTCATCTTCTGGAGGTGTCTCATCCATATCAAGTGCCATCACCTCTGCAAACAAATCATCATCACCAATATCTCCAGCTCCTAAGCAAACGAGCTCTTCATCAACTTCTGTTTCCATGAATTCCTGAAATTCTTGATCCAAAGCATCATCAATTACGTCAATCCTGAAACAAGATTCATCAGTCGAGTAAGAATGCTTAATAGATCGTTCAACATTAAACACTATCCTATCCGTACCCACACCCAACGAGATTTCCTTATCTTTCACCCGGATGATAGCATCTGCGGTGTTAAGGAATGGTCTACCTAAAATCAAGGGTACCTTAGTGTCTTCTTCCATTTCTAGGATCACAAAATCAACAAGAAAAACTATATGACCTACTTGGACAGTCATGTTTTCAGCAATCCCAATGGGATACTGAAAAGAATGGTTTGCTAGTCTTATACTCATACGAGTAGGTCTCAAAATACCGGAAGCCAACTTACTCCAAACCGAGTAAGGCATCAAATTACTTGCACGTAAATCTGCTAATGCCTTACAAGTCAAAGTACGAATAGAACAAGTTATAAGAAAACTCCCTGGATCCTCAAGCTTAGGCGGAATCTGTTGATTCTGCAAGATAGCAGAACACTCAGCATTGGGATATGTCGCCTTTACCTCATCCATCTTTCCTTTGTCCGTAACAAGTTCCTTGATAAATTTCGCATAGTTTGGCATTCCCTGTTTCAAATCAACTAAGGGCACATTAATATGAACATTTTTAATCATGTTAACAAATTTGTCATATTGTTCCTTCAATTTGGCCTTCCTGAACCTCTGGGGAAATGGAACCTTAGGCTTATACGGTTTGGCCTCAGGTGTCACGGCCGGTTTCGGTGGAGTAACCGGAGTCTTCACGGTTGTATCTTCTTCCATCTCAATTTCTTCATCAATAGCTTCAGCTTCATCATTTCCTGTATCCTGCACATCTGAAACAATAACATTAGGATTAGGAGGAGGGGCATAGGATCTACCTGTACGAGTAGTAATGGCCTTCGCTTGCTCCTGATGAACAGGCGGTGGAGTGTACTTCTGACCACTGTTACACCCTTGATTCTTCTTCGGATTATGCTGAGTGTTACTAGGCAAAGCACCCTGGGGCCTAGTGAGAGCAGCCATCCTACTTTCAAGATCCTTAAAATTAATATCCTGATTTTTGGCATTCATCTCCACCTTACCATTAATCCTGTCTAGCCTCTCACTCAACTCTGTAGTATCCTCCCTTATATTCTGGATACTTGTGTTTGTCTCAATCTGATTGCTCATCATCTGTTTCATCATTTCTCTCAACTCGGCATTAGGATCGGTAGTAGAAGAAGAAGAACCCGATCCTGGGCTTTACTGAGTCTCCTACTGCTGTGGCTGACTTTGATAATTGCTCCTTTGCCACCTGTTACCAGGAAAATGAGAAATATTAGCAAGAAAATAAGAGTTATAGGATTTGTTACCTAATGACTGATTCTGAAAATCGGTGTTTCTCTGAAACCCTCCTTGCTGATTTTGAACAAAACTAACATCTTCAGGTCCCCGGTTGGGACACTCCTCTGAATAGAGTGTCTCTCCACAATTGTCACACCTATCAGCAAGCACCTTCACATCTCGTTCTAGATATCCAAACCGTGATTCTTGGTTAGCAAATCCTTTATCCATTCTTGCTGACAAAGCTTGAATCTCATCAATGACACTAGAACCGTTGCTTCTATCGGCCCTTGCAACCTTACTTTGCTTGAATCAGCTTTCATTCTTCACAAACCTCTTATCATCCATGGCCACATTATCCTTCACCATACGCTCCAAAATGTCATAACCTTCATTTGGAGTGATCTTACTAAAACTTCCACCAAAAGCATACCCCATCTCTCTTTTAGAAGCCTTGGTTAATCCATCAAAGAACAATTCCACATACTTCTCTTTGGTCAATTCATGACCCGAAAAATTTCTCAACATTTCTTTAAAATGGGTCCATGCATCTACCACATCTTCCCCATCTTCTTGCATAAAGGACCTTATTAAGTTTTCCAATTGCCTTTGAGTTCTAACCGAGTAAAGCTCACCAATAAAAACTTCCTTGAGTTGATCCCAAGTTGTAATCGAATTCTCGGGAAGATCATTAAACCAATCTTCGCATCCCCGGTAAGAGTGATAGGAAAGGTTTCAAGTTTCACGGCATTCATTTGGTTTTGGCCATATTGGTAAAGCCGTGCCAACTTCTCAAACCTCTCCAAGTGCTTATATGGATCCCCTTTCTTCTTTCCATCAAACTTTTGCTCTTCAATGCTCTTTAGATGATTCGGTTTCAAATTGAAGCTTTGATCAACCGCTGGTGTTCTAATAGCAGAACCACGAGCCGAAGGAATATTGCGGGTTCAGTCTCCATACTTGATATCATTTGGGTCTCTCGGTGGAGGATCATCACCCATTTCGTCTTTCACAAGTGCAAGCTCAAAGAATTCCTCTAGATAGAAGCCTTCTTCGTCCGAATCTGGTGGTGTTGTAAAGTTGATCCTGCGTCTAGGTGGAGTTTTCAATGGACTAAAAAGAGGTCGCCCCGAAGAACGCAAAATCATCAACTATTAAAGTATCCTGCAAAACACAACTAACACCACACGTCAAATGCACCTATGATAACTGAAGAAAGCAAATCTAAACTAATAATGCAAATAACTTCCTCACGAGTGAGGAAGGATCAAACCACTAAATTCACAACTAATTCGGCACACAATCCCCGGCAGCGGCGCCAAAAACTTGATGTGCAAAATCGACCTTTAAATTTATAAAACTAAAACTACCCAAAAACTCACTACTACGCACTCACGGGCAGTGAACTCGATCGTTTGTAATATAGTTAAGCGGTAAGTCTGAGTTCATTCTCAGGGATTGGGAAATGATTAGTTGCTTGTAAAATGGTTTGGAAAACGGGTGTTGCTTCGAAAATCCTTTTGACAAATAAAGTAAATTGGTTTGCAAAATAATTGCATAAATTTAAAAGAACACTTCAGACAATATAATTAAAAGTTATCCACCCTGACTTCCCTCGACTTCAAATGTGATTGCATTTAACGAAGAACAAATTCTCTAGAGTTTAAAGATAATCGTGACAAGATTAAGCTATTCACGTGGTACCACCAACCGTGAACAAATTATCGAATCACCTAACTACTAGTCGAATTACCCAAACCGGTACCACCAAAACTAAGACAATTCTTCTAACAATCAGTTTTATTGACTATCCAATTATCAATTGAATCTATGTGACAATAGCGTGGTACCACCAACCGATTTCAATCACGTTGACAAAATTAATCTTTTCTTAAAACAATATTCACTATCATACCATGAACTAGTGATAATTACTTATAGACAAGTAACCGTTTTAAAATCACATACACATTCAACTGGTACCACCAACGAAGAATCATATGCAACCAATATCGAAATTAATTAATTAAAAAGAATTAATATCATCAAGATCACAGAACAACGATAATTAAATAAACCCTTTTGAATTAAAAATATTGCAATCACATTATCCGTCTAGTTCCATCAAGGTGGATGATTAAACGTTTAACCACTCATGATCAATTCACAATAATGAATAAAATAGAAGAGAAACATGATGTACCAATCGTTTGAAGAAAACAAAATGCAAGACAATAAGTAGATACGATCTAGATGGGTGCCCGTGAATCTTCAACGAATCCGCCTAAGAAATAATCTTGATTGGAGGAAGAAGAACCCTTGTAGAACAGCTCCTAGAAAGATTTTTGATGCCTGATTTTCGACCTAGGGTTTTCTATTTATACTCCTCCAAAATCTAATGCAGAAACAAGGAAAGGTCTGTCCTCCCGTGCACCCACTGCGGCGTAGTGGGGTTGAGCCTTCCCTCACTGCGGCGCAGTGAGGTGATCTTGACTTTGACTTAATGGTGACTGCGGCGCAGTGGCTAAGCAAACTACCACTTCGGCGCAGTACGTTTCCACGACCTCCTTTCTTCTTTACTTGACTGCGGCGCAGTCAACTCCTAGCCATCCCCACTGCGGCGCAGTGGGGGATTGTCCATTAATTTCTGTGGATCAGGATTGCGGCGCAGTGGGCATGGCAACCTCCACTGCGGCGCAGTCACGAGCTTGTACAGAACCAACTTATTTCGGTCTCGATTACTTGCTAAACTCTGCCGTCTCGTCCACTTAAATCAACTCTCATCAACATAACGTACTTCCTGGCCAATAATCACCTGAAAATGTACCAAATGAACGCGTAACCTGTTTAGAGCCTGTAAACACTAACAAACACCATAAACGCGCCAAATGCATACAAAAACGACTTAAAACATATAGTAAAATGGCCAATAATGATGTGGGTAATGGGTATAAATTAGTCACATCATGGAGACTGGACAGTTTGGACGAAACTGGTTCTAACACTAAGTTTCCAAGTCTCAAGTCTACTCATTAAGCTACAAGTATCATGTCACGCATTAAGTTCCAAGCATCGAATCACACAATAAGCATCAAATCACATATTAAGTTTCAAGCATCAAGTTACGCATTAAGCATCAATCACATATTAAGTTTCAAGCATCAAGTTACGCATTAAGCATCAATCACATATTAAGTTTCAAGCATCAAGTTTCACTCTAAGTTTCAAGTTTACTTACTAAGATTCATGTATCGAGTTAGTCGAACAAGTGTGGATACTTAAGCTTCATTTGATCTTCTTGTTCCCAAGTAAACTCTGGGACTCTACGGGAGTTCCAATGAACTTTCACAAAAGTATACTTATGTCTTTTGGGCTTTTTGACCTCCCGTTCCATAATCTCAACAGGTGCTTCTTGGAAACTTAGGTTGTCGTCTACTCGTATTTCGTTCAAAGGAGCGTATGTCGTCTCATCAGCTAAACACTTTTTAATGTTTGACACGTGGAACACATCGTGTACATTACTAAGCTTTTGGGGGAGTCTCAAACGGTAGGCAACAACACCAACTCTCTTTGTAATCTCAAACGGTCCAATAAATCTTGGTGCTAGTTTCCCTCTGTTGATGAATCTAACTACGCCCTTCCAAGGCGACACCTTAAGCATCACTCGATCACCAACCTGAAACTCTAAAGGTTTCCTTCGTTTGTTAGCATATTTCTTTTGTCTGTCTCTAGCCTTCAAAAGGTTCTCCTTGATTTGTGCAATCCTTTCTGTAGTTTCCACAATGATTTTTGGCCCTATCAGTTGCATGTCTCCCACTTCATGCCATGCAAGTGGAGATCGACACTTCCTTCCATACAAAGCCTCAAAAGGCGGACACCCAATAGTCGAATGGTAACTATTGTTATACGAGAACTCTACTAGTGGGAGGTGAGTATCCCAACTTCCCCCAGAGTCGATAACACATGCTGTCAACATGTCCTCTAAAGTCTGAATCGTCCTTTCACTCTGTCCGTCTGTCTGAGGATGATAGGTCGTGCTCATATCTATGTGCATTCCCATAGCTTTTTGCATTGACTTCCAAAACCCTGACGTAAATCGGCTATCTTTGTCACATATGATCGATACTGGAACGCCGTGCTTGGCTACAATCTCTTTCAGGTACAATCGTGCATACTCTTCCATCTTATAATCTTCTCGAATGGGTATAAAATGAGCTGACTTGGTCAGTCGATATACTACAACCCATATTGCATCCTTATCATTACTGGTTCTAGGTAACTTGGTGGCGAAGTCCATGGTAATACTTTCCCACTTCCATTCAGGAATCTCTGGTTGTCTTAGCAATCCTCATGGTTTCTTGTGTTCTGCTTTAACCTTCAGACATGTTCAACACTTGCTCACATAAACCGCCACATCGTTTTTCATTCATGGCCACCAAAATAGATCTCGCAAGTCTTGATACATCTTATCTATCCCTGGGTGAATAGAATATCTCGTTTGATGCGCTTCATCCATTATTAGCTTTCTGAATCCACCATACACAAGTATCTATAATCAGTCGCAAAAATACCGTCCTCCATCTTCTCTTTGATCGAATTGTTCTGCCATACCTCCCAACCCTTCTTTATCTATACTTTCCTTCTTGTTTGATTCTACTTATGCCCCAATCACTCTATCCTTTAGACTGTTGTGTACGGTAATGCTCATAACTCTAATCCGTCTTGGTCTGACTCTTTCCTTCCTACTCAAGGCATCAGCTACCACGTTTGCCTTCCCTGGATGATAACGAATCTCGCAATCATAATCGCTAAACTACTCTAACCATCGTCTCTGATGCATGTTAAGATCTTTCTGATTAAAAATGTATTGAAGGCTCTTATGATCTGTGTATATCACACTCTTCGTCCCATATAGGTAATGTCTCCAACACTTTAGCGCAAAAACAATAGCTCCTAACTCCAAATCGTCAGTCGTGTAATTCTTCTGATGGATCTTCAGCTGTCGAGAAGCATATGCAATAACCTTTCCTCTCTGCATCAATACACACCCTAATCCTTGTCCCGACGCGTCACAATAAACAATAAAGTCATCAGATCCGTCAGGAAGACTTAAGATCGGTGCATTACATAACTTCTCCTTCAGTAGTCTGAAAGCTTCTATCCTTGTGTGTCAACAACGTTAGGGGTTGTGCGATCTTTGAGAAGTTTTCGATGAATCGTCGGTAGTAGCCAGCTAATCCAAGGAACTGTCTGATTTCTGTTGGTGTCTCTGGCCTTCTCCAATGCTCCACTGCTTCTATCTTGCTGGGATCAACCTTTATTCTATCCTTATTAACTACATGACCCAAAAACTTCACCTCTTCCAACCAAAATTCACATTTTGAAAACTATTCGTACAACTTTTCAGTTCTCAAAAGCTCTAACGCTTGCCTCAAATGTACTTCATGCTCTTTCTTTGTCTTTGAATAGATGAGGATGTCAACGATGAATACAATAATAAAATGATCTAAATAAGGCTTACATACACGGTTCATGAGATCCATGAAAACAGCAGGCGCGTTCGTCAATCCAAAGGGCATCACTAAAAACTCGAAGTGCCCATATCTCATTCTAAAAGTTGTATTTGGAATGTCCTCTTCACGTACTCTCAGCTGATGGTAACCCGAACGAAGATCAATCTTCAAGAAGTACTTGGCGCCTTGCAACTGATCGAATAGCTCGTCAATGCGCGACAATGGATATCGATTCTTGATCATTAGTTTGTTCAACTCGCGATAATCAATGCACATGCGAAAGGACTCATCCTTCTTTTTAACAAATAATATAGGTGCGCCCCAAGGCGAAGAACTCGGTCGGATAAATCCTTTATCTTGTAATTCTTGCAATTGTGTCGCTAGTTCTTCCATTTCGGAAGGAGCCAAACGGTACAGCCACTTAGCTACTGGCATAGCGTTAGGTACAAGATCAATGAGAAACTCGAGTTGTCTAGGTGGGGGTAATCCCACCACATCATCGGGAAAAACATCGGAGAAATCACGCACGATAGGAATATCAGCTAGCTTGACTACTTTTTCGGTAGCACTCACAAGATGTCGGTCGATGGTTTCGGTTCACTCACCATGAATCTCTAGTACATGCCCATCACTCATAGGTATTCTAAGAATTTTTGCGCGACAAACAATAGATGCATCAACACGGGACAACCAATCCGTCCTAACGATAACGTCAAAGCTACCCATTCCAAACGAAATCAAGTCAAAGTAAAACGAATAGCCCTCAAGAGTAAGAATACATTTAGGCACTACACGATCTAGTCTAGCCAGTTGACCACTAGCTACCTCTATCTCATAATAAGTATGCAAGTAACATGTTGGCACATTTAAGTTACACAAAAAGTTAGTAGACACGAAACTATAGTCGGCTCTAGAATCGAATAACACAATAGCATCATGGTCGTTTAGAAGAAATGTACCAGTAACAATGTTAGGATCATTAGCAGCTTCCACAGCATTTAAGGCAAAGACCCGACCTCTGGCTTGTTGTCCTTGGTTTGCTCTTGGTGGAGGTGGACCGACAATCTGAAGCTGGTTAAGGTTCGTTGCTGTTGAGGCTGGCTGATGGTTAAGTCAGGGACATAGGTTACAGTAGTGGTCAGTGCTCCCACACTCATAACAAGCCCCTCAGTTGCCTTGAGGGTTTCTGGCATTAGGTGGGATGACATTCAATGGTACAACATTCAGTGGTGCTGCTTGAACTGGTGGTACTCTACAATCTTTTGCAAGATGGCCAAACTTTTGACAGTTGAAACAAGTTTTACATGGTGAAGTTGCTAGATGGTGCAGATTACACTTGCCACATAAGGGTGCTGGCCAACATAACTCTTCTGGCCCATCTCCGTCGTTGCATACACTCTTCACACTCTTGCTCTTTTGTCTCCCCTGAATTCCCTCCTCTTACTCGTCTCCACCAACTCCCTTCTTTTGCTTTCTCCCCTACTTAGAATACCACTTCCTACTAGTTCTTCAGTCAGACTTCCTGCCTTGCTCACAACATCTCGAATAGTGGTCGGTCCAGCAGTCACCACTTGCACACGAACATGTGGTTCTAACCCAGCAATATACTTCTCAATCCATTTTGGCTCAAGATCCACCAGGTGGGGAATCAATCTAGATAACTCATAGAATCTACTAGTGTAGCCAGCATGGTCTGCTCCAACCATCGTAAGCTGAAGGAACTCAGTCTGCAATTTCTGTAACTCGTGGACAGGGCGAAACTCTGCTTGCATCAGATCCTTGAACTCCTTCCAAGGCATAGCTAAGGCTGCATCTCTTCCTCCTCTGACGCGGATCTCATTGTTCCACCATGACAAAGCATCAGACACAAAACATCCAGCGGCTATAGGGTGATATCACAATTAAACATTCATTAATCACAACAAACGGGCAAGTCGAATCTGACCTCTACATCCAACCCCCCACATGTCCGGTAAATTAGGGTGTACCAGCGGCTAACCCTCCACATGTCCGGTAAATTAGATGCATCGAACAAATTTCAACAGCCAAAGTGCAGTCCGAATCTAACACCTAGATCCATTGCACTAGTGGTGTATGTATACAGGGTGTACCAGTGGCTAACCCTCCACACCCTAGTACATCTAATGCAAGGTCGGATCACGGTACTGGTATGCTCTCTAGGTATTGGCAAGGTATGTATACAAGGTGTACCAGCGGCTAACCCTCCACCCAACTAACACCCATTAAGCAGCCCAGGGTTGCTACCACACTCTAACCATCGGGGCGCGATCAATGTTGCTAACAACTCCATAGGCACATATACCACACGCGAAAAGTTGATCAGGCTTTTCTGTGATAATATATTTTGTCGCTAACAACACTTCATTTCGCTGGGGACATAAGAATCATAATAACCAACAATCTCCAACGTCTCCTCCTCAAGTTCAAGTCACAATTTCGACCGACACAAGCACACCTATGAACTCCCACATATAGCAAAACATTCCTTGATTCCTAAGTGGCTAAGTAGCATGGTACTGAATGCTCAAGATCATACAACTCAATATATATGAATCATCAAATCATACGTCACATAAAGCAAATACATAAGGTTTACTTGAACAAGATGCACACATAATTCCTATTATGCATGCTATGTGAGGTTCTTAGGTTATAGTCTAGGCAAAACCACCTAATTCTCAATAACCACAGCTCTAATACCAATCTGTCACACCCCGACTAAGGCGGAAAACTCAGGATGCAACGCATAGTACACGCGTCATGGATGTTACGCAAAGTAGCTACATGAATACTTAAATAACGCGCATTTCATAGAATTCAAACATAAATATCCAACATAAAATCAAGATTCAATTAAAACATAGATAAATTCTCACGCAGGGGATTAACACTTAGGCATAATGCCATAGTCTAAACATATAGCAAACATAACAAAATATAAGATATGCAGCTCCAAAACCCTAGTCTGGTCTGCTACAGGTCACCATGCTATGCTCCTTAGCCACCTCTTATGCGGTTCACATGTTCACCTGAAAGGATACTCAAAAGCGTCAACATAATGGTTGTTGAGTTCGTAGGTTTTGTAAACAAGTATCAAGTATGGTGCCAGGTCGAAATATCATCAAGATCCACACAACAATATGGCTATCAACTTACTTATGATAGCAAGAATCAAGTATCTTTATGCCACCAGCACTTACGGTATACCAGTCCTAAGGTGCAAATATCAAGTATCTGGTGCCTCCAACTCCACCATAAGTATCAAGTATCAAGCATCTCAAACTCCAACATAAGGTATCAAGTATCAAGCTTCGAGTATCAAGTATCACAGTGCACATCATATAGTACAGTCAAATAGCCGTAAATAATGATAGACGCAAAGGCGCGAGTATCCTTCCACTCCAAAACATATTAAAAGAAGGGCTACGAAATTCACCTGACTGCTAGCAATAAGATCAAGCTACAAAAGATATCATAAAGCAAGTAACTGGTACGCAGTCAATCTGTTACAAGTTATCACAATTAAGTATTCATTCAATATAGGTAAACGTGCTCATAACGTGTCGCCAAGTGTTGACCAAGTTGTCCAAAAACGTACTAGTTTGACTTTGACCAGATTTTACGAGTTTGACCAAAGTTGACCAAATTACGAGTTTGACTAAGTTATCCAAATCGACCAAAGTTGACTAAACCGACCAAAGTTGACTAAACCGACTAATGTTGACTAAATCAAGGTAGTACTCGAAATCCGAGGTCTCGATTGAAATTCGAGGTCTTAAATTGATCTTGAGGTCTTAAATTGAATTTGGGGTCTTATTTTACTAAAAGACAAAGCTGAAATTATGAGACTAGATTTAAGAGGCTAAATTTGAGAGGCTAGTAAATCTGGGGTCTTTTTTAGAAATACAAGGTCACAAATTAAATACGAGGTCACATTTGAAATACGAGGTCGCAAATGGAAATACGAGGTCACATTTGAAATACGATGTCACATTTGAAATACGAGGTTGCAAACTGGAAATACGAGGTCGCAAATCGGCGAGGTCGTAAACTGGGTTCTTCTTCCCCAAAATTCATATTGTACTTTTAGACTCCCTAATATGATGGGAAAACAATCCTAAAGTCGGAAACTCGAAAAACGGACTTAAACTCGAAAACCCATTTGAACAAAGTTTATAAAAAGTGTACAAAAATTCTTATATCTCAAGATTTTGTTAACGAAATCACACGAAACTTTGACAAAAGTTGTAATATATGTTTCTAAATGTTTTGGACATAAAAAGTTCGATACTTGGCGTGTGTGGTGCGTGTATTATAAGAAAAACCGAAAATACCAAAAAGAAGAGCATTAAGTGGGTTTTGATTTTATACCTTGAATATATAAAATATGAGTTTGTAGAGATGTTTAGCACACAAAACATTGTTGTTAAACCTAAATTTAAACAAAATAAGGTTTGATTTTTATAAAACTTGATGTAAAATAGGGTAGTAATGGTGAGGTAGTAGAAGTGGGTTTGTAAAGTGAGGTAGAAAATTGGGCTAGCAAAAGGGAGGTAATAAGGGTTTGTGTGTGCTTTTCTTAGAGGCTAAGTTGATGGAATGAGGGTTTTGTGAAAGAATAAGACTATTTATATGTAGGGTAAAATGTAAGGTTTCCATGCTTACTGAAGAATACGATGCCGGACACGAATATGTGGCCAAACCCAATTACGATGCTAGGTCTAAAATACGATGCTGAAATCAAATTACGAGGTTGTTTTACAATTACGAGGTCGACTGATAATACGAGGTCGTATTCTCGTATTTAAAATACTAAATTTGACTCAGAATTTTTCCTGATCGACTCACGGGTGTTACACCAAGTTTATTAAAACATTCAAGAGTGTCAAGATCCATAATGAGGTGGACAACTATGTGTCTACAAAATACCATCCGTCCAAGAACGGCAATACCTTCAAACCTTCCAAAAGTAACTTCAACTTCAATTCAACAAAGTGCTAGTTCCTTCTTCCGGAACCGCCTATAAAAGGGAAACAACTAAAACGTAAGTGAATGCTTAGTGAATATACTTGCATACATTTATCTACACGAAGGAGGGCAACGCATAAAGGACTATTACATGTAGACTATGTCACCGTCGTGCCATAGCTACATGCTCACCTTTGCACTTTAACGCTATACATGGATCCATATTAGCAAACAACACAATCAACATCACATAATGGGGTTCTTAGGCCCCAGAGGTTCTTAGGCCTCCTACACAAGGGGTTCTTAGGCCCCATTAATCACATATCAAGAGGTTCTTAGGCCTCAGAGGTTCTTAGGTCTCATAATCACAATGCCCCAAATTGGGCTTGACACCAAATAGATTTCCATACATGAAATCCATCATCATATGGAAATCGACCCAACGTATACATAAAAATATGCAAATATACTCGCCTCCTCCGTGACTTGAACAATAACTAGATACAATGTCAATGCACAAATACAAGCTTCAACCTATAATCACATCATATTATGCATATAAGCTTACACTCACAATCTTGACTAACTCAACTTAGTCTTTCATATCATTCACTAGCCTTTCTAATTCAAACCTATCTTATTTGTCATTGAGTTGCTTTCTTTATCAACAATTCACTAGATAGCTCAATCCACCATTTTCATCATCATTTAATCAACTAGTGAAAATCAACATCACAAAGCAACGTTATCAAGTTAACACATATATTTCTTAGTCAAACTTATCATACAACTCAATGACAAGCTAGGTTATATATGAATTTGGGGAAAATTATACATAATTCAATTTCTAGCAAAATCCCCAATTTTGGATTACTCCAAGAACCTTAATTTCTCACATATCAAGTTAGGTTAAAAAGATTGTTACCTCAAGTACTCAAGGAGTTAGACTTTGAATCACATTTTCTTTCCCCAATTTCTCTCTTAAATTCGACCACCACCACCACCATACATAAACCCTAACTTTTCAAGTTTGATTATTGAAGATTATTATTATAAATCATAGAGGAATCTTTGGAATTGTTTTGAAGAATTAGATTTGATGGAGATTAGGATTTAAGAAGAAGTTGATGTAATGGAATGGTGACTAAGGAGGGGAAGGACTTGGCTGGCATCTTAATGAGGTGCCACGCCCCTTTTCTAACTTTTTTGAGAAAAATACTCGCTATCCGCTAAAGTTCCAACTAAATTAACCTCATATGCAAAAAATAAAATACTAGGAAATTATTTTAATGTCAAACTATAAAAAGGATCTTAATTTCTTTACCTTAAAAACTTTGGGGTGTTACGGTATTCTTCTCTTCCAAATCTTTTGTTATTTGCAAAAATAAACGTTTACTCAAACGATAGCATTTCCTAAACTGCCTCGGTGGATATACCGGGTTTCAACAAAGTAAAAACGCATCAACCGTTCGTTTGCCTCATGCCGTCTATGATCTAGGACCGCCCTTCGCCTAAAACCGGGAACACGCGGTATTGATGCGCCCTCTTCTTCTTCTTCTTCTTCTTCTTCTTCTTCTTCTTCTTCTTCTTCTTCTTCTTCTTCTTCTTCTTCTTCTTCTTCTTCTTCTTCTTCTTCTTCTTCTTCTTCTTCTTCTCTTACGACTTCTAACATCGTGTTTATCGTCAAAACGATTGTATCCTCAATAGCCTCGTCTAGATCGGTCGAGCCACCACTTGATGAGGAACTAGAAGATGAAAACTCATCGATATCTTCCATGATTGTTAAAAAATGTAGTGTATGTTTTATATACTTTTGGGAGGGGTGTTGGTTTTGTGTTGGTTGTATGTAAAAAGGATGTGGGTTATGTATATATAGAAAGAAAAAAAAATTGAAAAGTATCCGTTGGAAAGGGTTGGGGACGGAAAACAATGCATTGGTCAACAAAGTTTTTAGGCGAAAAAAAATCTGTCGGGATGGGTGTTTGGGCGCATTCGGAGAGACGGGGTGGTGTGGAGGGCAACAAATGGGCGAAAATTGGGGGGGGGGGGGGGGGGTTGTTACGCCCCACTCCAGATAGCCTTATGTATAACCCTTTATAAAAAAAATATTGAATCTTCTATTTAAGTAAATTCAGCACTTTTTTTTATCTAAAATACCCTTATTTCTTAATCTTAACTCCCCTATACACTTCATCTATATATTTATACTATCTAATTAAAAAAACAACTTTCTTTAAATGTTACATGGGAAAATTATCTAAAATAACATTAATGGTTAAATTACACTATCAATCTTTTATCTTTTACAATATCTTAATTAACCTTCTAAATCCATTACTTTTACGTCTATTATCTACACCTTTACAACTATTATTATCTACACCACTTTGACGCTGTAAGGACCTAAACCTTTTTAATCAAAATCGAATAGAAAAAAAAAAAAAATTTGTGTCCACTGCGGCGCAGTGGAAAACCTCGGCAACTAAAGAACGAAAGCTCACTGCGGCGCAGTGAGGCAAAACACACCCACTGCGGCACAGTGGAATCCCACGGATCAAAATGACCAAAAGCTCACTGCGGCGCAGTGAGACTTATTGCACAGGAACACTCTTTCAAAACTCCATTTTTCCTGCACTTTGACTTAAAAATATGTTCAACCAAAATACCATTTCTCTTCAAAACCTTTCAAAGACTAAACCAAAATTATTCAAGACAATGAAAACATCATTACATTAAGATTTGCCATTTATACAAGGTTTACAATCCACATGGATCAACAAGTGGGTCAATTACCCAACTTGGATAATTTGCCAAGTCATTCCCAAATTTTATCAAAAACTTACATTTTCATCACATCCACAAATTTCCAGAATTTTACCAAAGTTAGATTAACCAAGAATGAAAATGTATCAAGAGCCAACATGTATCAAAGGAACCATCTACCCTAGTTACCCAAAATGTCAACCTTGAGATGGCTAAAAATCTCCAACTTGACCTTCACTCGATTACTTCCTTGCCCTTGCTACTACCAACTCCTATAAAAGAGTTAACCAACTAAAACATAAGCAACGCTTAGTGAATGCATACACATATAATCATAATCATGCCATTTAACATTGTGCATCAAGCACCACATAAAGTCTAGCAAGCTAACCATTTTATACATATCAAACAACATACATTCATTTTCAACATGGCCATGGACAATTTGGCTAGTAGGAATTTACCCACCTACTAGCTCTTGCAAACAAAATGACTAGTAGGAATTTACCCACCTACTAGCTCTTGCAAACAAAATGACTAGTAGGAATTTATCCACCTACTAGTTCTAACAAACAACTATCAAATGGGTCATAGAAATTTACCCACCTATGACCTCTAATAACAAGAACATGATTATATGCATATACACTCACCTCAATTTGGCTCTTGACACTATATGGCTACAAGCTCGACAATTCAATCTTCAATACCTATACATGCATAAACACATACCATCTATGAGTTCCATAACTCATCTCCCTTACATGTATCTATTTGCATTTCCTTAATTCTAACATTATGGTGTTTGGCTTCTCAACACTTTTCCAACAACTTCCAAATTCTCATCGTAAAACTTTGTTTCAAAAATTACTAGTCAAACACTATAAAGTATGAGATTCTTACTATGAGGGATTTTCATTACCAACAAACTCTTTAAATCAAACTAACCATTTCTCAATCAAATTTAATTAGGGTTTTACGTGAAAATCCCAAATAACAAAAACCCTCAAATTCTACAGTTAAGAACCCTAAATTTTAATAACAAGTAGAATTAGGGTTATGGAAATCATTACCTCCAGAATGAGAGACAAAGAATTAGGGTATAAAATCACAATTCTTCCCCTTTTTCTTCCTAGAGTTTTCGGCCACCACCACCTCCTCACAACCCTCAATTTCAATTTATTTTACAATTGGAGATGGTTATTGTTATTGTTCTAAGATTCAAATTCTATAATTTGAGTTTCTATTGCATGGATTTGAAGAATAATTGAAGGTTCAAGAAGGAGTAGAGATGTAGTAAAGGAAAAGAGTTTGTGAATAAGAAAGAAGTGGAATTGTAGCTGGCTTATCTCCCTGATAGCCACGTCCCAAATCATATTTAGTAGGTAAAATACCCGCTAGTCACTAAAGCTCCAACTAAATTAACCCCTTAACTCAAAACAAAATACTAGGATATTAATTTAAATGTCAAAACTATGAAAAGGGTTAATTTTTATTTACTTTAAAAATATTGGGGTGTTACAAATCTCCCCCACTTAGAATCGATCACGTCCCCGTGATCCATGCCATGTGAAAAGACGGATAGTACACCAACATGTCATGCTCCGTTTCCCACGTATACTCGGAGTTCTTATGGTGCTTCCATTGTACCTTGAAAGTGCGTATCGTCTTATTATTTATCCTTGTCAACTCTTCTTCAACTATAGCAACCGGTTCCTCGACATAAGTTAACTTCTTGTCTAGCTCGGACGTTGCATCATCAACAAGACATTTCCGGAATTGAGATACATGAAAAGTGTTATGAATACGAGATAGTTCTTCGGGTAACTCCAATTGGTATGCCACTTTTCCAATTCGAGAAATAATCCAAAACGGGCCTATGAACCGTGGACTCAACTTTCCACGTTTGCGAAATCGTAGCAAACCCTTCTATGGAGATACCTTTAACATAACCCGATCACCAACCATAAACTCAATGGGCCTTCTTCTAACATCGCCATACGAGTTTTGTCTATCCTGAGCTGCTTTAAGTCTTTCACGAATCTCATCGATCTTTTGTGTAGTCTCAAGAATGACATCGGTTCCTCCTAATTCTCGTTGGCCTACTTCTCCCCAACAAATGGGAGTTCGACATCTTCTACCATAAAGCATTTCGTACGGTGGCATCTTAATACTAGAATAATAGCTATTATTGTATGAAAATTCCGCCAAAGGTAAGTATGCATCCCATGGTCCTCCAAAATCAATGATGCATGCTCGTAACAAGTCTTCCAAAGTTTGGATGGTTCTTTCACTTTGACCGTCCGTTTGCGGGTGGTATGCGGTACTAAAATGTAACTTAGTACCCATATCTTCGTGAAACTTCCTCCAATAATGGGAGGTAAATCGAGTATCCCTATCCGAAACAATAGAGACGGGGATACCATGTCGAGCTACAACTTCTTTCACATATATATCAGCTAGAACTTCGGAAGGTGATGACTCACGGATGGGCAAAAAAAGGCACTTTTCGTTAATCGATCTACAATCACCCAAATGGAATCAAATTGATGTTTGGGCGTCTTGGGGAGTTTGGTAATGAAGTCCATAGTCAAATGCTCCCATTTCCATTGTGGTATATTAAGTGGTTGAAGCTTCCCATATGGCTTTTGATGCTCCACCTTAACTTGTAAGCAAGTCAAACACTTTTCCACATACTTGACAATGTCACGTTTCATACCCGGCTACCAATAATCGACCTTCAAGTCGTGATACATCTTCGTTGTGCCGGGGTGGATAGAATACTTAGACTTATGTGCTTCATCGAGAAGAATTTCCTTCAACGTGCACGAGAATGGAATCCAAATTCTCCCATAGCGAACCATGAGACCACGAGAGTCCTTAGAGAGATGTTGCAATTGCCCTTTAACTCTCTCTTGTTTGGGGTTGCGTTTCAAGGCTTCTTCTTGAGCTTCCATTATTCATTCAAAAAAGTCGTTTGTAAGCATTACCCAAAGAGGTGAAACACGGATTGAAAAATGAGAGCTTTTTCTACTCAAGGCGTCGGCTACCACATTGGCCTTCCCGGGGTGATACAAGATTCCACAATCATAATCTTTCAATAAGTCTAACCACTTCCGTTGACGATTATTAAGATCACGTTGCTCAAAGAAATACTTGAGGCTCTTATGATCGGAATAAATGGAAAATTTAACGCCATACAAGTAATGACGCCAAATCTTCAATGCAAAAACAACCGCCGCAAGCTCCAAATCATGGACGGGATAGGACTTCTCATGAGTTTTTAATTGTGTTGATGCATAAGCGATAACTCGCCCCCTTTGCATAAGGACACAACCAAGACCATTGAACGAGGCATCACAATACACCGAGAAATCTTCAACTCCATTCAGCAAAGTAAGAATAGGTGTTTGACTCAACTTTTGTTTTAGTGTTTGAAATGCACCTTCTTGTTCACTTTTCCAATCAAACTTCTCGTTCTTTCGAGTCAATTTTGTAAGAGGTGAAGCCAACTTAGAAAAATCTTGAATGAATCGATGGTAATAACCCGCCAAACCAAGAAAGCTACGAATTTCCGTCGGGGACTTAGGAGATTCCCACTTCATGATGGCACTTATTTTCGACGGATCGACTTTAATTCCATCTTGATTAACAACATGACCGAGAAATTGCACTTCCCGCAACCAAAATTCACATTTCGAGAATTTAGCATATAACTTCTCTCGGCGAAGGGTTTCAAGGACTTCACGGAGATGTTTATCATGATCGGATGGACACTTCGAATAGATCAAAATGTCGTCAATGAAAACGATGACGGATTTATCAAGGAAAGGACAACATACACGATTCATAAGATCCATGAAGGTCGTCGGAGCATTTGTCAACCCAAATGGCATGACCATGAATTCATAATGGCCATATCGAGTCCTAAATGCTGTTTTTGGGATGTCTTCTTCACAAATTTTAAGTTGATGGTACCCTGTTCGAAGATCAATCTTTGAGAAATAAGAAGCTCCTTGGAGTTGATCAAAAATATCATCAATACGTGGCAAAGGATACTTGTTTTTAATAGTAACCTTATTGAGTTCACGGTAATCAATGCACATCCGTAAGCTACCATCCTTCTTCTTAACATACAACACGGGAGCACCCCATGGTGAACTACTTGGGCGAATAAAACCCTTATCAAGTAGTTCTTGGAGTTGATCCATCATTTCTTGCATTTTGGTTGGAGCGAGACGATAAGGAGCCTTGGCAATAGGTGTAGCACCCGGAATGAGGTCGATTTTGAAATCAATTTGCCTATCGGGAGGAAGACCTGGTAGATCATCGGGGAAAACATCTACAAACTCGCTCACAATAGGAATTTCAGACATCGATTTAGATTCCTTATTGGAATCAACAACATGAGCTAGAAAAGCTTTGCACCCTCGAGAGATAAGTCGACTGGCTTGAGCAAAGGTGCATAAAGGCATTGAGTCTTGATTTCTTTCACCGTAAATGATCATATCCCTACCGTTAGGGGCTTTTAGGTGAACACTTTTATCAGTACAACAAATATTTGCCTTATGTTGGCCAAGCCAATCCATACCCAAAATCACATCAAATTCTCCCAAACCCATCCGAATAAGATTAGCTTTAAAATTTTCAAAATTGATGGTTAAAATACAACCTAGATACACATTTTTAATCATGTAGGTTTGATCACCCGCTACTTCAACCAACAAAGGAGGTTCAAGAAAAGATAATTGTAAAGGGATGCATTTAGTGAATCGAGTAGCAACAAAGGAACGATTTGCTTCGGAATCAAATAAAATATTAGCAGGTGTGTCATGAACTAGAAAGGTACCTGACACGACATCGTTGGATACTTTAGCTTGAGCTACCAAGATTTGAAATGATCTTCCCCTTGGATTCCCTACTTGTTTCCCTAACTTTCTTTCATTAGCCTTTCTTGCTTCGGCTTGCCTTTCCTCCTCCGTCAACAATGGACAAGCACTCTTCATGTGTCCTTCGTTGAAGCATTTGAAACACACGGTAGGCTTGCTTGGAGAGAATTTACAATCTCGACTAATGTGACCCGGTTGGGCACAATTGAAACATCCTTTCTTAGATGGTAATAAACAAACTCCGGAATGATGTTTCCCACAATTATTGCAAGTGGGAATGTTCTTCCTATTTGAACTACTCCCCGAACTACCACTAGGCCGGAACTTCTTATTTGGAGAGTTACTTTGTTCCGCCTTTCTCTTGGAGGTCTCGTCATCCGGCATGCGTTGTTCAACCTCATGCCACCTAGCCACATCAACCAATTGTGTAAACGATTCGATTTGAAGTAACGTAATCTTCTCACGAATGTTTTTGCGAAGTTTGCGATAAAAATGCTCCTTTAGCAACCCATCATCTTTCAAATATTCCGGACAAAATTGAGCTTTGTCCAGAAACTGTACCCGAAACTCATTAACATTCAAAGTACCTTGCAAGTCATTCATGAACTTGCTCCTAAGCCTAGTCACATCGGCTTCCGATCGAAACTCTTTAAAGAAGGCTACTTTGAAATCAACCCATTCCATTCCCACCGTTGCCTCCTCACCCTTCTTGACAATTTCACCATCCCACCACAACTTAGCCCTATCACATAACAAGCTTGACCCATACAAGGTCTTGTCTTCCGGTGGAGTCTTTGTGATGCGGAAGGCTCCCTCAACCTCGTTTACCCATCTTGTGCTCACAATTGGGTCGGGATCCCCATTGTATTTGGGTGGGTTAGCAATGGTGAAGCTCTTAAGATCATAAGGCTTCTCATTCTTAGGCTTCGGGATTTCCTCGGCGTCTTGTTTTTCCGGTACTTTTTCTTTTGGAAATCATTTATCAAACTTTTCTTGTACCGCGGAAGCAACTTCTTCCCTTATCTTGATGGCGATAGTATCGCTCATTGTGCCCTCAAGGGTCTCGTTTAACTTTTTAATGATAAATGGAGAGAAATTCTCCAAAGCCTTCCCGATTTGCTCACTAATGTAATCATGATTTAGTTCCTCAAATGACACACTTTTGTTCTTGCCGTGACTCGATCCGTCTTCATCTTGAGATGAAGCCATACTACACAATTCGAGAAGCTTATCAATAACACACACTTCATTCACTAATTAGTCTCTCATACCCCAAAACCTTCATGTCCGATCATTCCCGTATTTAGTAAGTTTAATTTAAAACATAATAGCTTATGATCAATAATAGGCCGGCTCTATTATTATCATAAACTATTTCATTTTAAACCAATCTTACGAAACACTTCAACTCTCAAAGATGAATCATTCAAACCTAAGGTCAAAGTCAAATTTTCCTATGGTTCAAGTCTAGGCATCTTAACTAAAAGATCGAAACCTAAATCCCTTGAACCATGGCTCTGATACAAAAAATGTAAGGACCCAAACCTTTTTAATCAAAATCAAATAGAAATTTTTTTTTTTTGTGTCCACTGTAGCGCAGTTGGGCGAAACACCTCCACTGTGGCGCAGTGGGGCGAAACACCTCCACTGCGGCGCAATGGAAAACCTCGGCAACTAAAGAACGAAAGCTCACTGCGGTGCAGTGAGGCAAAACACACCCACTACGGCGCAGTGGAATCCCACGGATCAAAATGACCAAAAGCTCACTGCGGCGAAGTAAGCCTGGGTGACTCCCCACTGTGGCGCAGTGAGACTTATTGCACAGGAACACTCTTTCAAAACTCCATTTTTCCTGCACTTTGACTCAAAAATATGTTCAACCAAAATACCATTTCACTTCAAAACCTTTCAAAGACTAAACCAAAAGTATTCAAGACAATGAAAACATCATTACATTAAGATTTGCCATTTATACAAGGTTTACAATCCACATGGATCAACAAGTGGGTCAATTACCCAACTTGGATAATTTGCCAAGTCATTCCCAAATTTTATCAAAAACTTACATTTTCATCACATCCACAAATTCCTAGAATTTTACCAAAGTTAGATTAACCAAGAATGAAAATGTATCAAGAGCCAACATGTATCAAAGGGACCATCTACCCTAGTTACCCAAAATGTCAACCTTGAGATGGCTAAAAACCTCCAACTGGACCTTCACTCGATTACTTCCTTGCCCTTGCTACTACCAACTCCTGTAAAAGAGTTAAACAACTAAAACATAAGCAACGCTTAGTGAATGCATATACATATAATCATAATCATGCCATTTAACATTGTGCATCAAGCACCACATAAAGTCTAGCAAGCTAGCCATTTTATCCATATCAAACAGCATACATTCATTTTCAACATGGTCTTGGACAATTTGGCTAGTAGGAATTTACCCACCTACTAGCTCTTGCAAGTTGCAAACAAATTGACTAGTAGGAATTTACCCACCTACTAGGTCTAACAAACAACTATCAAATGGGTCATAGGAATTTACCCACCTATGACCTCTAATAACAAGAACATGATTATATGCATATACTGTTAGAAATCCAAAAGTAGTGATACATTGTAATTTAAGTTATGGACTTGTTGTTAAGTCATGAGTTGATGATTTCTAAGGTTGAGTGGCTAATTGTGATAATTAGCATAGTTGATTTGTTTAAACTATAAATAGCTTTCAATCCCTTACAAATCAACAACACTTAGCATAACAATAACACAATTTTCATACCATTACACCTGAATAACACACACTTGATCCCAATTCTCTCTCAACACACACACAAACACCAAGAACACACACACACCAAACCGCCATTGTTGATGTGAATTCGAGTGATAAAATCGTGATGTTACATGTGGTATCAGAGAAAACATCATTTTGATCTCGATCCATAACTGAATTCAATCACAATTCATCAAACAATCACTTTATAATTCGGTTTTTAATCCTGTTTCTGTTCGGTTTTTTTTTTTCACTGAAAAATTCAAAAATAACCTCTTAAATCACATAAAATCACAAATGTTTGTTCACCGTTTGATTTCTCATAGTTAATAACATAATCCTCTCAAGTTTCGTGTTCTAATTCGATCTGGATCAAAAGTTCAGATTTTGAGTTTTTGGCACTAAAATTTGGGATTTGATTCTGTTGTGTTATAAGTTGAATTGTGTTAATCGGATCGTTGCTGAGGTGAAAACAAACTGTTTGCAAGTGGTTTCATGTTCCAATTCTCAGAAAATCAAAAGATATTGAAGTTTTAAAAATCGTCAATGGAGTTGTTCATATTCAGAGGTTGAAGACAACTTTGTGAAACTAAAACGATCTCATTTAGATCGTTTCAGTTTTTCTTTCCTTGGTACTTACATTTCCGTGTTGTGGCTTGTAAAACGATTCAAATTTGATCGTTTTGACAAGTGTGGTTGTAGTGTGAAGAGTTGATTGTGGCTAACTGATCCTTTGGATTGGTTTGGTCAATTCAATTTCTTGAAAATAATCAAGTTGTTGAGAAATCCTGATAAAGAAACCAAAACGATCTCTTTTAGATCGTTTCAGTTTTTGTGAAACCAAAACGATCTCTTTTAGATCGTTTCAAGTTTTACTTAAACATTCTCTGGTTTGAGTAATTCGTGAAGAGTTGTGCTTGGGAATCATAATATTCTTGGGTAACTGATCTTCATGATTGGTTTTGCTCAATTCATTTCATTCCAATTCATACCAAAACTCTGCCCAAATCATTTCAGAATACTTAGAATTTTTTCTTCAAATTCTCAAGATCGTTTCAATTTTAAATTGTTTCATTCCTAGTTCAATTTAGATCGTTTCATTACTGCACATTTAGATCGTTTCATTCTCACTTCTTCTAAATCGTTCCATTTCACTTTCTTAAAACGATTTCAATTTAGATCGTTTCATCGTTTCATACTTTCTTCAAAAATCAATTCAATTCTCAATTCAAATCAATTTCCAATGACTACTCGTGAAGCGTTGGCTCTGGGTACTGATACAAGACCTCCAGTTCTCTATCGTGGTAATTATGGACTTTGGAAGAAAAGGTTCATGGATTATGTGGAACGTCAGACTAATGGTCACATGCTTAAGGATTCAATCATGAATGGACTTGCTATGCATCGTCATCCTACTACCAGTGCTATTTTGACTCCTAATCTTTTGAACGCCGAACAAAGAGATCGTACTGCTGCTGACAATAGAGCTAGGTCCTGCTTGTACCAAGCACTTCCTGATGAGATCTATGGCTCAGTTGATTCTTATGACACAGCAAAGGAGATTTGGGATGAAGTTGCTAGACAAATGGAAGGCTCTGATGTAACCTCAACAATTCGACTGACAAATGTCTTAACTGAGTTTGACAATTTTCAGAAATCACCAAATGAATCTCTTGAGTCCATGTACTACAGATTTTGCAATGTGATCAATGAACTGAGAAAGAACTAGGTCAAGAAAGATGAGATTGAGCTGAACATCAAATTTATCAAAGCACTTGGTCCCGAATGGGAAGATTATGGAACTCAAATCAAACAACATCAAAATCTGACCAAATTCACCATTCATACTCTTTATGAATCTTTCAAGTTGAATGAGCCACAAGTTCTAAGCAAATATTCATTCAACAAAGTGCCAAAAGTTGTATCTACTGATCCTTTGGCATTGGTTGTTGAACGAAAGGTTTCTGAGGCTCTTAAAAAACAAATGACTGTTGTTTCTTCATCTGATGAGGAGGGAGAAGACTACATGGCTCCAAGAGATGGTGTTCCTGATGAATTCTACCAAGCTCTTGCCGCTGTGACTAAGCATTTCAAGAAAAAGTAGTTCAAAGCGAGGCCAACTAACAACAATCTTCGAACTTCATCAACAAGTGCATTTCCAAAGAAGGAACAATATCATAACAAAAGTTTTGAACAAGGTGAAACAACTGGTTCCAAGAAAGGAGATAAGAAAGCAGAAACTGAGAAACAAATCATGGAAAAAGGAAAAACATCTGACAAAAAGTGTTACAACTGTGGTCTTCCTGGTCATTTTGCTGTGGATTGCAAGCTGCCTCGCAAGAAGAATTATGAATACTACAAGCAGAAGATGCTCTTGGCAAAGCAAGTTGAAGCCGGTCAAGCCCTGATTGCTGAAGATGACAAGTGGCTTTTACTGACTGATGATGAAGATGAAGATCTGTCTGCAAATGTATGTTTCATGGCAACCTTAAGCAAAGACAAAGCATTGGAGGCTGACAACATTGACGAGGAATATCCCGATGATGAGGTAAATCTCGACTCTACTTTTTCATCAATTAAGGATAAAGAGTCTTGTAGAATTGCCTTATCTAACTTGACGAATCATTACACCTCTTTAGCCAACAAAAACAAGAAATTGAAAAATAGCATTTTATTTTCAAAAGGGGAGTACACAAAACTTCTTGAAGAAAATTCTAAACTACTTTTTGAGTATGATGCTATGAAACAAGAATTTCAAAATTACAAAGAACAAATGTTGGTTAAAGAATGTGAGATGAATGCGTCTCCTGATTCTAAGTTATTGGAAAAGTGTCATAATTTAGAAAAGACCATTCTTGATCTTGAAAAAGCCAATCAAGATCTTGAAATTCAAAAGACCAATGAATGGCTTCGTGCAAATGCGAGACAAATGGATGATGATATTCTGAATAAGAAGCTTCAAGAAGCTGCACCAAAAACAATTGAACTCGAAAGAAAAGTTTCTGATTTAAATCATAACTGTTTTTTAAAAGGCATTGAGATTGAAAACCTTGAAAGACAAATTGAGGAACATAAAAAGAATATACTTTTCTATCAAGAAAAGTTGTACAAAGTTGAACAAAATCCTCTTTTGGATTTCACTGCCTATTTCAATAAATCAAAGATTGATAGATCAGAACTTCTTCTTGGGTTGGGATTTGAGAATATCACTCCATTGCAAAAAGCCAAAGACAAGATCGAACCCTTGTATGATGAAAAGTTTTTGAGACTTGGTATGGTACAACAATTCATTCGTCCATTGGATGACGAATTTGAGACTGATGAAGTTGAGAAAATTCAAAACAATAAATTTTTGGTTAATTGTGATGCCATCAATACTTCTTACGAAACGAAAAAGTCATCAATTTTTGAATTAGAAGAGATTGCGTCTAATTTTCAAAACCAAGAATCTGTCATTTCCCCATCTAAACCAACTAAATTGTATGTTCCATCCACATTTTTGGAAAAACAAATAGAAGGTTTACAACAAAAGGTGGAATCTCAACAAAACCTTATTAATAATCTACAGTCTCAAAGTCCGAATTCAAAGAATGAATCAGTTGTTGTTGATATCAAGAAAGTTTGTGTGGATGTTTCTACCCAAACTGATTTCAGTCTCTTAGTAGACCATTTCACTCAGACTACTTGTGATTCATCTACAAATTCATCCACCCAAACTATGACTGACTGTTCTGCATGTACTTGTCAAACTACTGCTACTTCTTTAGCTGCAAATTATGTGCAATCTGATTTAACTGATGAAGATCTTGCGCATAACTTAGTTTTGATATGGTACTTTTATAGATTTTTCACATGCGAAAATCTTGATGAGCTAGTTGTTCACCCTAAGCTTTGTGCTAGTATAGGTGTTGATACTTCTACTCAATTTTCTTGTGAAACCAAGGATGTTTCAGTCCAAGTCAACCTTATTCCTGAGACTACCCGTGGAATGATGTTGGACAACAAGATTCCTGATATTTCTACATTTTCGAATGAATTCACCAAAGATGATTTTGATAAATTCATGGAGGGAGAATATGTTTTTGACTCAGAAACTGAGAAAAAGATTGAATCTATCAAAATCATAAATTTTCAAAAAGAAATAAAAAGAGAATCTCAAAAACAAAAATCAGTGTCCAAAGCTCCAACATCATATTACATCCAAGAACGAGTTAAACTCAAACTCGTCAAAGCTGAACAAAAGAGTCCTTACTCTCCAAAACCTAACAAACATGTTAAAAAGAAACAAGATGAGACCTCACCAAAACCAAAGTATCACAAAGTGAAACTTCCAAATGACAATCCAAATGCTTCTTTGTCTAACTTTCAATCTAGTTCAATTTCTAAAGTACCTAAGTCTAGCTCCGTTTTGCTAACTAAAATGGTGTAACTAGATATAGGGATAGATATGGATGGTTTTCAATTGCCAAACCTAAGAAGCAAGAAGTTTCCACAACCCCAAAAGAGATAAAAAGGATGAATAAGTTTAAAACCCATCGTTCTAATCTTTTTAGTGTCAATTCAACAGGTGGAAAGACCAAATGGGTTCCTAAGTCATTAGAACCTAAGATCAATTTTAAGCAAATGTCTGTTGAGAAAAAGAAGAAGAGGAGGAGGAGAAAGAGTGTTGGTAACAGAAAGGATAGAATTTCTGTTGATTTAAACAATTCATCTTTAGTGAACAATGTTAATAAATCCAAGGCTATGCCTTGTGGGGCTGTAAACAATGATAATGGCCGTGCTTGTTTGAATGTTGTTAAACATGTTACGTTTAATTCAAATGTGAATGTGCGTACTTTTTATACGAATGTGCTTATTGATGGTGTGCTTGTTAATGCTCATATTGATTCTAAAGCATGTTTGTATGCATATCCTAAGTTATACCCCCTGCCTGTGTTAACTAACCACAAAGGACCCGTCTTTAAGTGGGTACCTAAAGTCGGTTAAAATTTTTGATTGCAGGAAATAACCATCTGTGTATGGATACTCGATTCCGGGTGTTCAAAACACATGACTGGCAATAAATCACTGCTCAAGAATTTTGTTGAAAGATTTATGGGAACTGTTCGTTTCGGAAACAACAATTTCGCTCCAATTCTAGGTTATGGAGATATTGAAAGAAACGGAATTGTCATTAAGAAAGTCCATTATGTTGAAGGTCTGAGTCATAACTTGTTCAGTGTTGGACAGTTCTGTGACAACAACCTTCAAGTTCTTTTTCGACAATCTCTGTGCAAAGTCCAAACTCTAGATGGAATTGATATCCTATGCGGAGACCGTGAAGACAATCTTTTCACAGTTAATCTTGATGATAACCAACCAACTGATAATATCTGTCTTGTTTCAAAAGCTACTTCGAAAAATTCTTGGTTGTGGCATAGAAGGCTTTCTCACTTGAATTATCAAACCATCAATGCTTTAGTCAACAAGCAATTTGTTATAGGATTGCCTGACTACAAGTATGAAAGTGAGCATGTCTGTCCTTCTTGTGCAGTTGGGAAGATCAAAAAAACTTCTCATAAACCAAAGAAAATTCCACATACTTTGGCACCTCTTCATTTGCTTCACATGGATCTTTGTGGGCCTATGAAAGTACAAAGCAGAAACGGGAAGAGATATATTCTGGTTATCGTTGATGATTATTCAAGATACACTTGGGTCAAGTTTCTTGCTTCAAAAGATGAAACTCAAATTTTGATCGATTTCATCACTTCCACTCAAGTGAATCTTCAACTTCCAGTCCGCTAGATCCATTCGGATAACGGTACTGAGTTCAATAATGCCATCTTCAATGAATTTTGCAAATCAAAAGGCATTACTCACCAATTCTCTGTTGTTCGTACCCCGCAACAAAATGGTGTTGTTGAAAGGAGAAACCGTACGCTGGTGGAAGCAGCAAGAACAATGCTTGCTTATTCCAAGTTACCATCAAACATGTGGGCTGAAGCTGTTGACACTGCCTGTCACACTCAAAATCGGTCCATCATCAATCAGCGTCATGAGAAGACTCCTTATGAGGTTATTAACAAACGCAAACCCAACATCAATTACTTCCATATTTTTGGGTGTGTCTGTTATACCTTGAATGATCGGGAAAATGTTGGAAAGTTTGAAAGGAAAGGTGACGAAGGTTACTTTGTTGGTTACTCAAAGACATCGATTGCATATCGCATCTTTAATCGATCAACAAACACGATTCAAGAAAGCATGAATGTTTGGTTTGACGAGATGTCTGGCATGATATTTGAACAAGAAAGTTTGCTACCAACAATTAGTGATCCAAGTACTTCAAGTGCTTCCTCTAAGACGTCTACCTTAGCTTCAAAGTTCAAGAAATATCCAACTCCAACAAGTGAAGAGCTAGATATTCTTTTCGAAGAATTCTACAACTCAAAACCGATTCAAGAAAAGGAACCTCAAGTCATCGATGAACCAATTCCGAACAATGATCCTATTCAAACAAATGAACCAGTTCCTGACAACAATCATGAATCATCTTCAAATTCTGCAGAGCAAGAAGAATCATCTTCAAGTGATATTTATTCTCAAAAGAATGTTCAAGAACAACCTTCTCAAATCATCCAAACAACAAATCCATCAAATACTCCAAATGTGTATGTACCACTAGATTTTGATCATCCAAATTTTGAGGAAAGAGTTCTTCCAAGCTATGATTCCATTTCTCAACAGAACTCCGGATTTAATGATGATAATGTTGACATTCATCAACAAGATCCTCTTCCTCATGACAACAAGTGGTCACGTATGCGCAAAGATCATCCTACAGAACAGATCATCGGAGATCCACAAGCTGGTGTTTCTACCCGTACTACAGTCAATGAGTGTCTTGTTGCACTTTCACTGAGTAACATCGAACCCAAAACTGTCTCTGAAGCTCTTTGTGATCCAGAGTGGGTTAAAGCAATGCAAGATGAGTTAGCTCAGTTTGAGAGACTGAAGGTATGGAGATTGGTTCCAAATCCAAGGAAAGAAGAACCAATTCGCACTAAGTGGATTTTCAAGAACAAGAAGGATGAAAATGGAGTTGTAGTAAGGAACAAAGCTAGATTGGTTGCAAAGGGTTACTGCCAACAACCTGGTGTGGATTTCGACGAAACTTTCGCTCCTGTTGCAAGAATGGACGCCATTCATATATTCTTAGCTTATGCCGCATTCAGAAATTTCACTGTATTTCAAATGGATGTGAAGATAGCATTCTTGAATGGAGAACTCAAAGAAGAAGTTTACGTGGAGCAACCTGAAGGTTTTGTTGATCCTAAAAAGCCAAACCATGTCTACAGGTTAGACAATGCTCTCTATGGTTTAAAGCAGGCACCCCGAGCATGGTATGATTCCTTATCTACTTTCTTACTCAAAGGAGGTTTTACCAAAGGTACTATTGACCCTACCCTGTTTATTCGTAAGCAAGGTAAGCATGTTTTACTTGTCCAAATATATGTTGATGACATTATTTTTGGGTCAACCAGTCAAACTTTTTGCCGAAATTTTTCATCTCTAATGGTCAATCATTTTGAAATGAGCATGATTGGGGAAATGAATTACTTTTTGGGATTACAAATCAAACAATTACCCACTGGTATCTTTATATCACAAGGTAAGTACATAAAGGATATGTTGAAAAAGTTTGATATGACTACATGTTCTTCAATTTTAACCCCAATGGCTGCTCGTACAAACATTAATGCTTATAAAAATGGGAAACCATTTGACCAAAAGAGGTATAGAAGCATGATTGGTTCGTTGTTATATCTTACAGCATCTCGCCCAAATATAATGTTTGCAACATGTATGTGTGCTAGGTATCAAGCTGCTCCAACTGATTTACATTACCAAGCTGTGAAACGAATTTTTTGTTATCTGAAGGGTACACCCAATCTTGGTCTCTGGTATCCAAGGGATACTGGATTCAATTTAACTGCCTATTCAGATGCAGATCATGCAGGTTGTAAGCTTGATCGCAAGAGCACATCTGGTACTTTACAATTCTTAGGGGATAAGATTTTAAGTTGGTCATCCAAGAAGCAAAATTGTGTATCACTGTCAACAGCGGAAGCTGAATATGTGGCTGCTGCTAGTTGTTGTGCTCAAGTGTTATGGATGAAAACACAACTTACCGATTATGGTCTGAAATATGATCGTGTCCCTATCTATTGTGATTCACAAAGTGCCATTGCAATTGCTGTCAACTCAGTCAACCACTCACGCTCAAAGCACATTGATGTGAGATATCATTTTCTCAAAGATCATGTTGAGAAAGGTGACATCGAACTCTACTTCGTGGGAACTGACTACCAACTCGCTGATTTGTTCACAAAACCACTGGACGAAAAGAGGTTTAATTTCTTAATCTCTAAACTTGGTATGCTAAATCTTGATCCTTGATTCACTTTACCATGGAAGGAATTCTTGATTCATTTTTCAAAAATCATAAAAAAATTGAAAAACAAAAATCAAATACAAAAATAAAAATTTTGAAAAATAACAAAAAGATTTTCTTAATTTTCTTTTCTTTTATTTCATAGTGGCTTGCATATATTCTGTATGCAACCCGTTCTTTATTAAACTATTTATTTTAAAGTAGGTTACATATGCTATGTATCTAACTCGTGCTTAAAAGATGTATTTATTACTTAGTGGCTTATGGACACTCAGTGTATAACCCGTGCTTATTTGTGTTATTTATTTCATAATGGCTTGCATATACTTTGTATGCAACCCGGTTTTAAAAGAAAAATTATTTATGTTTCAAAGTTGGAATTAATTCATGTTGTTATACATATAAGTTGACATAAGATAACGCGGAATTGAACCCCTTCGTGTACATCCAAGTGGTCTTATATGAATATATACGTGTAATACAAGATGTTGATTGCAATTTTGTTATACCTGTTTCAAAAACTCTCAATTGTTGATATGAGAAGCAAAGGATTGAACGCCTTTATGTACTCCTGAGTTGTCTTATATTGAACAATTGATTGAGTTCACTTTTCACAAACTTGTTTTGATCTCACACAAATCATTTTTGCTCCACCTTTTCTATGAAAATCTTTTTGATCTATCTTTGCATAGATTAAGGGGGAGTTTGTGATTTCAAATCTCTTTTAAACTTCAAATGTGTTGATTAAAAAAAAAATTTCACATTTGATGATTTTTTTTCAAAACATTTGCTTCAAAGAAAGTTCGGTGTTTAGTTTGCACATGAGCGACTAAGTTTTTTTTCTCAAAATTCTACTCCATGAATTTCATCATCGCCGATGAGTTCTAACCCCGGAGTATTCACTTCTTTCATTAGAAAGTGAGGGTATTTTTGAGTGATGATGAATTTGTGCAACTAAGATGGAAGGAGTACAGTCGAAAAGTGAGAGGTTATGGTGGAAATGTTGTGAGAAAAGGGGTAAAAGAATTGGTACCCTTCCCTAAAATTCTCAAATCGCCGGGTAAAACACATTTCTATCGGATGTCATTTGTTGATATCTCGGTATTGAAGAAGCCTTCATGAACCCAATGAAGCGATGCAAATCTTTACCTAACCACTCAAGTGTTTCTTAACAAATGCTTGTTTTACTTCTCACGGAGATTTTCTCATAATCTATTGACTCTTCATTTGGAAGACGTTGATATTGAAAAAGGGTGACACTCTGCTCCAGTCCCCGACTTCATTTGATCACTTTCTGTCTAGAGCTCTCATGATTGATCATTAATTTGATCGTTATTCATTCTTTAGGACACATTTGCGTCATATCTTTGTGATATACATGCCTATCTTTGTGATATAACCGGAACATTTGTAGTGATATCTTAATTGATATTTCACGATGATCAAATGGAAATCCTACCATTGCTAACATCATTTCCAGCTTTGGACGTAGGTCTCATAATTGCATTTTTGTAATTATTGAGTTAACAAGAAGTCTATTGTGACCTTGGATTTTTCCTGAAAGTCTTTAAGGATAGTAGAACATGGTTATCGAACGCTTAGGACAAAAAGAACAAGATCAATACTGAATCAAGTTCTCTAAAGACAATGAGAAAGCTTTGAAGACTTGTTTCAACTCACCAATTGTCTTCATCACCGGGCTCATCAAATTCATTCCTACAAGACAAAACATCACGTACTTCAGACCTTACAATATATCACTAAGGGGGAGAATGTTAGAAATCCAAAAGTAGTGATACATTGTAATTTAAGTTATGGACTTACTTGTTGTTAAGTCATGAGTTGATGATTTCTAAGGTTGAGGGGCTAATTGTGATAATTAGCATAGTTGGTTTGTTTAGACTATAAATAGCCCTCAATCCCTTAGAAATCAACAACACTTGGCATAACAATAACACAATTTTCATACCATTACACCTGAATAACACACACTTGATCCCAATTCTCTCTCAACACACACACAAACACCAAGAACACACACACACCAAACCGCCATTATTGATGTGAATTCGAGTGATAAAATCGTGATGTTACATATACACTCACCTCAATTTGGCTACTTGACAATACCAGGCTACAAGCTCGACAATTCAATCTTCAATACCTATACATGCATAAACACATACCATCTATGAGTTCCATAACTCATCTCCCTTACATGTATCTATTTTCATTTCCTCAATTCTAACATTATGGTGTTTGGCTTCTCAACACTTTTCCAACAACTTCCAAATTCTCATCATAAAACTTTGTTTCAAAAATTACTAGTCAAACACCATAAAGTATGAGATTCTTACTATGAGGGATTTTCATTACCAACAAACTCTTTAAATCAAACTAACCATTTCTCAATCAAATTTAATTAGGGTTTTACATGAAAATCCCAAATAACAAAAACCCCTAAATTCTAAGATTAAGAACCCTAAATTTTACTAACAAATAGAATTAGGGTTATGGAAATCATTACCTCCAGAATGAGAGACAAAGAATTAAGGTTATCAAATCACAATTCTTCCCCTTTTTCTTCCTAAAATTTTCGGCCACCACCACCTCCTCACAACCCTCAATTTCAATTTATTTTACAATTGGAGATGGTTATTGTTATTGTTCTAAGATTAAAATTCTTTAATTTGAGTTTCTATTGCATGAATTTGAAGAAGAATTGAAGGTTCAAAAGGAAATAGAGATGTAGCAAAGGAAAAGAGTTTGTGAATAAGAAAGAAGTGGAATTGTGGCTGGCTTATCTCCCTGATAGCCACGTCCCAAATCATATTTAGTGGGTAAAATACCCGCTAGCCACTAAAGCTCCAACTAAATTAACCTCTTAACTCAAAACAAAATACTAGGAAATTAATTTAATGTCAAAACTATGAAAAGGGTTAATTTTTATTTTCCTTAAAAAATATTGGGGTGATACAGACGCCGTCTCTACCACCAACAGTTGCTCCCACCACCACACCATCGCTGTCACGACCACCGCAGTATTGCGCAGGTATCATGCTAGTCTTAATAAAAGAGAATTATTTTTACAAAAATTTTTTATCTGATATTTCTATATCGCAAGTCCATACTCCATAGTCTAGTGCTTCTAAAAAAGTGTGACATCATTTTTTTTACTCTATATAATTTTATCTAACCTCAAAATTTATGGATTCTAATTAACTTAAGAAAGAGATAAACTAAATATGTTATATTCTTTCCTTAAAACTTATAAAAAAATATATGAAGTATAGTTTTATAAAATATAATTTTATAAAGTAAAGTAAAGTATTAATAATAAAGATAAATTATAAAGATGGTACCTGAAGTATATCGAAAGTTACAGATTTCATACCTGTAATTCAAATAGAGCATGCAAAATAACGAAAATATCCCTCATGTGCACGACATGTGGTGGCACTTAACAACACAAATACAAGACGTTTGGTCCATGTATGGTCCGAGTGAAAAAATGATAAATTTGGGTTGACATGAGTAATTAATATACTTTTGGTATGATTTGTGCAATATGGTGGATAGTTCAGACATTATTTTTGTAATTAACCCTATTCTTTAATAAACATTATTTGTAAAACTTTTATTAGAATACCCGAATTGAACTCGGGTTAATTAGCTATTAAAAGATAAAATGGGATGAACCAAATTTAATATTTGACATTTAAAATATGAAAAATAATTAATCAACCTAACTCATATGCCTAAAAATCAACCTAAAACCTTAAGACTTTTGACATGTGGATTCGACTAATTTTCATTCCTAATCTTGCCCCTTGATTTTTTCACATGTTATCATCCTATGATTAGGTTGATTTTTAGGCATACCAATTAAGTTGGTTTATCATTATCATTAAAATATTTCTTTCTTGCTAATGTATAATATAAATATGTTAATTTTTTTTAAGTTTGCCCCTTTTCGAAACATATAATTTCTTGGCTAAGTTTGTTCTTCACTACCATATGTCATTTGCCTTATAATGTGTAAACCTAGGTAGATGGTTAATTTTTCTTGAAGCCAATGATTAATCTTGAGTAAATAGAGTAACCTAAAAGTAAAAACCGAACCAATATTCCGATGAACGTGGACGTCACTTGATAAATAAGCCCACTAAGGGTGTTGAAAAAAAACCATACCCAATTAACCCGACTCAACCCGAATGGGTTTGGGTTATATGGGTTGGGTTATTCGGGTTTTAGGTTCGTTTAACCAAACCCATATAAGTTTAACTGGTTTGGGTTATGGGTGATTTTTTTTTATTTTGGTTAACCCGAATAACCCATAATAAAGTTTTATCTTTTTTATCTATGTAATATTTATAGGATTTTTATATAGTTGACTCAATCTTTATGCTTTTATTTATAAATTGTCTAATACAATGTTATTTTTATATTGTAATTATTATGGTAGACAAAAATCAAACATACCGTTTTGCCTTTTGTTAGTATTATACAAATTTATTACTATATTACAAGTATAATAGTTACACTATATACGTCTTGTATTAAAATTTCATATAACAATAGCTTAATTTACTTCAATAATTTAGCTAAATAATATTTTCTTTATATATTGTCAAGATTGTTTAATCATTCAAGTGTTATATATTATTTTGAATAGTTTATAATTTATCAATTTTACATATGTATGACTATTTATCGATTTATACAACCATGTTGTAATGCACTAAATCAAGAACTATACGATCAAAGTTGTTAGAATACCAATGAATATAAGCAATTTGTTAATTTACACCTTTACAAGGTATGATTTTCTATGTTTTTGAAATTAAAATTATATTGAAGTATAATCAACCAACTTTTTTTTCAAGTTAGTACGCTTCAAAGTCTACATAATTTTTTATTTGGGTTACCCAAACCCGAATAACTCAAACCCAAATAACCCGATTCTTATTCGGTATGGGTTACCGGTGAACTTATTATTCTCAAAACTCGAATAACCCGAACCAAATAACCCGAAGGATCCAGAATAGTCCGTTGACCTAAGACCATAACAATAAAGGCCTATGACCTCATAATCTGTTTTTATTGAGCTCTCCATACAAAGTCAGCAATTCTCCTATGGTTCCACCAAAGATGGTTATGGAAAAGCAATATAAAATCACAATATGAATGCATATTTTACGTAGTTACTTAAAGAGGGATACTTGCTTTATGAAAAGGGGCAAAATAAAGAAAAAGGGTACTTGTCAGATATATCAATTCGAGATCCCAAAAACACATATTATCATTGATTGATGTCAGTCTAGAAAGCAACACAATGACATTCTAGCTATTTTCCTCCATTAGATTTCATGAAGTGGAACACATCGAGCCTTTTTAATAGCAATTCAAAATTGAAAAACAGAAAGTCTGAAAGCCGCGTTTGAAAACAGAAAATCAATCAAAATGGGTTATGTTTGATTCCAGTGAGCTAGCTAATCGTCTAACCAAATTTTATATCATTATATGTCTATATGACTTAAAATAGTGCAACAACTTTGCAAGTATATGTAATGTAATCGTCAATTAATTAAGAAAGAATTGTTTAATCCTATTTGGATTCTAGTGGATTAATTAATTTCCATCAATAATTTTCTGTGACTTAAAATTTTGTCTAGTTGTCACCCATTTTTGGACGCTACGTGGCACTTTTTTTCTCCATGTCACGTGACATTGATTTGGTGACAAATCAGAGATTTGTATTTTTGCGTTTATAGCGCATTTTCTTTGTTTTTTGATCATTGTACATTTGTATTTGTATAAATATATAAAGTTGAATTCAATTAGCGTCTCATTGTTTTTTGGACGATATTAATGGTTCGTATAAATAAGCAATCGTATAATTGACTTGTTTTAGTATAATTCTTGTTTTATATGAAATAGAATGTAAAATCCTCGAAAGTTATGAAATTTATTGAAGGAGTTAAAAATATGTATTATCAAATCTGATGTTTATTAACGATGAAGAAAGCGTACGTTCTAGACCATGTTCTGTTTAGAATTATATAATTTCTTTATAATGCAATTTCACCAGGGATAAAAAGCAGTCAACAAAAAGTGGAAAAGGAGAAAGCTAGAAGACAAAATTTCATATATAATCAAATACTTATATTTTACCTTTTTTGGTTTTCACATGGAACTAACTAAATAAGTGCACTATTTTACAGATGAATTAAATGTTATAAAAACTTGAGAAAATTACATTTTTGTTATATGAAGTTGTCAACTTTTGTACATTTAGTTTTAAACTCAAAAAGTTACAGCTTTATATCTAAAATTTTGTATTTTTTTCAGTTTTGGTACCATGTTTATACGGCCTTAATTTTTTCTAGTTATCACCCTCACGTGACAACCATGTGAGGGGTATTTTAGTCTTTTGGTCTCTCTCTTTGAGAGAATTACACTTTTAATACCTCAAGTTGTCAATTTTTTCACTTTTGGTACCTCAAGTAGACAACATATTTTTATTACACTCTCCAATTTTTATCTCACACATTAGCATCTATCAAACAATACACACTCAAAAATCAACACACATTGGGATCATCCATATATCCATGTATACCTATATCATTATACTATACAAAATCCAATACATAAACATGAGTAAATAAATTCAAATCTCTTATATGAATCATACACCAATAGAAAGGTTTGTCGACTATCTTCCTCCCCACCAGGCACCACGACCTCTACCTTAGCTAGAGATTTCGATCTAATCTCGTTTGTAGCATATATATATATTCATCTGTAACAGATTCCGTTCATCGTTTGTAGCATATTCCAATCAAGTTTCGTTTGTAGCATATTCCGATCGAAGAATAGGGTAATCTAGGGGTGAAAGCGTTTCCAATAATATTAAGAAAAGAGGTCGATGGTGGGTGCGTATTCTGGTGACATGAGTTTTTTCTGGCCATTGATCTACCAATGCATTCAGTTCCTCCACCATCACCCGTAGTTACACCAACAACATATAATATTTCAAGAATGGATATACACCATTGGGTGTTTTTTGAAGAGCCGTAAAAAAAGAAAATCATGTGTGTTGATTTTTGAGTGTGTGTTGTTTGATAGATGCTAATATGTGAGATGGAAATTGGAGAGAGTAATAAAAATATGTTTGTCAAAAGTGAAAAAATTTGACAACTTGAGGTACCAAAAGTGAAAAAATTGACAACTTGAAGTATCAAAAGTGTAATTCTCTCAAAAAAGAGGGGGCTAAAAGACTAAAATACCCTTCACGTGTTTGTCACGTGAGAGCGTTAACGGCAAAAATTAACGTCGTGTGAACGTGGTACCAAAACTGGAAAAAAAAACACAAAACTTTAGGTATGAAAGCTGCAATTTTTTGAGTTAGAGACTAAAATTACAAAAACTGTCAACTTAAGATACCAAAAATGTAATTTTCTCAAAAAAAAACTTTAAAAGAACTCATATGAATAACTAATAACTCATAAGTCTAGACATTTCTAAAGGATATTAAGATATAAATGCATATTAGTTAAGTTAATTAAACGTGTTTAACCTTATGATATTTAAATTACTACCCGATCATGTGGTTTCCTTGTATTGTGTTAACCTTAGCGACAAACACTAAAAGTATGACCTCTCTTACTAAAGTCACTTCTTAAATCTCTTCCTTACATCTTTTTCACTGTCACGTCAGCTTATTTCAATTTAAGAACTACCCCTATACCCCTATCATTAAAACATCGTCCTAAACCCTTTTTTATTCTATATAAATAACAAAAAAACAAAAAGAAAAAAAAATGGTCAAAAGGCCCACCACTACCTCGTCCAAACCATTCCTATTTCTGAACAACCTATATTTAAACGAGCTAAGAACAGGCGCTAGCATTAGCTTCTAAAAATGATGTGCATGGAATGATTTTGGACGTGCTCGTTGCTTGTCTACTACAAGCGGCCTAATTAGTACATAACACTCAATGTGGTCATTCATAGGTTTTGGGTTTTGATATATCAACGATTTATGATTTAGGTTAAATATAAGGGATATTTACGTGTATAGTCAAATAAGTAGTGGTCTTGCTTTAGACATGTTTTACGAAAATGACCAATTTGGTAGAAAAAAAAACATGGTGTGCAAAGAAGAAACACACGGATTCTTCTCATCCAATCACCACCTCACACCTGGCCATTCTTTCTCTTTCCTCTCTTTCTTCTTCCCACAGTTTCCCAATTTCCCCTCTTTTGTTCCTTTCCCTTTGTTTCTTAACAAAAAAATGAAAAAAAAAAACCAGAGATTCATGCTTTGCATATTGTATTCGAAGACATCAACACAACGAGAACAACATGAAATCCAAAGGCTAGAAATAACTATGTTGCAAAAATATGGAGTACAGATTCAAAGTTGCTTTCGACTACCTATACAAGTGTCCGTCCCAAGCTCCAGATTCAGGGTGCGTTTGCTTTTTATCGACTCACGATTTCTACTAAAATACTAATTAGAAAAACGATAAGCAGAGAGTGTTTGGTATTGTTTATTTTGTGAGAATAAGCAGGAAAGCACTTGAATAAGTAAAATCCCAAACTGGCAAACACCATCTCAATCAATTGGGCAAAATGAAAGTTGGTTACCTTATGCAATGTACCCAAAATAATGGATTAATTAATGGCTATTGACTACAACATTCTACAGACCTAATTAGAGATGTAAACATTCTCAAAACACCAAACACCATTGCTTATAACACATGCCAATATGCCATTGCAAATACAACAATAAATCAGGAATATCATATCATTTATAGCTTGAAATCGAGGATAATCCCGTTTAGCTCGATTAAAAACCCCCTAACATTCATATAAAATCGGAGATAATCTTTTTTAGGATTTTTTATGTTAAGGGAGATGAAGAAAAGAGAGGGGAGGGGGTGGGGGAAATGAACGGGAGGAAGAAAGAGAGGAGAGAGAATAAGTGGGCATGTGTCGAGTTGTTATTGGATGAGGTAAACCGGTGTAATATGTAACTATGCTCCAAGCTTTTTTTTTTTTTTTTTTTTTTACCAAATTGGTTATTTTTGTAAATGTTGTCCAAACGAAGACCCAAGATTTTTAATGACTATATTGGTAAATATCCCTAAATATAAACAATCTTACCCTATCTAGGTCAAAAAGCTGCTTTCAGATCTATTTAAATAATGGAAGGGGATTTCCTAAAGTTCTATCAGTCAAGTTGGGAGCATCTTGACCCTTGATTGGAAATCAAGGGTCAAAATTCAATGGTGGCCCTTGATTTTCATCCAAGGACTAAAATTAGTCTAATATGACTAATCCTGTTAGGCTAACTTTAGGGAATCTCCTTCCTTAAATGATAGAAAAGAACTTTCAACCTTTACATGAGGTAAAGATCGAACCTTTAACTTTTATTTTCAAAAGCATAAGTGTTAACCACTTGATCCAGCCGAAAACATCTCTTCGATCAACAGGTAAAACGCAAACGAATGTCCATCTAGAAATTTTTTACATTAATTCATAAATATATTTTAGAGATCGAATTAATTACCATTGAAGTCGTGTACCACTAACAAGGTAGAGATCAAGAGGCTTCATATATAGTTATTTAAATTTTCAAATTTCGTTTGGTAATGCTTAGGATGATCAATCAAAGGGTTCGAATACCCCAATTAGATTCGCACTAAAAAAATAAAGGTCGCACTTCATGAATAACCTCCATTAATCCGTTTACTTAAGAAATTATGTGGACATGATCAACACTAAAAGATTAGATAATGAAAACAATTTGGAACTATGTTACGGAATGATATCAGAAAAGCATGTACTTCTATTGAACTTCACATACATACTATCCAATATAGAAATTGTGACAACTATATATATGAGTTTGGTTACTAACCGATCTTGATATCAGTTTGTATAACTAAACAAGTCCGACGACTAAGTGCTCCAAAATATGACACATATTTTTACTTCTCAACAAGACAAAAATAGAAGCAAAAATTGACATGAAGCTATATAAGCTTATTTTTCACCCTCTCTTTTGCGGGTAACCTTGATGTAACAATAAAGTGTTGCAAAAAATGCCGTGGCTAGGCCACCTATGATAACACCACCCCCGGCAACAGATGAATGATGATGGTTTTCCTTACGAATCTCGTTGCCCTTCTCGTCTGACGAAGACGTAGGAATCAAAGAAGATGATGCATCTATAGCAGGTGCAGATAAAGGTGAATACGATACGTAAGATTCCATTTCTTCTCTACTATAAAGGTTTAAAAATCGTGCGGTTGTTACTCGAAAAAGCAAGATTTCTGTGAACAAGAGGCAAAAAAGGAGTGTTTTGATCGTTCCCATAATCAGGGATTTGATGTTAAGAAAGGAATATTATTGTAAATGTTTTTTTTTCTTTTGGTGTCAAAGAGGGTGTCAAAGGTATATATAGAGAGAAATTGGTGGTCGTGTTATGACGGGTTTGGTAAGTAATACTGTAATATTGTACGTGTTATTTAGATACTACAATGTTTTAATGGTATTATATATCTCCATATTCCATATGTTTAATATCACGCGTTTGAACTAAAGTTAATTGCACATTATAATAATTTTGTATAATTCACCTTTTACCCAAAAGTTAATATAATTTTGTTTTATCAATCATAAGCGTGTCTGCACAATACAGTGACGATGATGACAGTGGTAATGGGTGGTAACAATGGAGATGACGGGCGGCGGTAATGGTGGCGGTATAGTTGTTAATGTAAAAGTAATTGACATACATGAGAGTAGTGTAGTTATTTTAAAATTTAAGGGATGTTTGTTGTAAACAGTTTCATTAATGGTATTATATAGGTAGGGATTGGGTATTGAAAACAAATATTAAAGTAAAACAAATAGGACAAAATTTTAACCCTTAGATCATGATTAAGTTGATGCACGAAGATGCACGAGACAATTGATACACGATAATTTACATGATTTACGATGATTTTCAATGAATATAAACTTATTGTTTTATTTGTTTTATTTTACCTAAAATGTATATAGGTATATTAGGTTGAGAAATTTAGATTACGGAAGAAAAAATGATAATTTAGATATTTTAAAGGTTGCAAAATTAAAAAATATATGAGGGATTTTGTTTTATATACAACTAGCTTAAGGACCCGGATAACTACCCGGGTAGTATTATGATAATTAATTATAATAGAAATAGTTGTGATGTAACGTTAAACGAATACAAATGACTACATTATTGAAATTAAATTATAATAAAATTTGCTGTGATGTAAATTTGGTATATTTAAATTATCAAAACTAAACTATTGAAATTAAATTATCAATATCACTACCACTATCACCGTCGTCGAAACGCGCAAAAATTTGTCTAGTATATAAAAAGAAGCTAACTAATTCAAACTCTTTGATATATCTATACTCCCTTATAAAGCATAGTTACCTCTTTTATTTTAGGAAATTCGGCACTTTTTTATACCCAAAATACCCTTATTTCTTAATTTTAATTCCCTAAAAATCTAATCTATACTTTTATTATTTAACAAATAAAACACCCTCTATTTAAAAGTTATGAGAAAATTAACTAAAATATCATTAATGATTAAATTACAATATCAGTTATTTATCCAAAATATCTCCATTAACCTTTTGCATCAATTATATATCTACATCAGTTGACGTTGCCGCTGCCACCAACAATAGCCCCCACCACCACACCGTTGTCGCCACAACCACCGCCACATTACGCGGGTACCATGCTAGTCATTTAATAACAAATCTTCTTTAAAACAATATTGAATAATTTAAAAAATCTATTGAATTGTAACTAACACTTTGTTATCAGTCTTGAAGGATGTAAGTATAGTTTCGTTAAAAAAGATTTGGACTCATAAATTTGAGGATATAATTAATGATTGAATATCTTATGTTGAAAAACCCCGTGAATTCGGGGATCTCACGCACGACTAAAGAGCAATTTTTGGGTTAATCTTTTTTTAATTTATAATTTAATTTAATTTTGTTTAGATGTATTTGATGTCATTAATAACATTTTATTTAGTAGAGTTAATGAATGGAAGGGGGATAGCTATGCCAAGTAGGATTAATGAATGAGAAAATTTAGCTAGGGACTTTAGTTTTATATATAGAAAAGATGTACGCGTAAAATTGGGAGAAAACAAAAATTGGGATCGTTGGATGTAGTGATGTGGCAATCCGCTTCAACTTTTTTTTCCCTTTTGAACGGCATCTAAGTGCTTTATTTTTTAAAAAGTTATATCAAAGGTTCTTAATTATAGGCCCACTATTTCTATTTTGTGAACCTGGCACAACAAATATTATATAACTAATAAAAATTATAAAAGTTTTGTTAAACGTAAATTTTGAGAGCGCGGTCAAAGATGAATTATATAGTTGTATAGCTATTATAAAATTTAGGAGGCGAGCTTTTAATATAAATAATATAATTTCATTTTAAATTTTCAAAGTCTATTTTATTCAACTTTGATTTTAAATATCATTTTTTGTGTTATATGATACTTAATGAACTTTATACCAATTAAAGTAAATCTAAAACTCAATTAACTTGTATAAATTTCATCAAGTATTGTATAACAAAAACAAATATACTTAAGGTTAAAGTTGTAAAATGATGAATTTGAAAATTTAATACAAGACATTTTTAATGAGACGGAGAGAATAATTTTTAGACTAAACGTAGTGTTAAAAGATTATTGTACAACGCATATTTAAAAAAATTGTAAGGTTAGGGGTTGAATATATAAACTTAAATATATGATGACCTTAAGTTGATGCACGAAAATTCATGAGACAATTGACGCACGATGATTTTCATGATGCACTGTGATTTTCATGATGTACGGTGATTTTTAGTGAAGAGAAACCTTTTGTTTTATTTGTTTTACTTTAATACTTGTTTTATTAAATATATATATATATATATATATATATAGGTTTTAGGTAAAATAAAACAACTATTAAAGTAAAACAAATAAAACAATAGGTTTTTCTTAAGTGATAATCACCGTGTATCATGAAAATCATCATATATCAATTGTTTCGTGAATCTTCGTGCATCAATTTAACCATGATCTAAGGGTCAATATCTTGTCTTTTTTTTTTTTTTACTTTAATACTTGTTTTACAATACTCAACCCTTATATATATATATTATTGTATAATAACAATAAGAAAAAAAAAACATATGAATGCGTATTTTATTATGTTTATAAATCAGATCTTCTAAATTTTTAGTATACGTTCAAATACTATTGGACGTAACTTTTTTCAGTCTAAAACAACGTGAGAAACTTTAAATTATATAGTATAGGTATATATATATTAAACATTTTGTAGTAAACTAGTAGGAACCAGAGTTCCGACGATTTTCTAAAGAATTATTTTATTTTTTTAATAAATATAATATATTCGTCGAAAGTTAGTCAGAAATAATTATATTTTCTCACGAATTTCCAACGAAATCTATTAAAAGTATTAGATTTTAATTATTTTATTTTCAGCTACTTTTTATTGGTCAGGAATTGGAAAGAAGTAGTATAAATTTCCGATAATTTACCAAGGAAATATCTTATTTCTTGATATATATAATTTTTCGATGGAAATTAGTCGGAAATACTTATGCTTTCCAAGAAATTTCCTACAAAAAATATTAAAAATCCTGGATTTTTATAATTTTTTTAAAGGCTATATAAACATTAATGGACACCTACATGCATCTATCATAAAATTAATGATTAAACATACATAAAAACCATAATACATGCATATATAGTTACATTTACATATATACTAGTTTATATATAATAGACATTGAACTATAACAATCATACATACATATGTAACATACATAGACACATTAATGATCACATACACCCCTCAATATATATAATATCTATATAAATACGATAAATGGACATAAAATATTGCTTACATAACTTATGCATCAACATAAACCTAAAAATACTTCAATTATATACATGCACATCAACGTACATATATAATAATACTAATACGTGCCCACATGTAAATGTTTATTTTACTATTTATTATAACTAGTAAAATGTAAATGTTTATTTTACTATTTATTATAACTAGTAAAATGTATATTAATGTATTTACATAAAACTATGTGAGATACCTTGAAAATAGAATATTTTTATAAATTTTGTCAGAAATTCGTAGGAAATTTAGAAGATTTCTGACGAATTTCTAAGGAATTATTTTTAAATTTCATTAATATTAATTTTTCTTGGAAATTCCTCGAAAATAGTTATATTTTCCTATGAATTTCCAATAAAACTTATTAGATTTTAATTTTTCAAAAAACAAAAAGTTTTCATCGGAAATTCATTATAAAAATGTTTCGGTTTCTACATATTTTCTACAAAACATTTTCATATTTTTTATTAACTATGAATTTTGGAATTTATATATTTTTCGTCGGAAATTCCTTACGAAGTTAAAGTTTTGCTACATATTTCCAAGAAAATGTATTATTTAAAACTAATGAATTATTAAACAAAAAGTTTCTTACGAATTTCCGACGAAATAATTTTGATATTAATTTCTCGGTATTTCGTTGTTACTTTGTGTATTAAACAAAAAGTTTCTTACGAAATAGTTTTTAGGGTCGAATTTCCGACGAAAATCAGTTTGTGGCAAACACGTAGGAAATTTGTCACAGATGGGCCAACATTTTTTTCATGTGTTTTTTGTTTGAAATTGGTCGGAAAATCCTAGAAAAATTTCCGACAAATTTTTTGTCGTCAGAAATTCCGTCGCTGATACTCATTTCTCTAGTAGTGATATACTAAAGATAGATAGATATATAAACGTTTTTTTATTTAAGATAATCTTATTTTTCTCATATAGAACTAACTAATAAATTTTTCCCCTAGAAATTACGTGCTTAAAACAAACTAAAATATATTAAAGATAGATATATAAACATTTTTTTATTTAATATCTTCTATGTAGATAATCTTATTTTTCTCATGTAGAACTAACTAATAATTTTTTTCCCTAGAAAATACGTGCTTAAAACAAACTAAAATAATAATTAAAGGCTAAATCTACAATGTGACAATAATGGTGATGGCAGTGTGGTAGTAATGTTGGTAACTGGTGATGGTGACGACGACTAGTGGGAGAGGCGATACAAGTAATACATATAAATGTTAATGCTATAAAAGGGGGTTTTATATATATTTATTTCTAAATTTGAAGAATAAATGTTATAAATTATGCTATTAAGGATACGTGTGGTACATTAGTAAGGGAATAAAAGATACAATAGAAAGTGAAGGGTAAAATTGGTTTATAATTGCGTACATTTATTTCTTTTTTTCCTTAAAACCAATATTATAACCACACAATCTTTAGATATGTTACACCAAAAATCATGATATAGTTAAGAGGCAACGTTAGGATTCAACCGGACAAGGTAAAACTGAAAACACTCGATTATATATAAGTTTTGTAATTAATGTTGGCGTCCTTGCAATATCGATTACATATAATTATTTTATGCAAAGATAAGCAAAAATAAAAACAACAAAACCTGAAAGAAAAGATATATTAAAAAAACTAAAATAAAACAGAAAAGTTATGAAAAAACCAATAATAAACCAAAATTTATTTATTTATTTTTTGTGCAATATGACAAAATCCAAACGAGATGTGAATCCAAACGAGAGGTGACGTGAGTACGTGACGTAAGCCTAACAATGGCATCTGCACTTCGATAGTTATTATTAGTAGATATTATATAATATAACATAAATACTCGGTATAATATAATGAGACAATTTATATTTTGGATAACATGTTTTACCGTTGGTGAATATACGTACTTGGAAAAAAATAAAAAAGATTAAAACTATACAAGGTATATAAAAACTTTAAAGTTTGTTTAAAAAAATGCCGAATATTTAGACAATATGACTTTATGTAGATATAAACTATTGCTTATAAATAATGCCGAAAGATCACTTTTATCTTTTGATTTTACCAATGCATACGTTATCATTCTATTTTGGTCACCACGTATATACATTTGTAGACGAAAATGAGATTTAAAAATCTTGTGGTCATAAAATAAAGAGTTTGTTCCCTATTCCATAAATGATGATATCGATGTCACATTAATGTATCGTGTGATAATTGTATTTAAGGATTCGAATGAATAACTTTCAATCTTGTTGTTCGGCTTAAGTCCATTTCTTAAGGGTGATACTATAACTACACCGTCCACTATTCATAGAAATATTATCAAAATGCTCCGTTTTATGTAAAACTCTTCGTTTTATACCATGTTTTACATAAAACTCCGCGTTTGAACAGTGTGTAGATAACACAACACTGTTTCAAAATTACACGTGGTCTGACACTCATGTCAGTTCCCCCACTTTTGGTGCCATTCTACATAAAACGGTAAGTATTAGTTGAACGCCGCGTTTTATGTAAAACTCCTCGTTTTATATACCCCTATTTACATAAAACGCCGTGTTTGGCCGGTGTGTAGATAGCAAAATACTGTTTGAAAATTACACGTGGTCTGACACACATTTAAGGGGAATGACACCTGTCATTCCCCCGTTTTTGGTGCCATTATACATGAAACGCTGCATATAAGGTGAACTGCCAAAACCGGTCATTTTACGTCAAATGCGTATATGCCAGTGCCGTTTTCTATGCCTAAACGTAGCGTTTTATTCAAAGCGAAAATAATTTTCTCTTGTACCAAAATAGTCCTTTTTATATAAAAGTAGATGATCCAGCACTGTTTTGGATACACAAAAACGTAGCATTGGAGTATAAAACGGGGAGTTTCACATAAAACAATGCGTTTCGGTAATGTTTTCTAGGAACAGTTGATGTGTGTAGATAGCCTCCCCTATATATAATAGTTCCGTTGTCCTTGTAAATTGTCCAAATGAAAGAGATCGCTTAATAATGTCATGTTTTATTGTTTATATATCATGTCAAGTCTTCGTATGGAACATTTATTATAAAATATGTTATGTCCGAAAAGTCGTATAATCTATATATTCTTTACAAAGTCCTTTTATATAAATGTATATATATAGTCATAAGTCCGTTTTACACCGATGCTACGATAAATTTGGATTAAATTATTAATACGACTCGAAATGACTAACCATAATTAACTTTGACCAAGAAACCCTAATTTTGAGTTTAACAAATCTTAAATAAATTTTGACTTTACAAACCCATTTAAACTAAACCCTAATTTTATCAAAAAGACCATAATAGACACAATAAAAACCTGCCCGTTGACCGATTTGATTAAAGATTTCGGATCATGGTTCACCGATTTGAAGGATTTCGGATTAAAACATCTCGGATCTAAGAGTTTTTTGTTCAAACATTCGTGGATTCAAAAGATATCGGGCCATACAACCCGGATTTGGAAGGTTTTCAGGCTCTTCTTTTTGGATCTAACATATATACCGGAAATATAGATACTTTTGTTCAAGAAATCGGGTCTATATATATAATAGATCAAAAACTTCGGATTTAATTAATGGAAATCGGATTTATATATATGTATACCTAATATATATATATATGTATTAATTAATTAAGAGATTTCGGATTTTTATATCCATATACAAAATATATCCGAAAAAATATATATATATATTTATGAATTTCGTGAGTTTTGATGACGATAAATCATCTAATACATAGATTCATGTAATTCTTACCAAATCTAGAAGAAAAATGAAGAATCTAGAAGCTACGGTGGTAGATGGTGGCGGTTTGTGACGACCGTACGGTGGTCCGGTGGTGGCCGCCGGATTTTAGTGAAAGAGAGGGGGCGGGGGCCGGCTAGAGTGGAAAAAGGGAGGAGAGGGAGAAGTAAAAATGAGAAATGGGGTTAGGTTTAGAAAAACTTAGGGTTTTGTTATTTTTTTCCCCTTGCTTTGACCGAATTTTGACCCTTTTTTGACCCCACTAAAACTCGTATGACACGACCATCCAAGAATACTCGAGACCCGTTAATTCATATCATCGACATATTTACATGTAACTTTTCAATAGCTTTCTAATTGATATAAACATGACCATTTTCGATTAATAAATCTTTAATTGCATCATATTTTAAGTATTTGCTTTTATTTGACATTTTTACAAGACAACTAGTATTCCTCTTGTCCTCGAGTCCACGTGCAATTTTTCTAAAGTCTAAATGCTCATAAAGCCGAATAAAAACATAAGTCCACTAATTCCGATAGTAAAGCCTTAAAGACTAATGACGTCTACTCCCTTAAAGCACATATTCTAGTTATAAAGTCGCGTACATGAACAGAATGATTTAAAGACGATCAGAAAAGTACATCGGGAAAATATGCTCAGATGACGATTGTGACAATGGATTGCTATCTATACGATTTGAGCTACATTCATATACAATTTCATTCATATCAAATATCATATATGCAATATTATTATAACTAAACATCATGAATACAATACAAATCAATTTTTGATCGATCAACCAATGGAGAAAGTAAAACAAATATATTATGCAAATCATACATAGTATAAATCAATCAATGTATAATGTAAGTCCCAACTATTACTAGATGGGTGCTGAAGACACCTCTATGTCAATGGTGAGTGTACTTTGCAACACTATCACTTAATTTGGACGTGACCAGTTTAGAGTGAGTAGTATACCAGGTTAACTGGAAAGTTACTTATTAAGGTGACAAGTTTGAATAAGTAAATACAATGCAATAATGTAAATGACAAGTTAGTAATTATGGTGAAACAATATGTATTTTTCAAGTGTAATTTATTTATTGATTGATAAATAAAATACAAGGTTGTTGCAGAACCAAGATAATACAAAGATGTAAATATCCTAACAACCTATGAAATACAATTGATCTATACTTGGAAATTCTCCTAACAATCGAAACATTTAAAGTTGTGAAATGTTCCTTTTTACGATTGAGAGAATATTGCACAAGTTCACCAATATTGCAGAATGTATGTGTTTGCAAAGTTGTTGAAATGCTTGGGCAAGGACTTCTATTTATAGTCGAAGTATGAGCATTGGGATCTCAACTTCGACGTACAAATATGGTTAACAACACACAAAAGTATTAGTAAATAATCCTTTGTGTGTGCTAAATAAAGTAAGACAAAAGGTTACTTTATTCAACCACTCTACATCTTTGCACTTTTATCCACAGATAAGATTATTGTCCGGGTAAAAGGATGTAGTGTAAAAGGTCCTCCTCGTAATCAGTGTAAAGCTTTGTAAAGGCATTTACACTGGAGGATCTCTAGTTGATTAATTTGGTAGAAAGTCAATTGGGCTTCGCTGCCATTGCCTTTCTCTTTCTTCCACTTGTTGTCTTTGACTTCAACTGGAACGTCTTCAGATTGTTGTTCTTCAGATCTCAACTGGAGGAAGTCGTCAGTTGCATAAACTGTACATTGCAACTGGACTTCAAATATTTCGGACAACTCTTCATGCTCTCCAGATGTAACTGGAGAGATCCAGTTTTCAGCAAAACTGGACCTAACAAATTCCCCCTAATTGTCCTGAAATATTGCCAAGTAATTTCAAACTTGTCTCTATACAAGTGTAAGTTTGAAATACTTGTGTTTGATAAAATCTATTAATTTTCCAAGGCATTTTTATAGATCATCAAATGCCTTGGGTTTAATTTTTATTGTTTGTAGATCTTATCAGTTATCTAACTTGTGAATTACAATATGGCAACTTGTATATACACAATTTTACAATGAAGTTACAAGAAAGTAAATAAAATTACAAGCAGATAGATAGAAGGAAAAGTTAAACAGATGGCCCTTCGCCAGTTTTCCTTCTCTTGGCAACAGATGAAATTGGCTGTTTGTCTTCAAGATCAAAGCCCAATCTTTCTTCAATATTTTCCTTGAACTTCATCAGGTTTTGCAAAACATACTCCCAGCCTTTTTCTGCCTTGTTCTTATGCTGCCTATTCTCCAATAGATTCAGCATCTCCACATGCTCTGAATGACCATACTGATAGACATCAGGGTTCTCAGTTGTTCTTTTGGGTCCACCAAAGTATTGAACCTCAACCACAAACTGTTTGGCACCAGGTTTAATCGAAACCTTCACATCGGTGATCTTACCTTTATTGTGCCTTCGACGTTGTACATCAGATAAGTATGTGCGAGCCTCTGATTCATTTGTCAGTTTGATCATGCTCGTGCTTAGTTTGTGAGTAGCAGCTCAAATATCATCAGTTGTAGGTTCAGATGGTTCTACCTAAGTCTTCAGGTTTGCATCTCTTGACAAGGCTTTTTGTTTTCTTCCCTTGGACTTAGGTGGAGTTAATACTTTGTTGACCACTTTCTTTACTAGTTCAATTCGTTTGAGAATCCCTTCTCACTTTATCTCTTTAGCCTTTTCCACTGATACATTCAAACACTTGGCATCAAGACCAGCTTCATCGTCTTGGTAGTGTTTGTCCAGTTCTACTTCAAGCATTTCTTTCAGGGCATTGACAATCCTTGGATCTTCTTTTATTTTCTTATATTCCAACAGTTGCAAGCCAAAGAGTTGTGCGTCAGTTACATCAACAAGAGGGGTTGGAAGATTTTTTCTTGATTCAAACTGATTGGCCTTAATTTGTTTCTTCCTTTCCTTGACCAGATTCCTAACCCTTGCTAATTTCTGACTTTCGCTTTCAGTAACTGGAGGCAATTGGTCAACATTGCCAGTTTCCAACATAGGTGCATCAGTGGCCAGCTTCTCAGAGTCATCAGTTGCGATGGCCTTTCCTTTATTCACATTCCCCCTATCAACCATATCATCAAATGTTTCAATAACCTGCTCACCAGCATCAGTACTGGTAGCAGCGACCATTTGACTAGCATTAGTACTAGTCCTATCCACAATCTCCTTTCCTGAACCTGAAGCTTCAACAAGAGTGCGAGTCTGCTCACCAGCATCAGTACTGGTAGCAACGACCATCTGACTAGCATCAGTACTAGTCCTATCCACAATCTCCTTTCCTGAACCTGAAGCTTCAACAAGAGTGCGAGGGGTACGAACAGATCTTTCCCCCTTGGCAGCATCTAGGCCTTGCCTTATTGCTTCAAAATCGGCATGACTGGTGGGCAAGCGATCTAGAGGCTGCCATGATTGCATATTCTTGCACTCTTTGAAGACTCCACATAACATGCGAACTGTCCTCCATAGATGATTAATTTCTTGAGATTGAGTCATGACATTCCCACAAGTGGTGTCTTGACTCTTTTGAATTGCTTGAAGTTCATTTAAATCATCTGGAGAGAGCCCAGGTGCAATAACTTCTCTTACAGTCTCCTTCTCCTTTTCCCTATCTACTTCAGTTGTCAGATTGGATATTGCAGTAGAGTGATCAGCTACCTTGCTGGCCAGAGAGTCTAGACTGCACCTCAACCGATCGATCTCAGATGTAATGGGAGTGAGATCAACCTGGGGCGCTGCATTCTTGATGATCTCAGACATCATCTTTTCCAAAAATGCTTGTTCTCTGGCAGCCAAGGTGGCTTCAATCTTTTGACCAACTGAAGAGGCCAACTGATTACCAAGCTCCGTCACATCAAGACCAGGTTTATCAAATAACAACTTCACCTGTCTTTCAAGTTCTTTCATGTCAACCTCTGAAGATCTGACAGTTGTATTCAGCAGGTTGGTAAATGAAGATGTGACTCCAGTCTGAGTAAGTGCAAAAGCCTCCCTTAAAGATGTTGCCAGTTGATTGAAGGAATGCACCAACTTGTAGATGCAGATTCGGTGTGACAATCGCAACATAGATTTGATTATTGTTTACGTTTTTAGGAACTTGTTTGTAATCATTTAAATAAGAACTTGTGTTGATATTTAATGATTACGTTTGGACTTCTATATTATATCTGTTTATGTTTGTATTGTGTTTGTGTGTTATATATTGTTTTACAGGTACAAGAACATAGAATCAAGGTTTATAAGTGTCGTAGAACACTTAAACGGTGATTGGATGTTATGTACGAGTCAAACAAAGAACAATGGGTCGTCCCTCGCGCTGACGTCATCAGCATGTAGGAACAACCTCGTGCTGACGTCAGCACGAGGCAGATCAGTTGTTAATTGTTTCGGGCCTAATACGTAATTAAGGCCTAAGCCCACACGATCTAATACTTAACTAGTATAAATACAAGACCTAATCTAGGAATTAGGTTAATCTTCGTTAATAATTTACGAATTTACGAGCTAAGGTTAATTGTTCCTTCGTGTGATCTCCTACACGAACCACAAGCCTTGTGCATCTCCTTGGGTTGGTTAAGTGCTCATTAATCAATGAAAGGCAATAGCAATCTAGTTATCTCAAGAGGATTCAGCACTCTTGACATAACGAATCACATCTTATTACGATCCACGCAACGATAGGGCACCTCTCAAGTGGTATCAGAGCCAGGTTGATTACCAGAAGGTTTAAGATTGTTTGAGTGGCTATTGATTGCAATCTCGTTTGAAATTCGTGTTAATTCGCTTCTTCGTGCTCTCCTTCGTGTGACACTTCGTGCTTACGTCAGCACGAAGTTGATTTTTGCTTCGTGCTTACGTGTGACTCGTGTGACTTAGTTTTACTTCGTGCCACTTCAACACGAACTACCCTTCGTGACTTAGGTCATGACGCCGTACTTCGTGCTCTGCTTCGTTCCACATGACTTCGTGCTTCGTGCCACGTGACTTTGTGCTTCGTGCCACACGAACTTAGTGTTATTTCGTTTAATTTGGTTTCAAAAGATTCGAAATGACTACTTTACCAGCTGCCGCAAACTCACCTAATGCCTTACTTATCAGCCAGATGATAATGCATGATCATGAGGTTGGTCGGGGTAATACACCTCCAAAGCTTTTCCGTATGGAGAATTATTGGATGTGGAAGAGACGTTTTGAAGACTACATTCATCTCACTGACATGGAAATGTGGCTAGTAATAACTGAAGGTTTTGATTGGCCTTCATATGAGAAGAACGGAGTAATCAGTAGGTATACTTATGCTGATATGCCTATTGAAGAACGTAAAAGATACGCTGTTGAAGGGAAGGCTTTATCAACTCTAACTATGGCATTGCCTCAAGATAGTGTACATCTGTTTAAAAAATACAATACTTCAAAGGATTTATGGGATGCCCTCGAAAGATATTGTGAGGGCGATGTAACTTTGAAGAAGAACCGTATCAAGCTTCTCAAGCGCCAGTATGAAGCCTTTAATGGACTGAAAGGGGAATCTCTTGATGAGATTATTATTCGATTCAGTCATCTAACCACTGAATTGTCATACTTTGAAGTAGTTTATCCTCAAACTGAGCTAGTTGATAAGTTTCTGGACTCACTGCCTAAAACTTGGACTGATTATGTTCATCAACTTCAAGATGATCAGGATTACAGTACATGGGATTTTGAGAAGGTAGTCTCCAAGCTAAAGAACAGAGATATGAAGAGAAGGATTAAGGACACTCACTCAGACTTTACACAAGATCCATCCTTATATCATGCTAAGCCTATTCATTTAGCAAGTTCCAGCTCAGGAAATAATGCATTTCTAAGTGGTGCAGAAGCTACACCAATAGTAGATGCTGATGGTATTGCCGGATATGTTGCTTATGACAATACAAATTCAAATGTTAAGAGCAATGCACAATCTTTCCATTCTATGCCAATGAGTATGAGTTTTGTAGAGGGAAGAATGAGTATTTACTCAGCCTTTTGTAATGCTCATGAAGCATTTATTGGGGGAAAGGTTACTGATCCTGCAGTAATTGATGAGGATTACAATCAAATAGATCCTGATGATTTGGAAGAAATGGATCTACAATGGCAGCTTGCTATGCTTACCATTAAAGTCAGAAGATTCACTCAGAGAACTGGTAGACCTATAGGTAATGGCACTAAAGGTTTTGACAAATCCAAGGTGAAATGTTATAATTGCGATGGATTTGGTCATTTTGCAAGAGAGTGTCAAAGGCCTAAAAGGATTGATAATACTGTTTCTGGTCGTCAAAATTATAATCAAGGGGGTGTTACACCAAATAATCATAAGACGCAAGCAATGATTACATATCCTGTTACTCCACAGCAGCCTGTTTCGTCACCATTTTCGGATTCAAAGGCCGTTGTTGTTCAAAATCTAGATGGTACTTATCAGTGGGATACACAATCCGATGATACCTCGAATCATGCCTATATGGTAGAATTATATGATGAGGTAGCCGCAACGATTGATTATGTTGTATACTCAAGTGAAGAAAGTGCATCTGAGACAGTACAGAAGAATATGTGTAATGTTGCTGAGACAGTAAGATCAGAGATGAACAAATGACTGCAGTAAAAGCATTTGAAGAAAAGAAAGAGTCATCAAATCCTGTTGATGACATGCAGAGCATAGAAGAACAGATGAAGAACTTTGAGATACCTGAAGGTATGACAACTGAAGACTTCGTTGCATACATGGCAGATTGCAAGGCTGCAGATCAGAAGGTATCATGTTCTTTATCTTCTATAATTGATGTGTGTAAAATGGTGTCGGACTTAAAACTTGAGGTGTTTATTTTGAATAAGTCAGTTATTAACTTAACTAGTCAGAACAACATGTTTAAAAAGGAAAACGACTCTTTGTTTGCCAAAAATTCTAGTTTGGTAAAGCAAGAAAGTCTTTATCAAGATAAGATTCGTGCATCTGATAAGGATATTCTTGCATTAAAAGAAAAACTAAAGGAGTCAGTTCTGATGGAAAAAGTGGGAAATGAACAATATGCTCAACTAACTGAAGATTTTTCTAAAAAGGAGAAAGAATTAGTTGACGCAAAATTGGAGATAGTTAAGCTTAATACAAGACTAGATCAAATTAGGGGATCGGAGTTAATACGATCAATGCAGATGCAAAAACATGTACCACGGGATTCAAAAGATAAAAGTGGTTTGGGTATGAGTTATAATGAAGTTGGAGGTCCGTTCAATGATAATTATACAGAATCTCTAACGCAGCTCACTATAATAGATCCAATCGTTTCAGAAAAACAAAATGTTGATCAAAAGACCCCTAAAAGCTCTAAAAAATTGATTGATAAAATTAAGGAGCTTAACAAGAAACATAAGCTTGAAAGCTCATTTTTTAAACCAGTGGATCCTAACAATCGAATTTATGATGTTAGTACTTCTAAAGGATCTAATCAAGTAAAGTCAACTTGTCCTGTTGATAAGAACATTAAATGTTTTACAATGAAAGGATGTGATACTGTTTTTACATCAAATGAAATTGATTTTGAAAAGATCGATCATGACAAGATTGACAAAGTATGGAATAAGGATGAATCTACGTCTAGTGAAGTTCCCTTAACTCCATACAAGACTCATAAAAACTCTCAAAAGAAGGTACATTTTTCGGGTAAAAATGAGTCAACTGGTTTATCAAAAGAAGAGTCAGCCACAATTGAACTTAAAGAATGTTTAGACATGACTTCAGCTGAGTTTGATGTTAAAGCTAAGAAAGCAAGAGCTAAGGAATCTTGTTTCTATTGTTATGAAGTAGGACATGTTTATAGTTGCTGTCCATATAGGAAACGGAGATATCCTGATAAGGGTATGTCTTCTGGTGGATCTAGTGACTCAGATATTGTTGCTCATAATAATAGGTCTAAGACTCCAAAACGACAGGGACCTTCACAGAATACTACTTTTAGTGGTAGAAGTCCGAGTCGTTCTCGTACACCTCAAAGGAGTAATTCACCTAGGAAGATGACTCATCAAAATCGATCTCCTCTTTCTAGAATTAATAGTTCGTCTAAATTCTATGATCGATTAGGGAGTCAACCTAGATTTGGTACTCACTCACAAAGGAATTCACCTCCTAAGACTCGTTTCACCTCACCTAAGAAACAGTCTGTGACACCATCTTCATCCAAGGCTCCATTAAAAAGCGATGGATATTGGACCGAATTAATCATCAGAGATGAATTCGGCAAACCTAAACCTCAAAAGGTTTGGGTTCCCTTCAGAAACTAACCATCTTATCGTCTAATGTGCAGGGAGAACCAAGGAAGCCTATTAGTCTTTGGTATGTTGACAGTGGATGCTCTCGGCACATGACAGGGAACAAGAACGTTTTGTCTAACTATGAAGATGTAAATGGTTCGTACGTTAATTTCGCTGGTCCCAAGGGCGGCAACATCTCGGGCCAAGGTGATGTTGTCAATGGGAAGATTACGCTGGAGAAAGTCAATTATGTGGAACAGTTAGCACATAATTTATTAAGTGTTTCTCAGATTTGTGACAAGGGAAACAATGTCCATTTTGCTGAGAAAGAAGCACTTATATTGAAACCAGGATATGTTATTCCTGAAGACTGGATCCTGCTGAAAGCTCCTAGGAAGAGAGGCATCTATGGCCTTGTGTTAGGTGTTGATAATCCAGAGGAGTCTGTTTGCTTGTTATCAAAAGCAAACGAATCTGAATCGTTACTATGGCATAGAAGAATGAGACATATCAATTTCCGAAAGATGAATGACATTGTCAAACATGGTTTGGTTGAAGGTGTTCCCATGAAACGGTTTGGAATGGAAGACAAATGTGTACCTTGTCTGAAAGGTAAACAACAAAAGTCTGCACATAAACCGAAACAAGTAAATTCTATCGCCAATTCTTTCGAGTTACTTCACATGGATTTATTCGGTCCAGTAAATGTAAGAAGTATCGGTGGGATGTATTATTGTTTGGTGGTTACTGATGATTACTCGAGATTCTCATAGGTATTCTTTCTTAAGTCGAAAGACGAAACTCCACAGATTTTGATAAATCTCTTTGTCGAAATTGAAAATATTTATGGAGTTCGTGTTAAGAGAATCAGGAGTGACAACGGAACTGAATTTAAGAATAATGTGATGGATGTCTTTTGTTTGTCAAAAGGAATTCAACATCAATACAGTTCTCCGTATGAACCACAACAGAATGGAGTTGCTGAAAGGAAGAATAGGACTCTAATCGAGATAGCCAGAACTATGCTTGCAGATTCAGGGCTTCCTACTATGTTTTGGGCGGAGGCGGTGAATACAGCTTGTCATATTTTAAATAGGGTTACTGTAGTTAAGCGTCATAATAAGACATGCTATGAGCTTCTACATAAGAAGAAACCGAATTTACAGAATGTTGAACCATTTGGTGTACCGTGTACTTTCTTGAAGTATTTACCTCAGTCAAAGTTTGATTCAAAGGTTGAAGAGGGATTTCTCATGGGTTATAAACCGGGAACATCAATTCGACGGGTTTACAACAAACAGACCGACAAAGTTGATTTGGGAACAAATGTCAAGATTGTCAGTCATAAGCCCGCTATACATTCTGGATGTGGCAAAAACTTCGATTATGATAGTGTATTTAGTTCACTACATGGTCCTGATTCTTATTCAGATCCTGAGAAAATTGACGATGTGATTATTTTAAGAGATCACATGGATAATACTCCTATATCTACGCCTACTCGGAATGTCAATACTACTCCAACCAATGTTCAGTCTACTACTGATGTTGATGAACGTGGTAAGGACAAGTATAAGACACCAGATTCAGACAATAATGAACCCGAGAAGACTACACCACCTACTCCATCGAAGGTTACACTGCCTGATGATGATCCTATTTCTGAAAAATCGAAAGATGAATTCAACTCTCCTGAGTTTCAGATTAGAAAAAATTTAGGAGACAGTTTGAATGTTGATTCGGTTCCTCAATACCGAATTAATAAGGATCACCCAGTTGCAAATATTCTTGGAAATGCTACAGAACCTGTTCGAACTAGAAATCAATTGAATAAGGATCTAACTAGTTTGTTCTGTGACGTGAAAGACACTGGATTGATAACTGAGTGTTTATATTCTGGTTTCATTTCACAAATAGAACCTAAGAATGTTAAGGCAGCACTTCAAAATCCATGTTGGGTTGAAGCTATGCAAGAAGAATTAGCTCAATTTGAAAAACTTGGTTTGGGAGTTAGTAGATGTGCCTAGAGGTAAAGAACCGATTGGAACTCGTTGGGTATATAAATGCAAACTAGATGACAAAGGGATCGTTACCAGAAATAAAGCACGTTTGGTTGTTCAGGGCACAACGAGAAGGATATGACTATAACGAAACTTTTGCACCAGTTGCTAGAATTGAAGCTATCAGGTTATTTTTAGCTTTTGCAAGTTTCAAAGCTATAAAGGTGTATCAGTTAGACGTTAAGAGTGCCTTCTTGTATGGTGAAGTCAAAGAAGAAGTGTATGTTTACCAACCACCGGGGTTTGAAGATCCAAATTATCCAAAAAGAGCATATCGATTGGATAAGGCTCTTTATGGATTGCATCAAGCACCCAGAGTGTGGTATGAAAAGTTGTCGACGCATTTGTTGACAAATGGCTTTACAAGAGGATCGATAGACAGCACATTGTTTATCAAGTGGAAGAAGCGAGATTATCTAATTGTACAAGTTTACGTAGATGATATCATTTTTGGTTCATCCAATATAAAGATGTGCAAAGAGTTTGAAATGAGCATGAAAAATGTGTTTGAAATGAGTGCTATGGGGGAATTACACTTTTTCCTCGGACTACAAGTAGATCAAAGGAAAGATGGATTCTTTATTCACCAGTCTAAGTATGTCGATGACATCTTGGAGAGGTTTCAAATGCTAGAGTCCAAGACATATGGTACTCCTATTCAGCAAAATCATGGTTTAGGAGTGCTTGATCCGAAAGATGAACTTGTGGATGCAACTTATTATCGTGCTATTATTGGCTCATTGATGTATCTGACTGCTTCGCGTCCAGTTATTATGTTCGCTGTTTGTCTTTGTGCTAGATTTCAAGCTAATCCGAAAGAGTCACATTTGACTGCAGCAAAGCGTATTCTACGTTATCTTAAGGGAAACCAAGGGCTTGGTCTATGGTATCCAATGGGAGGAACGTTTGATTTTGTTGCATATACTGATTCGGATTTTGGCGGTTGTAACAATGACAGAAAGTCTACGACTGGAGGTTGTCAGTTGTTAGGAGGGAGATTAGTATCGTGGCAATGCAAGAAGCAGACATGTGTTGCTCAGTCTTCATGTGAAGCAGAGTATATGGCTGCTGGTAGCTGTTGTTCCCAGGTATTGTGGATTCAGCAACAACTTCGTGACTACGGTATGGATTTTCTTGATACTCCTATTAGAATAGACAATAAGTCAGCAATAGACATTACAAATAACCCTGTCATGCATAAGGTCACCAAGCATATTGATATTAGGCATCATTTCTTGCGTGATTGTGCCCAAAAGAAGTTAATTCATTTGGAAAAGGTTATAATCGATGATAATTTAGCTGATTTGTATGCCAAAGCATTTGATAAGACTCGACTTGAGAAACTAATTCTTCTCAATGGAATGAAAAATGCTGATTCATATTAAATCTCTCAAAGAACTAATTTTGTAAGTTTGTGTTTGTAAATAGCTAGAGTCATAAAAATACAAAAAGAGTTCTTAGTGTCATAAAAACCATAAAAATGTGAAAAATGAGAAAATGACAAAAATATGAAGAGATTTAAGTTAATGCTGTAAAATGATTAGAAGTGAGGATACTTAGCTTTTAAGTCTGCTTAATCATAATATAACTGCTTAGTTCAGTGATTACAATTTAGGATATATTGGTAGACACAAAGTAGCAAGGTTTCCTTAATCTGAACTTAAATTATACAATGTTCTTGTAGGAAACATATTCAGATATATGGCTGAGAATGCTTGCTTTCCAGTAATGAACTGATCTAGTCCTTAAATTTTGTGAAAGATCTAGCATTACTATAAGATTTTTTCAATGTATAGGCAAAAACCTCTACCAATCATGAGCATGAAAGAAAATGTGATATTGTTATGCAAATGAAATGAATGTTAATTAAGGGCTAATGTGGTCTTTGAGTTTCGGACAAGTATGTCCTCGGGGTGTCTTCGTATACCTAGCCTACCTAAAGCTTCCAACTTGGGATAGGTTGCCAGAAAGTTCGCTACATGGGTCTCATAGAAAATCACGGGTTCCTTATAAATAATGAAATGCAAAAGCAAATAAGTGAAATCACAAAGTAATTACATTCAGTTATCTAAAAAGTGTCTCATGATTTGTTAAGAATGTTTTTGAAAATACATTGAATTTTTGTTATCTTAGTGCTTGTATCGATTACGGAAGTATATCTGAATGTGGGTCACATAAGTTCGCAAACTATTCAATGGCATATTAGGCTGCTCGAGTTACATGGTGACTGTCCTTGGCCAGGGTATGTCAAAAGTGTCATAATTCAAAAGGAAACTGGAAGTACTGAGTGTTTAAGAGGATAAATATACTGGTAATCGTGGTTGGATCACTGTTCATAATTAATAATAAGAGAATTATTTCTCACTTGCAGACTTATGTAAATGCTAATCTGATCTAATCTGCATAAACTTAAGATTTCTTGTACATAAATAAAGTAGCTTAGTCTTAGTTTTATTTTTATTATTATTTTTACATTTATTTTTATTTTTGTCTACTTTTATTTTGGTAATAAGTGTCAGTTTGTGTGTCAAACTAGTTCTTATTGCACGAGAGATTTGATAAGCATTAAAAGTCATAATTCTTAGTGAATTATATAAGTCTTGTTGCTTACGGTATAGATGTTTACAAGATGGATTTTCTAATTAATACATAAGTTGTTTAATTTAGAAAATGAAATGTTTTGGAAATTGAAAAGTCAAAATATTTTTGAATGTGTTTCAATTAAATTTTTAGAAATTTCAATTGTTCTTGGTAGATAAGTATGCCTGACAAAGATTTGCCTTGCCTTAGATTTTATTTTATCGATATGTTAAGCTTTTTGTTGTTTTGCATATTGATGATACTTTGTTGATTTTGATGCATTAATGAAGTTTGTTAAGTGTGTAGGTTACAGATAATAAACTCATTTTATTTGATATCAAAATTTTTGATTCAAGGCAGAATTGTTTTCGCTTGTTTATCAACTCTTTGAATTGTATTGCAACGGACAACAAAAGGTGTTCAGAAATTGCTTCTACAGAGATTACAAGTGATACAAGGATGATCTGCTTTAATAACCTAAGACTTCGTGTGATAGGTTATACTTTTATTATCAAGATCACAACCTAAGATGTAATGTGATAGGTTGTTGATATGATATTTTGTCATACATTATACATTAAATGTGTTTTGATGTAAGTATGTATTTGTTCGAGTTAAACATCAAATGAAGAAATGATTGATTTTATGTCAAGATAATAATGTAAGATTTATTTGATACATTATTGTGATAACAAGTTAGTACGGATGATTTACGATAGCATATTCGAGTAGATACAATTTTTGGTAACGAGTATCTACAGGTTTATGTTTCTGGAATTTCTGGAGTTTTTCCTTATTTAGATTTCTGTAAAATTTGCGAAATTTGGCTAAGGAATGGAGATTATGTGATTTAAATTATGAAAATTCGTTTTGGTCCGTGCTGACGTCATCATGCCTCATGCTGACGTCATCATGCCTCATGCTGATGTCAGCGTGAAGCCCACGAAGGACTCCTTCGGTCCGGCCCACGAAGCTCCGAATATAAATGCGGGTTTTACTATTCATTAATTACTTTTAATCACACGAATCACCTCTCCCTCGTGCCACTGTTCATCCGTCCTTATTTTCGATCGATTTCATCTTCTTTTCATATTAATCATCCTAGTTTGTTGGTAAATACTTGATCTAGGATAGATTCTTGATGTTTTGACTATAAATTTGAACGATTACAAGTCGTTATAATGCCCAAATTTTTGATTTTGCCTCGCGTGAACAGTAACTAGGACGAACCACAAATTAGATCTTTGATTTTTGATGATTTGGACTTAAAATTGGATTAATTAATGTTTAAACATGTTAAATCTAACAAAACTTTAAGTAAACAAGTGTTAAATCAAGATTAATCAAAGAAAATTGTGTTTCGGTCACTATTCACACGAAGAACACGAACCAACTTCGTGTTCATCGAATTCGTTTCGTTTCTGTTTTCTGGGCATACACGAACCATAAACAAGTCCACGATGATGTTTTTTTCATTGATTTTAACATCATATGGAGATGTTTTTGATCTTCGTGTTTCTGGGTTTCATAGTGGCTCGTGCTGACGTCACAACGAGGGAAAACCTCCTCGTGATGACGTCATCACGAAGCAGAAAGCCAAAACCCTAATTTTTATTTTTGTTTATTCTAACATCGTTTTTCTTGTCGTTTTTGTCTGTTTTTTTGTGTGCAAGTATGGCAGGACAAGGTGATAACGCTCGTGTATTCGCTAAGGAACACAATGCTGCACTCGATCTCAGTATCACGCAGACGGGGTGCACTGCAGAGTTTCACGGTGTTCTCCAGTTTCTTGCACGTTGTCGCATTCACTTTGCGTTGACCGAGAACCCTCCGTTGATAATAAGTCTCATTCGAGAGTTTTGGAACTTAGCCCGATCGGTGCAGATGGGTGCTCATACATACATTCGCACTACTGTTGGAGGACGTTCATTCTCTTTTTCTGCTGGAGACTTACGGACTATTTTACACTTAGGTGATGTCGCCATAGAGCAAGGTCCGACTGAGTTTTCTGAGGAATTTTGCGATGGTGCTCTACGTCGTATGGGGTATACTGGAGCTATTTCTCACCCATACTTCAGGAATCATCTTCGTGGCAAATGGAAGCTTCTTGCTTACTATTTGTTGAGGGCCATTAGTCATCGGAGTACAGGCTATGACCAGATGAATATACAGAATGCTTCTCAGATGGTTGCCTTAGTGCTGAACAAGCCATACAGCTTCTCTCAGTACATTTTTGATAATTTGGAGAAGCAATTGAGATCATTTGGTACAGACAAGAAATTCTTTTTGTTTCCAAGATTTGCGATGATCATAATTCGTCACTTTGCAGTTGATTTGCCATTTGACGGTCCTATGTTCAATCTAGGTCGTCTTACTTACAAGGCATTTGCTGAAAGTTTGAAGCACTTTTCGGGAAGAAATGTTCCGATTGAGGTTGATAATCCACCTTTGTTCGGACATTTGCTTAATCCTAACTATGTCGCACCTCGACAAGGTTGGGAAGATGAAGAACCCGTTGCTGCTGTTGCTGGTGGTGATGATCAGGCTCAAGAAGGTCCTCAAGAAGAAAGAGCTGATCAGTTTGAGGGACTCAACGATGTTCCTCTGTATGCTGGTGATTTGGAGCATGACTCTGATATGGATGCTCTCATGGAGGATATTGATGATCCTACAAATCTTGTATCTACATTTGCTGGAGTTTCTACTTCTACCTCTGCTCCAGTTGATGTTGCTGCTGATCCTTCTGAAGTCCCGGTTAATGTTCTTGAGGACTCAGAAGATGAAGAAGAGGAAGAAAGACTGCCAAAGAGAAGAAGAAGACATGCAAGATCTCAAGCTGAGGTTGATAGAGAGTTTGCTGCTTATTCTGAAGCCATGGAGAGGTCTCACGCACCTACTGTTGGTGATACTCCATTGGTTGCTGCTTTAAGAGCGTCTGTCTCTAAGATTCCTGCGTCTGTGTCTGCTCTTTCTGCTGGTGTTACTGTTGGGGAGAGAAGGTCGAGACCAAAGTTTATTATAAGGGGTATTGGTTCTCGCGCACAAGTTGTCACTGAAGCTACCACTGTTACGATTCCTGCCGTTTCGGACTCTACAGTTCCGACTCTTGTTGCTCCTAGGCCTTCATCTGCTCCTATTCAGGCGACAGTTCCTGTTTCTACTGTTATGGGACGTCTGTTGGCTCCTCTGCAAAGACCACAAATGCCTCCCACAGGAATTTCAAGTGCTCGTATGCCTTCATTTGAAGCTACGATGCCCCCTCAGGTCTCTACATCTGACGTTGCTTCTACTTCACGTCCACCTGTACCGGTTCAAGTGCAGCTGATGATGACCGCTCTTGTTCATTCTCTTGGATCTAGACTTGACCAATTCTTGGCTCAAGGGGGAGATAAAGATGGTTGTAGAGATGATGAGCTTGCAAAGAAGACTAGAGATGATGATCATGAAGATCAAGATCCAGCTCAAGGTCAAGATCAAACACAACCAGGTGAGCCAGAGAATAGAGGTCAAGATCAAGATGTTGCTGATGATGCTGCTATGGATACAGAGACTGCTGATATTCAGGGGGAGTCGTCAAGACAAAGAGAGTCAGAGATTGCTGGTACAGTTGTTGCTAGTACTTCTGGGACTCAAGAAAAAGGAAAAGCTGTGATGACCACTCCAGATGCAGATCCTGATGATCCAGATAACAATGGTGATGGGGAAGATTCCAATTCAGGTAACTCCGATTCTATTTATGATAGAATAGAAAGGGAGATAGTGAATGATCCTCATAATCATAAAGAAAAAGAAAATAGCAAAGGAAAATCTACTCAGGATAGTGAGTCAACTAAGACTGTTTCTACTACCAATGACTCTACAGAGTCAGATTTGCACCCTTTAATTGTGCATAGACTAGAAAAGAGATTGGGATATGATCCACAGGCTCATATGAGAGCTAGAGCTAAGATTATGGATTATGATGATTATTATGATCCAGGATCACTAAGGGATCAAATGAAAGAACAGTCAGGGTTAACTCATACATCTTCTAAGTCAGAATCAGATTCGGATTCAGACTATGAACCTTCGTGCTATTAATTTTGTATTGATTACTTGAGTTATAATAACAGTTTAGAGTGTTAATCAAAGTGTTATTCAGTTTAGAATAGTTATCAAAGAATTATTCTGTTCGGCTTAACATATTGACAGTGTAATTTTAAAATACTCAAGTAATGAAAAATAATGATTATAAGATAAATATAAATGTATGTGTTACATTATATTTATGTTATTATATTATTGTTGTAAGTTAAAATAGATAAAGATTATAAGATAAATATTAATGTAGTTATTACATTATATTTATGATATAGTATTATTTATTTTAATTTCTTTTAATGTATTTATACTATTTTATTATGTCTTGACTTGTGATTTATGTTCTTTATCTTTGTATATGTAAATCGTTTGAATTGCAGATAAGCTTCAAAGAATAGGTGCATTGGACGATCTTGATGCTGAAGAAGATCTAGAAAGTATCGATGATGAAGATTTTGAAGAAGGAGAGTTCATTACTTCGGAAGCTGATAGACAAAGGTTGCTTGAAACACCTTATGACTTTCATCGTGTCTTTAATGAAGATGAAGTCATTCAAGTTGAACCAATAGCTGAAGTAGAACATCTCAATCTCAATCCAATCAGAGATAGTCCAGATGAACCTAAAAATGCTGCAAGGTTAAGATTTGCTGTATATGAAAACATAGTCGATGAAGGACATAACAATATTTTTGATCTATACTGGAATATAGATGCTACATGAGAGGTTGACCTTGGAAGATTTAATATATCTCCGGTGCAGGAAGATCATGAGTTTATTATTAATAGACTAATTCCAGGTTATAGAGGACATATTGGTTTGATGATACGCGATACGTATAAACCATCGATGTTTTGGGAATATGTCTTAGACAAGGATGCACCCAAATACTTCTCAGTGATACAAAGTTGGTTCTATGATCACAGAATCAAATTGTTTATTATCAAGAGAAAGGAGGGTTGCCAATACATGTCAATAAGTCGAAGACACTTCCACTCTCTCAGTGATTCAGATATGATAGATTTGGGAAGACACTGGTTCATTAATCTTCAGAGTAATGGACTTGTAGATTTCTACTGGAATAGATTCAGAGATGAAAGAATTAAGTATTTCAGTGATAGAGGTCTGAAGCCAGAAGAAAGGTTGATAAAGCCAACACCTTTGAAGAAGATTAAGAATCCAGATGGCACATTTTGATTTGTCCAGAAAAGGATTAAATGTGTTAAGAAGGTTCCCGCTATCAGATGGGATCAAGATATGCTGACAGAGATGACATTTTGGCAGATAGATATCAAGTCAGGCGAAGCACAGATGTTTGTTGATGATTCACAAAAACAAATGTTGCTACGCATGTGTAACACCTCGACAACGGCGGAAAACTCGGGATGTAAGATAAAGCACACGCGCACATGGATGTTACATAGGAATACTAAATGAGTGCTTAGAATAAACATAAATAGTCAATTTCATAACCAAACAAGCATAGTAGTAGTTATTACACACAAGTTCAACAAAGATGATCAAATCAAGTACGAAAAGTCCCACGCAGGGGATACGATTGGGCATATTGCCACCAACCACAAAGTACAAGCATGCAAACTCCAACCCTAAATCCTGAAGTCTGCTAATAGTCCCATGCTATCACTCCTAGCCACGATTAGCCTGATTACCTGAAAGGAATACTTAAAAGAGTCAACACAAAGGTTGGTGAGTTCGTAGGTTTGAGTATAAACAAGTAGTATAAAAGCATTTTTATGCCGTCAATAGATCTCAAGTGTAAGTAGTATGTAGTGGCTAGTGACCAACTTGCACATAAGTAAGCGAGCACACACAATCCTCGATAGGACCGGCTAATAGTACCAATAGAGCACACACAATCCTCAATAGGACCGGCCAATAGTATCAATAGAGCACACACAATCCTCAATAGGACCGGCTAGTAGTATCAATAGAGCACACACAATCCTCAATAGGACCGACTAATAGTATCAATAGAGCACACACAATCCTCAATAGGACCGGCTAGTAGTATCAAGTAGTCAAATAGCCAAAGAGTAGTAAAAGTAGTTACGGCATGTATAAAAGCATGAGTAGTATTCCTTTCACCCCGAAATAAGTAAAGAAAAAGGGGCTACGAAGATTCACAGTGATCTGCTACAACGTAGTTCTGCGAGCACAGAGTATAAGCACAGATATAGTAAAATATATCTACTCGAATCCAAGTATGTCTTGATGTCAACCTAATCACAAACCATTGAGCATAGATGGATACATGTATTAGTTCTCGTGATTATTTATTCACTAAGTGTCCTTGATGTACTGATGATTTGGTTCACTAAAGATCTTTAAACGTTTGACTCAACAGTGTTTTTCATACACTAGACTCGTAATGAACGTCTTTGAACTCGCACTTGATAAACAAGATCGAATATGTCTTGATTATACCTTAATTAGGGTTTCCTTGTACATGATAGACTTGGATTACAACTAAGTATAAAATCTGATTTCTACAACTAACGAAAATAGACTTTAAATTCGTAAGGTGTATCCGAACGAAGATAGACTTTAAATTCGTAAGGTGTATCTGAACGAAAATAGACCTTAAATTCGTAAGGTGTATCTGAACGAAGATAGACCTTAAATTCGTTTGAGGACTTAAGTTTGTTTGGAGCTTAAGTTCGTTTGCTAAGTTCGTTTTGAAGCTTAACTTCGTTTTGGAAGACTTAAATTCGTTTCTAGGATACTAAATTCGTTTGAAGTGTTTTTAGGACGAATTTGGGACTGTTCAAACAAAAACGAGGGTTTTGAAGATTAAGACATGTTTACGATCCAAATTTGATCACGAAAAGGTTACTAACCACTTTTAGACACAAACCCCACTAACTTTTAACACGATTTTTACACCAAAAATGGACCAAATCATCAAGAACATACACTTGAAAAGTAAACTTTTATTTTGATGAAAATCTCAAAATTTGTTGTGGTTACCTGAAAATCGATGCTAGAAATATGTTTTGATTATCACAAGGAAGGTAAAATGCAAGAAATCTTGGTTTAACAACTCAAAATCAAATGATGAATTTTTTGTGGGTGAAGATGGTGAATGTATGTGTGTGTTTTTAGAGAGAGAGAGAGGTGAGATGGGGAGAAAATGGTGAAGAAGTGGAAAAATGGGGTTTTCTAACCCTTTTATAGTTTTCCCTTAATTAATGATTCTAATAAATGTAGGGTCTAAATGAAACATTTTCGGACTAGAATTTCTTGAATACAATCGCTTACGTCTTGAAACCTAATATTCTTATCACAATAGACCATAGACTCGTCTTATAATTCAAGATTTAAGATTGAATAGACCTTCATGTGAGCACATATTCGAAACTAGAACATATCATGGATTTTTTAAAATTATTTCTAAGGCGGTTGTTACATTCTCCCCCACTTAAAGGAATTGCGTCCCGAAATTCGAATTTACACATCATGTTTCATGCTTCGCTCGCACACCAAGTTTACAAGTATTAGATTGCATATTTAGTGCTAAGTGTATTTGCATCAAGAGTAACAAGTAGCATGCTTCACATTGTGTTTTTTTTTCAAATATCATATTGCATAATAAGCATCAAGTATCAAGTTAGGAACTAAGTCCTTAAGTTTACTTGCTAGACTAGGATAATACGTTAAGCGAATAGATGCGGATACTTAAGCTTCATCTGATCTTCTCGTTCCTAAGTGAATTCTGGACCTCTACGGGAGTTCCAACGAACCTTCACCATAGTATACTTATGTCTCTTGAGCTTTTTGACTATTCGTTCTAGAATTTCCACGGGTTCTTCCTTGAAGGTTAGGTTACTGTCTACTCGTATCTCGTTCAAAGGAACATATGTTGTTTCATCGGCTAGGCACTTCTTGAGGTTCGATACGTGGAAGACATCGTGTACGTTACTTAGTTCTTGGGGAAGTTTCAAACGGTAGGCTACTGCACCAATGCGCTCTACGATCTCAAACGGTCCAACATATCTTGGGGCTAGTTTCCCTCTCTTTATGAATCTGACCACGCCCTTCCATGGCGAAACTTTAAGCATTACTCGATCACCCACCTGAAACTCTAGGGGTTTTCTTCGGTTGTCTGCATATTTCTTTTGTTTGTCTCTTGCTTTCAGTAGATTCTCCTTAATTTGAGCGACTCTTTCAGTAGTTTCGAGGATAATCTCTGGACCTATTAGTTGCATGTCTCCAACTTCGTGCCATGCAAGTGGAGATCAACATTTCCTTCCGTACAAAACCTCATAAGGTGGACACCCGATACTTGCGTGATAACTGTTGTTATACGAGAATTCGACTAATGGGAGATGAGTGTCCCAACTTCCTCCAAAGTCTATGACACAGGCTCTTAGCATGTCTTCGAGTGTTTGAATCGTTCTCTCACTCTGTCCGTCTGACTGCGGATGGTAGGCTGTGCTCATATCGATTCGCGTTCCCAAAGCTCGTTGTAATGATCTCCAAAATCCTGAGGTAAATCGACTATCCCTATCACTATTTATTGATACAGGGACACCGTGTTTAGCTACAATCTTTTTAAGATACAGACGTGCATACTGCTCCATAGAATAATCTTCACGTATAGGTATGAAATGCGCTGACTTGGTCAGTTGATCTACCACCACCCATATAGCATCTTTACCACTACTCGTTCTTGGTAACTTCATGACAAAATCCATAGTGATCTTCTCCCACTTCCAGCTGGGAAGCTCTGGTTGTGTTAGTAGTCCTCCTGGCTTCTTATGTTCTGCTTTAACTCTCAAACACGTTAGACACTTGCTCACGTAAACTGCCACATCGCTCTTCATCCCTGGCCACCAAAATAAATCTCGCAAGTCTTGATACATCTTATCTATCCCCGGGTGTATAGAATATTCTGCCTTGTGCGCTTCATCCATTATCAGTTTCCTTAGTCCTCCGTACAGTGGTATCCACATCCAATCACAAAAGTACAGTCCTCCATCATTCCCTTGAGTAAACCGTTCTATCATACCTCCAAGCCCTTCTTTATCAATGTTCTCTTTCTTGTTTGCTTCTACTTGTGCCCCAATAACCCTATCCTTCAGACTGTTATGCACGGTAATGCTCATGGCTCTAATTCGTCTTGGTCTAACTCTCTCCTTCCTACTCAAGGCGTCTGCTACTACATTTGCCTTTCCGGGATGATATCGAATCTCACAATCGTAGTCGCTAAACAACTCTAGCCATCGTCTCTGGCGCACATTAAGGTCTTTCTGAGTGAAGATATGCTGGAGGCTCTTATGGTCAGTGTAGATCACACTCTTTGTCCCGTATAGATAATGTCTCCAACACTTGAGTGCAAAAACGATAGCTCCCAACTCCAAATCGTGTGTCGTATAATTCTTTTCGTGAACCTTCAGTTGACGTGAGGCATATGCAATGACCTTGCCTCGCTGCATCAGCACACATCCTAAGCCTTGACCCGACGCGTCGCAATAAACGATAAAATCATCGGTCCCTTAGGAAGACTTAAGACTGGTGCATTACATAACTTCTCTTTCAAGATTCTGAAAGCTTCTTCTTGTTTCTCTCCCCATTCGAAACTCCTATCTTTATGCGTCAACAGTGTAAGAGGTTGTGCGATCTTTGAGAAGTTCTCGATAAATCGTCGGTAGTAGCCTGCTAAACCGAGAAACTGTCTGATCTCTGTCGGTGTCTCTGGCCTTCTCCAATTCTCTACTCCTTCTATTTTACTGGGGTCGACCTTGATTCCATCTTTGTCAACTACATGGCCCAAAAACTTTACTTCCTCCAACCAAAATTCACATTTTGAAAACTTCCCGTACAACTTTTCAGCTCTCAGAAGTTCTAATGCTTTCCTCAAGTGCACTTTATGCTCCTGTTTCGTCTTGGAATAAATGAGGATGTCGTCGATGAATACGATGATGAATTTATCAAGGTAGGGTCTACATACACGGTTCATGAGATCCATGAAAACGGCGGGCGCGTTCGTCAGACCGAAAGGCATCACTAAGAACTCAAAGTGCCCATATCTCGTGCTAAACGCCGTTTTCGGTACGTCTTCTTCACGAACTCTTAACTGATGATAGCCCGATCGAAGATTGATTTTTGAGAAGTACTTTGCGCCTTGCAGTTGATCAAACAAATCATCGATGCGCGGTAAAGGATATCGATTCTTAATGGTTAACTTGTTGAGCTCACGATAATCAATGCACATGCGAAAAGATCCGTCCTTCTTCTTTACAAATAGTATCGGTGCGCCCCATGGCGATGAACTTGGTCGAATGAATCCCTTATCTTGTAACTCTTGCAACTGTGACTCGAGTTCTTGCATTTCAGAAGGTGCTAAACGATATGGTGTCTTTGCTACCGGCATAGCGTCAGGAATGAGATCGATTCGGAATTTGACTTGGTGAGACGGGGGTAATCCCTGGATGTCATCAGGAAAGACATCGGGAAATTCACGAACTATTTGTATATCAGCTAGTTTGGTTACTTCAGTTGTTGTGCTCATTAGGATCTGTTTGTGTGACTCGGGTCTCTCGCCTTGAATTTCTAATACCTATCCCCCACTTAAGGGGATTCTAAGAATTTTTGCACGACATACAATGGTTGCATCTACCCGGGATAACCAATCCATCCCCACTATTACATCGAAGCTACCCATTTCAAACGGGATTAGATCTATATAGTATGAATGAGTATCTAGTGTTAACACACATTTAGGCACAAATTTGTCAAGTTTAGAGGTTTCACCACTAGCTACCTCTATTTCATAGCAAGCATGGGTACGGATGGGTTTCACGTTAATAATACACACGAAGTTAGTGGAGATAAAACTATAGTCGGCACCCGAATCAAATAACACAGTAGCTAGATGATTATTTAAGAGAAATGTACCCGTGACAACGTTAGGATCGTTAGCAGCTTCTACTGCATTCAAGGCAAAGACTCGGCGCCTGGCCTGCTGGGCTTGGTTAACTCTGGGAGGATTTGGTGCTGCAATCTGCAATGGATTCTGATTAGCTGCGGCTGGAATGGGTCGTCTAGCAACTCTTAGGCAAACATTCCGGTAGTGATCAGTGCTACCGCACTCGTAGCATCCTCCGCGATTGACTGGTGGGTTTCTAGCGTTCAACGGTGTTACATGAGGTGGTGCTGCTGGAGCTCTGGCAACCCTGCAATCTCTAGCCAAATGTCCAAACTTCTGACAATTCTGACAAAATCGGCATGGCACTGCTGTTGAATGATGATAAGTACAAGTAGCACACTGTGGAAATTGGCCAACATACGCCTTCTGCCCCGGCTCAACTGCTGGAAACACCTTTCCAACTCTGACCCTCTTGTCAGCTCTGAAGTCCCTTCTTTTATTGGGTTCACCAAAGTCTCTCTTCTTCTCTGCAGACCTTGTCAGTGTCCCAGCCCTAACCAAGTCATCAGTCATGGCACTGGTTCTTCGAATTGCTTTTTCAATCGAGTAAGGAGGAATGCCAGTCAGGGTGTTACAGATCTGAGGAATGGGACGATAGATGTATCTCTCAATCAACTTTGACTCAGAAGTCACCAAATGTGGTACCAATCTAGCCAACTCTTGAAACTTGCTAGTATACTCTGCATGGCCCGATCCCACCATGGTGTGGTGCCAGAACTCTTGCTCAATCTTCTGCATCTCATTTAGTGGACAAAATCAGTTCTTCATCATCTCTTTAAACTGATCCCATGGTGTCTCGAAAGTAGTAGTTCTTCCACGGGCCCTTAACAAAGTATTCCACCATGACAGTGCATCATCGGTGAATGAACCTCCCGTGAATCTTACCCTCTGATGAGATGGACATTCACTTATATCCATGACTGCCTCCAGTTTCTCCAACCACTTCATAAACACACCAGCTCCTCCTCTTCCATTGTAATCTGGGGGACCACACTTCTTAAACTCGGTGTAACTGCAACCTCTTCTCCCCATAGCATACTCATCATTCCTAGGAAATCTTCTGGGTCCAGGGCCCACATACACACCATCATCAACAAACTCCACTTCGGGGTCAAAGTTCTCTGGTTCTTGATTCACTTGTTGCAGTGCAACTCTTACAGGTTCAACTTCAACTTCAGGTGCTCTTCGGTTCTGGTTCGGAACAGCACCCATTGCAGCAGTCACTTGTTCGATGATAGTAGGCATTGAAGCTGCCAACTGCGCTGCAATGATAGTAGCTAAATCAGGGTTCTCGCCATAACCCATGCCATCACCACGGCCACCACGACCTCTACCACGGCCTCTTCCTTGCTGCCCTCCACGACCTCCTCTCGGGTTGCCATGACCACCTCCAGGGTTACCACGACCAACATCATTATCTTGTGCTTCGACATTCGGGTTTGCTCTTGTTCGCACCATTTTTCCTATATTAGGAAAAGACGGGTTCGACGTTAGAATGAAGGAATAGTCGTTTGTGACGTCAATTACGCACTCTCAACACACTCGTGTTAGTTTTCTAGAATCCTAAACATTTTACTTTCAATATCACATGTAATTCAAGAGATTGAGCATTATGTCTGAAAAGTGAACATTATCATCAATATCAATCATGCAGCACAGAGTAATATTACAATAGAATCTTCGTTTCATGAAAGATAGTTTGCAAGATGAATACTGCAACCATTTCAACTTAAATGAAAATTTTTAATTCCGATTACTTTTCGACAGCCAAAGTGTGGTCCGGATCTAACACCTACATCCGTTGCACTAGCGGTGTATGTATACAGGGTGTACCAGCGGCTAACCCTCCACACCTCTAGTACATCTAATGCAAGGTCGGCTCACGGTACTGACATGCTCCCTAGATATTGGCAAAGGTATGTATACAGGGTGTACCAGCGGCTAACCCTCTACCCGACCAATACCTATTGAACATGCCAGAGTTGCTACCACACTCTAACCATCTAAGGCACGATCCATGTTGCCATCAAGTCCATAGAAAATATACCACACGCAAAAAGTTGATCAGGCTTTTCTGTGATGATATATCGCCATACTTCCTTGCTAATAACACTTCATATCGCTAACTTATTATTATTATTTAAATTTAACACATCTCATAGATCGAATACCAATAGCATGAGTACACGTGGCAAGGTAGCATGGTTCTAGGATCTGCGCATGAATGGGTATAATAGCATGAATATCGCAGATATAGATAAAATCCATAGAGTTTGAATACACACATAATTCCTATCATGCATGATACGTGCAGTTCCTAAGTTATAGTCTAGGCAAACCACCTAATTCACTATAACCACGTCTCTGATACCAATCTGTAACACCCCGACAGCGGCGAAAAACTCGGGATGTAAGATAAAGCACACACGCACATGGATGTTACATAGGAATACTAAATGAGTGCTTAGAATAAACATAAATAGTCAATTTCATAACCAAACAAGCATAGTAGTAGTTATTACACACAAGTTCAACAAAGATGATCAAATCAAGTACGAAAAGTCCCACGCAGGGGATACGATTGGGCATATTGCCACCAACCACAAAGTACAAGCATGCAAACTCCAACCTTAAATCCTGAAGTCTGCTAATAGTCCCATGCTACCACTCCTAGCCACGATTAGCCTGATTACCTAAAAGGAATACTTAAAAGAGTCAACACAAAGGTTGGTGAGTTCGTAGGTTTGAGTATAAACAAGTAGTATAAAAGCATTTTTATGCCGTCAATAGATCTCAAGTGTAAAGTAGTATGTAGTGGCTAGTGACCAACTTGCACATAAGTAAGCGAGCACACACAATCCTCGATAGGACCGGCTAATAGTACCAATAGAGCACACACAATCCTCAATAGGATCGGCCAATAGTATCAATAGAGCACACACAATCCTCAATAGGACCGGCTAGTAGTATCAATAGAGCACACACAATCCTCAATAGGACCGGCTAATAGTATCAATAGAGCACACACAATCCTCAATAAGACCGGCTAGTAGTATCAAGTAGTCAAATAGCCGAAGAGTAGTAAAAGTAGTTACGGCATGTATAAAAGCATGAGTAGTATTCCTTTCACCCCGAAATAAGTAAAGAAAAAGGGGCTACGAAGACTCACAGTGATCTGCTACAACGTAGTTCTGCGAGCACAGAGTATAAGCACAGATATAGTAAAATATATCTACTCGAATCCAAGTATGTCTTGATGTCAACCTAATCACAAACCATTGAGCATAGATGGATACATGTATTAGTTCTCGTGATTATTTATTCACTAAGTGTCCTTGATGTACTGATGATTTGGTTCACTAAAGATCTTTAAACGTTTGACTCAACAGTGTTTTTGATACACTAGACTCGTAATGAACGTCTTTGAACTCGCACTTGATAAACAAGATCGAATATGTCTTGATTATACCTTAAGTAGGGTTTCCTTGTACATGATAGACTTGGATTACAACTAAGTATAAAATCTGATTTCTACAACTAACGAAAATAGACTTTAAATTCGTAAGGTGTATCTGAACGAAGATAGACTTTAAATTCGTAAGGTGTATCTGAACGAAGATAGACCTTAAATTCGTAAGGTGTATCTGAACGAAGATAGACCTTAAATTCGTTTGAGGACTTAAGTTTGTTTGGAGCTTAAGTTCGTTTGCTAAGTTCGTTTTGAAGCTTAACTTCGTTTTGGAAGACTTAAATTCGTTTCTAGGATACTAAATTCGTTTGAAGTGTTTTTAGGACGAATTTGGGACTGTTCAAACAAAAACGAGGGTTTTGAAGATTAAGACATGTTTACGACCCAAATTTGATCACGAAAAGGTTACTAACCACTTTTAGACACAAACCCCACTAACTTTTAACACGATTTTTACACCAAAAATGGACCAAATCATCAAGAACATACACTTGAAAAGTAAACTTTTATTTTGATGAAAATCTCAAAATTTGTTGTGGTTACCTGAAAATCGATGCTAGAAATATGTTTTGATTATCACAAGGAAGGTAAAAATGCAAGAAATCTTGGTTTAACAACTCAAAATCAAATGATGAATTTTTTTGTGGGTGAAGATGGTGAATGTATGTGTGTGTTTTTAGAGAGAGAGAGAGGTGAGATAGGGAGAAAATGGTGAAGAAGTGGAAAAATGGGGTTTTCTAACCCTTTTATAGTTTTCCCTTAATTAATGATTCTAATAAATGTAGGGTCTAAATGAAACATTTTCGGACTAGAATTTCTTGAATACAATCGTTTACGTCTTGAAACCTAATATTCTTATCACAATAGACCATAGACTCGTCTTATAATTCAAGATTTAAGATTGAATAGACCTTCATGTGAGCACATATTCGAAACTAGAACATATCATGGTTTTATTTAAATTATTTCTAAGGCGGTTGTTACAGCATGTATGATCCAATGCAGGTTGTCAATTTGTTAAGAGGTGATCAAAGAAGACTTTTGGATACACCTTGCTCAGTAGTAGATTTTTGGAGAGTTGAGGAAAGACGCCATCGCAACATTCTTGCTCATTGTTTACAAGAGAGAATTCATGCGAATAGCACAAGACTTTTGTTTAACGGATAATTTTGAAGTTCAAGTTTTGAAAACTTTAAAGAGATCTAGTTGCAATCGTCAAGGGGGAGTCTGTAGATGCAGATTCAGTGTGACAATCGCAACATAGATTTGATTATTGTTTACGTTTTTAGGAACTTGTTTGTAATCATTTAAATAAGAACTTGTGTTTATATTTAATGATTACGTTTGGACTTCTATATTATATCTGTTTATGTTTTGTATTATGTTTGTGTGTTATATATTGTTTTACAGGTACAAGAACATAGAATCAAGGTTTATAAGTGTCGTAGAACACTTAAACGGTGATTGGATGTTATGTACGAGTCAAACGAAGTCAAACAAAGAACAATGGGTCGTCCCTCGTGCTGACGTCATCAGCATGTACGAACAACCTCGTGCTGACGTCACCACGAGGCAGATCGATTGTTAATTGTTTCGGGCCTAATACGTAATTAAGGCCTAAGCCCACACGATCCAATACTTAACTAGTATAAATACAAGACCTAATCTACGGAATTAGGTTAATCTTCGTTAATAATTTACGAATTTACGAGCTAAGGTTAATTGTTCCTTCGTGTGATCTCCTACACGAACCACAAGCCTTGTGCATCTCCTTGGGTTGGTTAATTGCTCATTAATCAACGAAAGGCAATAGCAATCTAGTCATCTCAAGAGGATTCCGCACTCTTGACATAATGAATCACATCTTATTACGATCCACGCAACAATAGGGCACCTCTCACAAATCATTGAGCTTTCCAAATACCAAGTCCTCATTGGCTGAGAACTTATTAATTCCCAAGTCAACCACTTTTACATTTTTCATCTGGTCTTTGTGGTACTTGGAAATGGACTTGGTATTCTTATCCAGTGTCTTTTGAATATCTTCCACCCTTGTTAAAAGGTTTGAGATATCGGCTTGAAAAGATATAAACTGGCTATCCAATGACGGAGGGGAAGATGTCACTGGACCAGTTCGAAAGGCTACAGGTACAACTGGAGGAGGAATAGCAGGTGTTGGTTCTCCAGTTGTAGTAGCATCAGAAGAGACAAAAGGAGTTGTTGAAGAAAAAAGGGAAAGAGATTCAAATTGTCGTTCATGCTGAGAATGCTCAGGTGTGAACGATGGCGACGGTGGGGTTAGAATGTCTCTATTTCTAGGCACATTCATTGATGAAAGTAATTGTCGAGAGGCGAATACAGGAATTTCTTGTAAGGTGGAGAAGTCAAGTGGTGAAACTGAAACTTGTGGTTCTTGGGGCTGACCAAGGAGAGAAGGGAGTTGATCAAGTACAGTTGCATCAGCCATCTCCTGGTCAGAATCAGTCTCAGATGAATCCGAAGATTCAAGCTGAAACTCACCCTCTTTTATGCCAAGATCCATAAATGTTGAGGGTGGCTGAACAAGTTGTTCAGACTCCTGATGACCAGTTTGAGTTTCCTCAATGGTTTCATCAGTTATAGGATTCTTTGCCGAAGCATCTTCTCCCTGGATAGAGGTAACTGGAGCCTTGACGACAACTGCTCTTTCCTCAGTTGCAATATCATGGGCTTGTGATTCTGAGACCATGATCACCGGCTGTGACTGGCCAGATGTAGCAAGTTCTGATCTAGATCTCCTTTGACTCTTGGTAGATCTTCTTGCATTTGGAATAGCCTGGATACCTTTGGGGAGATCTCCAGGTTCTGCAATAGTCACAACACCTGCAGACGAACTGGTGGGTCCCTCATTATTTTGAGGCCCACCCAGTTGTCTTTCTGACTCACCTAGTAGTGGTGCATCAGTTTTAGAGAATGCCAGCAACATTCTCGGAGAAATCTGGACCTCATCAGTTGTGGACACAAGGTTGTCCAGATTTCTCAATAATTCTGGCACAGAGTATAAAGATTGTGTTTTTTTTATTCCTCTCTGCCCAGAATTAACTTGAAACAAAGAGATAGAAATCGCAAAAATGGGATACAAGGTCCCCTGTTACCTTTTAATTTAAACACCAAGCTACTGAACAAGATGTTTGCAAAGTCTACCCTTAGTCCATTCCACAGGCAGTATGCCATTTCTGCCTGGAAGGAGTTTATCTAGTCCAAACCACCAGAACTCCCACCTAAACTTTCTACCAAATGGACCATGAAGTACTTCCAAGATGGTGAAAGCCCTCTCATTGTAATTGGTCCCTTGGTCTTCAGTATACCACCCTCCAGGACTTCTTTATTGCCCATATCAAGGAAGACCTGGCGAAAGTTGATATTTGGGGAAATCACCACTGGACTCTCATCTTGTCTCCAGTAATTGAGGTTAAGGGCATCCCTCAATGTCTCATTGGTGATGGTGCACGGGACTGACCCATCCTTTTTAGTGAAGTAGATGGATGAGCAGTCATCAGAACTTGATGTCGTGTACCAGAACTCGCACAAGTAGTCGTGAAACAACTTGTTTGGGTTCAAAGAAAAGGCATCGTTGAGGGGAGAATCCCAAAAGAAAGATTGGATTTTCCCGATAAGAGAATCAGCGGCCTGATGCCCTTAAAGAGATCCCATTGGATTGTTTGGATTTAATTTTATTAATTTGGAATTCATTGGGGCACCAACGGCAAAGAAACATTCTCAGATGGAACATACTCAACAGTGAGTAGATTCACATCACGAGAACGAAATGAAGAGGATGAAGATTTAGGAGCCATTTGTGATTTTGGATTTAGGGTTTTGGATTTAAAGAGGAAAGAGAGAAAGGCATCTTGAATTGTGAATGATTGGAAGAGTAAATGAAAGGAATTTTTGTGCGAAGTAAATGAGAAAATGATTTAGTGGGGGTATATATATGCAATAAAATATTACCAATATATACGAAAAGATATTTTAATCCCCAAATTTTTGAAATCGTTTATAAGTTTGATTTTTAGAAATTTTGAGAATTCAAAAACATTTAATACCTCCCATCAACCATTTAATGCTATGACGGCTGGTATTCCCACTCGCCCATTAACTTCAACAATTCCCATAAAAAGTGCATTATTTTTCAACAAAAAGTCTTGACACGTAAGACATGTCAGGTGACGGTTGTGAGTGCGTTACAAACACTCGAGTACGATCACGTGTCATAAGTATTGATCAAGTAAAACATAACGTTATGAAATCTGGTTGACCACCAGTTTAAGACAAGACCAAATTAGCATACTGGAGAGATTTTCAAGATGCCAGTTTCAACTAAGAAGATCTTCAGTTGCATTTTTCAAAATAAAACGAATTTTAATTGGAAAAATATTTTGAGTCTTTCCCCCTAAAAATGTGATCCATTTGATCAAGGACTGGTCTATGAGTACATCAAGGCGTTCAATCTCCAACCAATCAAGGATCACCGGGACCATCCTCAACTGGAAGGCCACTCCAGTTTAATAAGGATTTAACATACCCAGTTCACTGATGAGATGTTTAAAAGTTTTCTCATCAAGAGGCTTTGTAAAAACATCAGCTAACTGTTTATCAGTGGGGATGAAAAGTATTTCAATGTCTCCTTTCATAACATGATCACGAATGAAGTGATACCCGATGTCAATATGCTTTGTCTTTGAGTGCATCACCGGGTTGTGAGATATAGCAATTGCACTGGTGTTGTCACAAAAGATTGGGGTTCTTGTGTATTTCATACCATAATTAAGTAACTGGTTTTTGATCCAAAGAATCTGGGCACAACAATTGGCCGCAGAAATGTATTTTGCCTCAGCAGTTGACATTGAGACCGAAGTTTGCTTCTTACTGGTCCAACTCACCAGTTTTCCCCCTAGGAAGTGACAACCACCAGTTGTTGACTTTCTATCTATTACACCCTACATGATTTGAATCTGAATAACCCATTAGATCTAACCCTAAGCCTTTGGGATACCAAAGTCCAAGGCTAGGGTACCCTTTCAGGTACCTGAAAATGCGCTTAAGATGATGCAAATGTGATTCTTTTGGGTTAGCTTGAAATCTGGCACATATACATGTTGCAAACATTATATCTGGACGACTTGCAGTTAAATACATCAGTGAACCAACCATTCCACGATATTCCTTTTGGTCCACTGGTTTTCCATTTAGGTCAGAATCCAAATTTAAAGTTGCTGCAATGGGTGTGTTCTTCGATGGGATTGAATCATATTTGTATTTTCTTAACAAATCTCTGACATATTTTCTTGGTTGATAAAAATACCTTCCATGGTTTGTTTAATTTGTAAACCCAAGAAAAATGTTAATTCACCCATTAAACTCATTTCATATTCTTTTGACATGATTTTTGAAAACTTATCACACATTGCATCATCAGTCGATCCAAAAATAATGTCATCAACATAAATTTGTACCAGCAAGATATTACCTTTTTCCTTCAAGATAAACAAGGTATTATCTATTGCACCTCTTTGAAAACCATTATTAAGAAGATGTTTAGTTAGAGTGTCATACCAGGCTCTTGGGGCTTGACAAAGACCATACAAAGCTTTGTTCAGTCTATATACCTAGTGAGGATGCTTCTCGTTCAAGAAACCTGGAGTCTACTTAATATACACTTCTTCTTCCAATTTTCCATTCAGGAACGCACTTTTGACATCCATCTGGAAGACTTTGAATTGCAAATGAGCAGCATAAGCCAAGAAAATTCTAATGGCTTCAAGTCTTGCAACTGGAGCAAAAGTTTCATCGAAATCAACACCTTCTGCTTGACAATAACCCTTGGCAACCAATCTAGCTTTGTTCCTGACAACATTGCCATCTTCATCCATCTTGTTTCGCTAGACCCACCTCGTACCAATGGGTTCTTTCTTTAACCCTGGAGGACAAGGAACAAGTTCCCAAACATTGTTCCTTTCGAACTGGTTAAGCTCTTCTTGCATAGCCTCAACCCAGCTTGGATCAGTCATAGCCTCGTCAATCTTCTGCGGTTCAATTAGTGATAAGAAGGTGACGTTCAAGCATTGTTCACTTGTGGCTCTTCTAGTCTGAACCCCACTATCTGGATTTTATATAATTTGCTCAATGGGATGAGCAGCTGTCCATTTAGTGTATTGACTAGGTTGATATAGCACAACATCAGTGCAAGATACCTGATGATCTTCAACAGTTGTGGCAACTGGAGAAGGATCAACCCAAACTACTTCAACTTCATCATCAGTGTCAATTGGCATGTTGACATGATTATCTTCAAATAAGGGCATATCTTGAAGAACTGGAGAAGTCTGAACTGGTTCTGATGTTGTCGTGGCACGAATATCTGATCCAATAACCAGTTTCTGTGGTAAATTGAAATTGATGGAGGGATAAAATGGAGTGTCACTGGAGATTTTCTTCTGTGCAGCTGGTTCCAAGTCTTGATGACTAGAAACATCTTATGGTGTAGAAACTGATTGATTAACTTGATCAGATACACCAAAATCAAGTAGGACAACTGGAGATAAATCAAGGCTTGGTCTTTTATTGATTGCTTCATTTGATTCATCGAATGTGACATGAATTGTCTCATGTACCTTTTGGAGTCTATAATTATAAACTCTATAGGCCTTTCTTATATCTGAATACCCCACGAAAACACCTTCGTCAGCTTTTGCATCAAATTTTCCCAACTGACTAGAATCGTTTAAAATATAAACTAGACAACCAAATACATGAAAATATCCAATATTTGGTTTACGATTCCCGAGGACTTCATAGGCAGTCTTCCTATGTCTCTTGACATAAACTGACCGATTTTGGGTATGACAAGCTGTAGACACTGCTTCTGCCCAAAAACTGGTGGGAAGACCTGATTCAGATAACATACTTCTTGCAGCTTCAATTAATGTGCGATTCTTTCTTTCAACCACACCATTTTGCTCTGGAGAACGAGTTGAAGAGAAGTTATGAGAAATGCCAGTGTCAGTGCAAAATGACTCTAATTCTTTATTGATGAATTCAGTACCATTATCACTTCGCAACTGACACACTTTCTTGGTAAACTTGAGTACAATTCTTTTATTGAGTGAGATGATTTCACTAGGTGCATCACTTTTTGATCTGATGTATAGCACCCAACAATACCTGGTGTATTCATCAACAACCACTAAACTGTATCGTTTACTAGCTTTAGTTTGAACATTCACTGGACCAAAGAGATCCATATGAAGCATGTGAAGAGGTTCAGTGATAATGAAGTTTTGCCTGGTCTTGAAACTGGCCCTTTTCTTTTTGCCCATCTCATACCCTGGACATGGCTTTTCCTTTTTAAAGGAAATTAAAGGAATCCATTCCACCAATTGTTTTCTTGACAACTTATTAATATTCTTGAAATTAAGATGGGATAACCTTTTATGCCACAACCAGTTGGTGTCCTCATCAGCCTTGGCATAGAAACAATGCTCTTTTGGAGCAGGTTCCATGTTCATTATGTACACATTCCCTTTCCTTGGTGCAATCATCACCACCTTCCAATCCTTGTTAAATATGGTACCTTGAGCAATATCGAACAACACCTTATATCCATCATCACAAAACTGACTGACACTTATCAGATTATATTTCAAACCATTAACAAATGCAACTTTTGTGAACTGGACCTGTCCATTGTCAATGACACCATATCCTTCAGTTTTCCCACTCTCATCATTACCAAATGTCACTGCCGATCTATCTTGGACAGTGAACTCTTCCAGCAGGGGCTTACATCCGGTCATTGTCCGTCCAGCAGCGCTGTCCAGATACCAGATATTCTTCTTTCGATCGCCCTGCACTTCCAAGTAGATGATTAGTTACTTTTGTGAACCCATATTTTCTTGATGGGTCCACCAGACTTCTCTTGAGAAGTCTCAACAGATTTACTTGGGTTGGAACTGGAGGCTGAAACTGGAGGATTATTTCCAGCTTCAGGAGTAAAAACAATTGGTTTGATGGGAACAACAACATCCTCCTTTTTCTTTCCAGATTTCTCTCCTTTTTGAGCAGATTGATTTTGTTTTTGCTTTTGTTTCAAAGGAGGAGTTTTAACAATTTGTTTTTCAACTGAAGAAGACAAAACTCCTTCCAGATATTTGATTCTGGCAGTACAACTTTGTACTTGCCTTGACAAATTTTGGAGTTGACTCTCCAGTTTCAACAAAAAATTGTTTTCTTCAGGCTGTTGAACCTTGGACTTGGGTTTAGCGGAGTTCTTAGTCTTAGGAGTCTTGGGCTCTTTGGATTTTTGAGGTAAAGGATTATCACCAACTTCCTTTTTAACTGGAGCTTTAGCCTTTTTGGCTCCAGTTTTGACCTCAACAGGGATGGTCTCAACAGATTCTAATTTAACAAGAGTAGAAGAGTCATATGAAGTCTCAATTCTAACCGAATCAGGCATCTAGTGGATAGAGGGTAAAACAGCTGCCATCTAGAGATCACCAGATTTCCAAGTAGTTTTTTGAATATCAATGGTTTTTGAAAAAGCGTCATAATTTTTACTAGATGCTTGTACCCAAGATTTGATAACCATGTGTTCTTTTTCAAGATCATATTTCAATTTTTGATTATCTCTTTCCAGTGCCTCATTTTTCAAATCAGATTCTTTGAGAGCCAACTGGACACGTTACAAATCATTAATTTGACTTTTCATGTTATTAAACTCGATTAAAACTGTTTCCAAGTATCTTTCACAGTCAGTTCTCATAGTTTCAACAAATAACAAGTCATCATTTAATGCCTCAACAATGTCCAATTTAGATTCTGTATCCATTTCATCATCATAATCCCTTACCTTTTTCAATATGATGTCCACCCATCTTCCAGAAACGACATCATCCTTCACCATTGGTTGATTATTTTCCAGAGCCATAAAACAAACATCTCTAATCTCTTCATCATCATCAAATGAATCGTCAGAGTGTTCCCACTTTCCTTCAGTTTGAACCATCATGCACTTATTCTTTTCTTTTTCTTTTTCTTGTTCAAGTGACACGAGGGCAATCTGAGCCTTTAGCTTCTTATACTTAGCCTTATAATCATCAGATTTAACAAAATGTGGAACAGAGAGACCAGTTTGGTTGTTTGACTGACTAGATTTGCATTCCTTCATAAAGTGACACTTATAGCAGGTAAGATTAGCTTTACCCAGAGAGTTGGAGCTGGAAGCATTGTTGGACCCATTAAATCTATTAGATTTATGCTAAAACCTGTTAAAGGTTTTAGCAATCATGGCGACCAGATCATCATCGTCAGTTTCATCACAACCATCACTGAGATCAGTAGTCAAGCCAGAATTCAAGAAGCTATTTAACATCTCCTTCATAGAATGTGATTGGACATTCTCAGCAGACATTAAAGCAGCTCAAGGTTGCCCAGTTAAGCTGGCGACCATGGAATTCTGAGCATGGTTCAAAGCATCCCACTCAGCTACTAATCTTGCAGAATTATTATCTTCAATGAATCTGAAGGCTCCAAAGAGAGAAGCAAGAGTGTGACTGTGCAAGGTCTTTCCTTGTCTTAAGACAAGAACCATGTGTGCCCATTTGAATGGTAAAATATCACAAAATTTCTCAAGAAGAATATCCTTATCCATCTCTACTCCCAAGCCTCTCGGTTGATTAATGAGGCTAGTAAATCTGGTGTATGTACCAGTTAAACTTTCATTGGGAAGTGCAAAGAAAGATTCATACTTCTTGTTTAAAGCAACCTTTCTGGTGGAAAGGGTGTCAGCTCCTCCTTCAAACTGGAGAACTAATTCTTCCCACATAGATTTGGAACTAGGAAATGACACAAGTGTTGGAATTAGTTCCTCAGGGACAGTTGCAAGGATCATGTTTTTCAGTCTGGTATCAAGGTCAACCAACCTGCGATCCTCATCAGACCAATGTTCTTCAGCTCTTTCCCTGGTACCTCTTCTCCCAGTTGGGTCAAGAAGAGGACTAACACCACTGGACATGGGTATATATGGTCCATCCTTAAGGATTTTTAACATATACCTCTCTATCCTACCAAAATGCATGAGCATTCTAGCTTTCCATGTACCAAAAGTCTCCCCATTCCCATCGAATTTGGGAACTGGAGTATTGGAATAATGTACATGGACGTGACTGGTTCCAGGTGTAGGAGGAGGAGGAGGATTGGTATTCAAAGGAGTTGTAACATTAACATTAGGATTAGGATTAGTTTCATTTTGGGGACCATAACCATTCTCATCTTCAGCAAGCATCAAGCAGACCTAGGTTATAGAATTGAAACAATTCAACCTGCCTGCTCTGATACCACTTGTAAGTCCCAACTATTACTAGATGGGTGCTGAAGACACCTCTATGTCAATGGTGAGTGTACTTTGCAACACTATCACTTAATCTAGACGTGACCAGTTTAGAGTGAATAGTGTACCAGGTAACTGGAAAGTTACTTATTAAGGTGACAAGTTTGAATAAGTAAATACAATGCAATAATGTAAATGACAAGTAAGTGAATATGGTAAGACAATATGTATTTTTCAAGTGTATTTTATTTATTGATTGTTAAATAAAATACAAGGTTGTTGTGGAACCAAGATAATACAAAGATGTAAATATCCTAACAACCTATGAAATACAATTGATCTATACTTGGAAATTCTCCTAACAATCGAAACACTTAAAGTTGTGAAATGTTCCTTTTTACGATTGAGAGAATATTGCACAAGTTCACCAATATTGCAGAATGTATGTGTTTGCAAAGTTGTTGATATGCTTGGGCAAGGACCTCTATTTATAGTCGAAGTATGAGCATTGGGATCTCAACTTCGACGTACAAATATGGTTGACAGAACACAAAAGTATTAGTAAATAATTCTTTGTGTGTGCTAAATAAAGTAAGACAAAAGGTTACTTTATTCAACCACTCTACATCTTTGCACTTTTATCCACAGACAAGATTATTGTCCGGGTAAAAGGATGTAGTATAAAAGGTCCTCCTTGTAATCAGTGTAAAGCTTTGTAAAGGCATTTATACTGGAGGATCTCCAGTTGATTAATCTGGTAGAAAGTCAACTGGCTTCGCTGCCATTGCCTTTCTCTTTCTTCCACTTGTTGTCTTTGACTTCAACTGGAACGTCTTCAGATTGTTATTCTTCAGATCTCAACTGGAGGAAGTCGTCAGTTGCATAAACTGTACATTGCAACTGGACTTCAATTATTTCGGACAATTCTTCATGCTCTCCAGATGTAACTGGAGAGATCCAGTTTTCAGCAAAACTGGACCTAACATATAAACATAAATTAATATAGAAAATCGAAATCGACAATTTGGGCTTTCTTCTTCTAATTTTTTAATCTTGTCTTGATGTTGAGTCACCCTATCCGATATTATGAAAATTCTACCCCCATTCGAGTGTAGAACCATAACTATTGTGTGATGCATGTGTTTAGTGAAATTCTGCTTCATTTTTAGTGTAAAAGTATGTTACAGGTTAAAATTACCAAAAAAATGATCATCTATTTATACACACTTTGACCTGGTGAATGTGCTGGTAATTCTTCGTTTTAGATAAAACGGTAAGATTTACCATGTAAAATAAAACGGAACATGTATTTCAACAAGTATTCTAGTTTACATTTACACAAATTTATATAAATTAATGTGTTTTAACAACAAAACACATTACATAACTTTAAAAGGGCATTACATAGTTAAAAATGTATCAAAATGATTATACAGAATTAGTTTCATCTACATCTAAAAAGACCTTTCATACCAAAAATCCAAAATACACCATGAAACTACACGCACAAACACATGTAACTATATATTTGATTGACACTTGTGCATAGTATCTTACAGAAAATCTATCCAATAAATGTTTCACCCATTTTATTGGAGTGCACCAAAATGCAGTGTTTTAGCTAAAACATAGGCGGTAAACGGCAAAACTGATGAGAATCATGCAGGTCTTATCCGACACATTATATCTATGCACCAACTGTGTGGGTGTCAGACTGTGACCCACTAAGTTGTGTACACAAAACTCTCCATTTTACGGCATACGTTGATAGTTAGCAAAAGTATTTACAAAAAATGAGGACATCCACTATCCTGGTCACTTTATTCGGAAAATTTGCATAAGCCATGTTTTAGGTAAAACACTTATGGTAAACGACAAATTTATGGTCAACATTTGTGGATAATATCTGACAGAAAATCCCATTTTCTTAGAGTGCACCAAAAAAATGTTGCGTTTTAGATAAAACGTAGGTAGTAAACGAAAAAACTGATGAAAATCATGTAGATCATATCCGACACATTATCCATGCATGCAACTGTGTGGGTGTCAGACTGTGACCCACTAACTTGTGTACATAAAACTCTCTGTTTTACGACAAACGTTGCTAGTTAGCAAAAATATTTAAAGAAAATGTATTCATTTTTTGGGAGGACATCCACTATCCTGGTCACTTTATTCGGAGAACTCGAATAAGCCATGTTTATGTAAAACATTTATGGTAAACGAGAAATATAGGGCCAACACTTGTGGATAATATCTGACAGAAAATCAGATTTTTCTTGGAGTGCACCAAAAAAATGTTGCGCTTTAAATAAAACGTAGGCAGTAAACGACAAAACTGATGAGAATCATGCAGATCATATCCGACGCATTATCCATGCATGGAACTGTGTGGGTGTCAGACTGTGACCCACTAACTTGTGTACATAAAACTCTATGTTTTACGACAAACGTTGCTAGTTAGCAAAAGCATTTAAAGAAAATGTATTCATTTTTTGGGAGGACATCCACTATCCTGGTCACTTTATTTGGAGAACTCACATAAGCCACGGTTATGTAAAACATTTATTGTAAACAAGAAATATAGGGCCAACACTTATGGATAATATCTGAAAGAAAATCCGATTTTTCTTGGAGTGCACCAAAAAAATGTTGCATTTTAGGTAAAACGTAGGCAATAAATGAAAAAACTGATGAGAATCATGCAGATCTTATCCGACACATTATCCATACATGCAACTGTGTGGGTGTCAGACTGTGACCCACTAACTTGTGTACATAAAAATCTATGTTTTACGACATACGTTGCTAGTTAGCAAAAGCATTTAAAGAAAATGTATTCATTTTTTGGGAGGACATCCACTATCCTGGTCACTTTATTTGGAGAACTCACATAAGCCACGGTTATGTAAAACATTTATTGTAAACAAGAAATATAGGGCCAACACTTATGGATAATATCTGAAAGAAAATCCGATTTTTCTTGGAGTGCACCAAAAAAATGTTGCATTTTAGGTAAAACGTAGGCAATAAATGAAAAAACTGATGAGAATCATGCAGATCTTATCCGACACATTATCCATACATGCAACTGTGTGGGTGTCAGACTGTGACCCACTAACTTGTGTACATAAAAATCTATGTTTTACAACATACGTTGCTAGTTAGCAAAAGTATTTTAAAAAAATGTATTCATTTTTTGGGAGGACATCCACTATCCCAATGACTTTATTCGAAGAACTCGCATAAGCCACGTTTTAGGTAAAACATTTATGGTAAACAATAAATATAGGGCCAACACTTGTGGATAGTATCTGATAGAATATCCCATTTTCTTGGAGTGGACCAAAAAAATGTTGCGCTTTAGATAAAACGTAGGCAGTAAACGACAAAACTGATGAGAATCATGCAGATCTTATCCGACACATTATATCCAAGCATACACATCTTCAGATGTGTTGATCTTGATCTGAGGTGAAGCTTCAGAGAACTAATTCTGAGGGACGTCTCAGAACTTTTGTACAAGTATCTTCTCTGAACTTCAATATTTCTGAACAAATTTATACTTGGTCGATTTTCGACCTAACATTTTCTAAAACCACGAGCCTCTTTGGGCCCAAGATCAATGACAATGAGCTCCCTAAATGATATCAACTAGGAACAATTACGTTCTCAAATCAGCGACCAAACCCGAAATGGAATATTGAAGAAACAAAGAACTCGACATTTTTGTAAAGCGGAGTGATAATCATATCATATATTATGATTCATTTACCATACTGTACATGTTTTATAGCATACTATACAAATATTCAATGCTCAACAGTGGTGAATATCACTTCCTTTTTGTAAATATCATCAAGATCAAACTTAAATTGTTCAGATTAGGCTAATTGACCATCCCCATTGGTAAATGATACCTTTGGTTAGTCAGATAAAAATAAATTATTTAATGGATGTGCAACAAATTTAAAGTATTCTCCCTTCTTCAAAGAAACACCTGGGAGGAAGCCTCAGATTTAATCCAGCATCGCTTGAGATAGGAGGAAGGTCAGCAGGAAAGGGTTGCATGGTTTGCTTTCTTTTCCGAGTACGCTTGCCCGCTGAAGAAGAAACAGTTGCTGGAGAGCCAAAGACTACCCTCAGCATGGGTAGGTCTGCCTTGAACTTGGTTTCAAACCTCAGTGCCTTTTCAAAATAGCTATTCAACATCCCCTGAAGTTGTTCATAGCTGGCAGCCTTTTTATCTTTAATTAGCATATAAATTTCAAACCACTCTGAAGCCCCCAAGTTGGTCAGCTTTACATCTTCAATTCTGGTTGGAGCACTTTGTCCTTCCCTTAGGAACTTCAGATTGGTTTTTGTTCCCATGGAAGCTTTATGTGCTTCAACGGCTGTTATTCTTTCAGGCATCTTCCTATCTTCCATGATCTTCAACCACTTGGCCTTCTCAACTTCAAATTTTTCTCTATTTTCCTTCAGTAGCTGCTCTACATCAGCCTGCTTCTGCCTGTAGAGAGCTTCAGGCCCACCAGTAGTCAGCAGCATTCTCTGTTCTCTATCCATCTCATCCTTCTCCAAGAGAGCCAGCTGTCTAATATACTCCAGGTTTTTCTTTTCATTTTCCAGGTTGGTCTTGATTCTATCTAGCAGTTAAGAAAAGAATGTCAATCACCTGATGTTGATTGCCTGCTGGGAAAGGATGGAAATGTTTTCAGCAGAGAGAGACGAGGAAGAAGGACTCTTGAAGAAGCCAGCTTCAGTCAGCTGCTTTCGACGTGCCTCAGTCATTTGAGTGACTTGGCATTTCCAAGGAAGCGAGGATGAAAAATGTTGAGCACTTCCTTGGATCTGTCAGTGGCCATTTCTTGTGCAAACCCAGCTTCCCATGCTGCTCTGACTTCATGAGGACTCATCTCCTCTTCAATTCATTCAATCTGGGGAGCATCAGCAACTACTAGTTGTTGCTCCCCCTCAGCACTTACTTCTTCAATCTCCCCCTCAACACCAGCAGGGGATTTTTAGTATCTATTTTTGTCTCCCCCTCAGCACTAGCAAGGGGAGCATATACATTCTCCTCGCTGACAGCCACTATTGCCAGTTCATCGTTTTGTGTTTCAGTGTCATCTTCGTTTGCTACCTTGTCAGCAGAAGCTTCATAAATATCACTCACCGCTTTGTTAACAGCTTCGCTGACAAGTTCCATCATAGCAGTGTCATCTTCGTTTGCTACCTTGTCAGCAGAAGCTTCATAAATATCGCTCACCCCTTTGTTAACAGCTTCGTTGACAAGTTCCATCATAGTAGCATCAACTTTCTCCCCTTTGGAGGTTGTATCATTAATAACAACCTCCACGGTAGCAGTAGGTGCTGCTTGCTGTTCAATAAGCTTGGAGAGCAGTAACTTAATTTCCCCAACGTCCTTCTCCAGACCCTGTTGGCGCTTACAATCTTCCTGAGTGAATGAAGCTTGAGGAGGAGGAAGTCTGGCCAATTGTGTTTCCAAGGCATTTACTGCCTTAGTGTTGCTTTCAACTTGAGATATCAGGGAGGAGACAAGATCAGCAAGTTTCTTCACTTCAGCAACAACGTTGTTGCTGTTGGTGGTTGCTTTCTTTGCTGAAAAGCTGGTGGAATTAGTAAGTTTAAGCATAGAGTGGATGTTGCCCTTAATGGCCTGCTGATCCTTCCTTAAGAAGTTCATGGAAAGGCGAGTCTTTTCTAGATCAGCAGCTAAAGAGACATATTTGGTTCTGATTGTCTCTATGCTTGCACTGTTTTCAGTTTGTTTGGTGTACCAGCTTTCCAAAGTTGTTACCAGTCTCTCAGCGTGTTGATCATTCAATAGTAGAGCAAGCTCAGTAGACTGGGTGAGATCATTCAAATTTCTTTCCATCCTTGCCAACCTGTCCGTAGAGTGAGCAGAGTGAGAGATGCCCAAACTCTTTGCTGATTGAGGTTCAATGGATGGCCTGGCAAAGGATGGACAGCCAGGAACACTAGAGAAGGAAGAGGGCATGCTGAGAGATTGCATTGTGTTCACTGGCTGCATAGGTGGAGTCAGAGGTCTTACTGAGAGAGTGACCACTTCAATTTCTCCAGTTTCAGTTATGGCTGCTGAGGAGTCATCAGCAGTGTTTGCATTTAATTCATCAGCTTCCGCCTCAATATATTCAGCACTCGCTACTGCATTTTTATCACTAGCAGTAGCCTCTTCCTCAGCATCACCCTCCATATCACTTGCATCCATTTCCTCAGCCTGGTTGGAGGAATCCAGCTAGAATTCAGCTGCCATAAAGTCTCCCAACTCCAAATCACTCTCCTCATCATCAGCATCAACTTCAGTACCAACATTTTCCACCAAGTTTTCTAGAGCGATAACTTCAGCACCCTCAACCAAATTTCCTTCACCACCACCTACAACATCCTCAGCACTCTCAAATTCAACACCCATCCTTTCCACCACTGAAAAAATTTAGAGGGGTAAGGGAACCGGGTGCCTCAGCATTAGTGTGTTGTGTCACTAATGCATCATCGGCCGTAGAATGTGTTGTCTCTAGCATCACATGTGATCTGGCTGCTGACAGCAACTCAGAGGGTTGAGAAGAAGAAGAGGGAAGTGTTTGAGGGGTTGACTCAACTCTAATGGGTTGGGGTGGCCCTTGATCTTCACCAACCTCGCCTACAGAAGATTGAGGTGGCTGCTTGCGGTTACCCTTTTTCTCGTCAGCAGCCTTTTTTGAGACTGCTAATGGACTGGCTGGGTCTCTATTGTCCTTGGGCAGTGAGGACTTCCTAACCTTAGAAGTTTGGCCCTTTGGTACTCGCTGCTGCTATTTTGGGACAGCAGCAGGAGGTGAAGTGGAAGAAGAAGTGGTTTTCTTGGTCTTTTTGGGAGCTTTGGAGGTTGCTAGGGGGATTACCAGCATACCAGCTCCAGCAGGGTTCGGTTTATATATATCAAGGTAAGTAGAGTCTAGTACCTGCTTCATTGCTGGAGTGAGCACAACATACTTGGAATCAAATTGCTCAGGGTTGCAAGCAGGAATTTTATATACAGAGCTCGCAACCCTTGGAAAGAGGAGAAAGTGAGCACCTTCAGGAAGATATTCTCCCTTGAGCTCATGCTTGAATATCAGTGAGAGAAATCTGGCAAATGGCACTGAGCTCGACCTGTTCCTTATTGTGACTTTTCCCTTCAGGTCTTCAAAAATGACACTGGCAAAGTCCATGTTTCGACCATTTGCCAGTGCATAAATAATCTGCATTTGAGCAACAGTGGCTTGATCAAATGAGCCACTGTTTCCTCCAAGGCACTGAATGACATGAGTGAACAGCAACCTCCATACTCCAGGCAGGAACTTCTTTTGGGGGTTGCTGTGGACAGGTGTGGGTGGAACAGTATTTGTTCCGTACCCAATGGTCAGCAGCCATTCCTTCCATACACTTGTTTCCACCAGCCCAACAAATGATCGTTCTTCAGTTTGGTTGGGAAGACGAAGAACTTGTCTTAGTAGATCCACTGAGATAGATATGGTACGTGTCCCCTTCATGACCGTACCAATAATGGTGATACTTGCAACATTGTAATCACATGTCCACCAAAACTCCCTTAGGAGGTGGACAGCTATTTCCTTGGGATCACTATAAATTGCCTTTCTAGCTGGGCATCCCATTATGAAGTCGAGCATGGAAAAGTATCCCTTGATATTAGACGGGATTTCTGTAGATCCAATATAATTATTGGCCTTGATGACCAGTTTAGATGCTTGGAAAGACACTTGATTAGAAGGACAAATGCCTTCATTATCATATACTTTGGAAGTGAGATAGGAGAGATTTTCAGAGAGTTGTTGTTCAGGAACGTTTTTAGATAGGGAAACCATTATAGATGAGAGTAAGGATTAAGAGGATGATATGAATGAGAATTTGAGAAGAATATTTTGAGAGAATAGAAAAGATTTAAGAGAGTTTGAGAGATTTTGAAAGTTTGAGAGAAAGAAATGAACGTAAAAGATGGAGAAGTGGAAGCGATTTGTATATATATGGCATGGATATGGGCCCTATAACTGCAAAAATTGAGTCGTCACACCTACTCTCTTTCATACGTGGCATATAAAATATTATTTTATTTAAAGAAAACTGTATATATGTACGTATGTGGGTTGTATGATGTGACCACATGAACCACGATTTCAACTGTACTCGAGTACATACGGCGCGTACAGTGTACAAGTTGCCCATTTGGTAGAAAATCGAGGTAACCGTTTGAGATATATATAATAAAATATTAACAAAAATACGTAGTGGAATACACTAGGATAATTTGTGGTATCCACTGAAGAGTCACTATTTTGTAAAAAAAATGATTACCAAGTTTTTAGTCAGCAACACAAAGGAGAGGTGGTCGCTGACTAACTTTATACAATTTTTGGCAAATTGTCAGCCATCAACGGATTTTAGATGTCTTTACCAGCAGCCGTTTCCAGCTGGATTAGATAGGGACTTTCAACACCCTATTACTTTTATTATGCTTTTTCCCTAAGCATCAGGGATCAACGGATTTTAGATGTCTTTACCAGCAACCGTTTGCTGCTGGACTAGATAGGGACTTTCAGCACCCTATTACTTTTGTTATGCTTTTTCCTAAAGCATCAGGGATCAACAGATTTTAGATGTCTTTACCAGCAGCCGTTTGCTGTTGGACTAGATAGGGACTTTCAGCACCCTATTACTTTTGTTATGCTTTTTCCCAAAGCATCAGGGATCAACGGATTTTATTTGTCTTTACCAGCAGCCGTTTGCTGTTGGACTAGATAGGGACTTTCAGCACCCTATTACTTTTATGTTCAGCGAGTAAGACACACTTGAACCCGCTGAGGTAATCTTGACAAGGGTCAAGTGTTAACTTATAGGAGATATGTAAGCTAAGAAGCAAAGTCACCATTCAGCATTCCCAACCTGCTGATTAGATCCTTGAATCTTTTTTCATCTAAAGGTTTAGTGAAAATGTCAGCAAGTTGATCGTCTGTGGGGATGAAGTAGATTTCAACATTCCCCTTCATGACATGGTCACGAATGAAGTGATACCTAATGTCTATGTGTTTTGTTTTGGAATGCTGAACAGGATTATATGTAATGGCTATAGCACTTGTATTGTCACACATGATGGGGATCTTAGAGAAATCTAAGTCATAGTCAGCGAGTTGATTTTTCATCCAGAGGACTTGAGCGCAACAACTCGCTGCTGATACATACTCTGCTTCAGCAGTGGAGATGGAAACTGTATGTTGTTTCTTACTAGACCAACTAGTCAGCCTTCCCCCCAACAGTTGACATCCACTACTGGTACTTTTCCTATCTAACATGCACCCAGCATAGTCAGAGTCAGAGTATGCAACTAAGTCAAAGTTTGAATCTTTGGGATACCAAAGACCTAAGGAGGAAGTCCCTTTGAGGTATTTGAAGATTCGCTTAACAGCGAGTAAGTGAGACTCCCTAGGTGACGTATGATATCTTGCACAAAGACAAGTAGCAAACATAATATCAGGACGACTCGCTGTGAGATACATCAGCGAGCCAATCATCCCACGATAGTGAGTGGGGTTCACATGCTTTCCATCTGGGTCAGCATGGAGATTATTTGGAGGAGACATAGGAGTGGGTTTAGGAGTGATATTTATTACATCAAACTTAGCCAGCATGTCCCTAATGTAATTTTCTTGGTTTATAAAATTCCATCAGAGAGTTGACGAATTTGTAAAGCAAGGAAGAAGGTTAGTTCACCCATCATACTCATTTCAAAGTGAGATGACATCAGTGAGCTAAACTTTTTGCAAAGTTTCTTCCTGGAGGATCCAAAGATAATGTCATCTACATAAATTCGGACATACAATATAGGACATGAACACCTTTTCTATAAATAAAAAGGGTGCTATCAATGGATCCTCGCTGAAACTCATTAGAGAGAAGGAACTCAGAGAAAGTGTCATACCAAGCTCCGGGAGCTTGCTTAAGACCATATAAAACCTTATAAAGACGATAAACATGGTGTGGCTTGGCTGGATCTTCAAAACCAGGTGGCTGCTCCACATAAACTTCTTCTTCGAGTTTTCCATTTAGGAAGGCACTCTTTACATCCATTTGATATACTGTGAAGTTTCGATAAGCAACATGTGCCAAGAATAAGCGTATAGCTTTTAGTCGGGCCACTCGAGCAAAGGTTTCGTCATAGTCAACACCTTCTTCTTGAAGGTAACCTTGTGCAACCAGCCTAGCCTTGTTACGTATAACAACACCATCTTCGTCCATTTTATTCTTATAAACCCATTTTGTACCAATGGGCTCTTTACCAGGAGGAAGAGGTACCAAAAACCAGACATGTTGCCTTTGAAATTGGGTAAGTTCCATTTGCATGGCAACAACCCATGAAGGGTCAACAATTGCCTCTCCAATATTTTTAGGTGTGATCATTGACAAGAAATTAACATAGAGACATGAATTTCTGGTCGCGAATCGAGTCATAATACCCTGCTGAAGATCACCAATTACTTGATGGACAGGATGACTCGATGTCCATTTAAGTGCAGGAACACTTGATGAACCAAGTATAGGGGCAGCGGAAGACTGGGGAATAGGTTCAGCAGGAGAACTATAAGAAGGGAGATCAATAGTTAGAGTTGGTTCAATAGGACTTTGATCAGAGGAGCCATTTGACTGAGTAGAGTCATCATTGATGATGGGGTCATCAGCAGACTCCATGTCTTCAGTATTAGCTGAAGCATCACGAAAATCTTCATCAGCAGAGTCATCAACTTGCAAATCACCAGCCAGTGATCTAGGTTTGGATGATGTGGCATGGATTGATCTTAAAATGGGCTCAACTGGCTCAATCGTGTAGATGTGAGCAGCAACTTGCTCAAGTTCAGGTTCCACTAAACTGTCCTCAGTGAGTAGTTGATTATCAAAAGGCAGCGAGCAAGAAGCATCAACAAATGAGTCAACAGCCTCCATAGGAGGATCAGTGAGCTCATTGAATATTTCTTCAGTGATGGGAGATTGGATATCTTTAAGAGCAGTAGAGCTCTCATCAAAAGTGACATGAATAGATTCATCCACCTTTTGAAGACGAGTATTAAATACTCTGAAAGCTTTGCTGATGGCAGAATATCCAACAAAGTAACCATCATCAGCTTTAGGATCAAATTTTCCAAGATGATACTTATTATTAAGAATAAAGACGCAGCAACCAAATACATGAAAGTATTTGATTTGAGGTTTCTTGCCTCTCAAAGTTTTGTAGGTTGTCTTGTCATGTCTTTTGACAATGAGACAGGGATTTTGAGTGTGGCAGGCAGTGCTGACAGCCTCTGCCCAAAACCTGCTGGGCAGGGAGGACTCGCTGAGCATTGTTCGTGCTACCTCAATAAGAGTTATGTTTCTCCTTTCAGCAACACCATTTTACTCAGGGGATCTAGTTGAAGAGAAATTTTGTAAGATCCCTTGATCAGCACAAAAGGATTCAAGAATGTGGTTTCTAAACTCAGTTCCATGATCGTTTCTGAGTTCTTTAACCCTTATGCTGTTGAGATTTTCCATTTTCTTGATGAATTTAATGATCTCATCAACAACATCACTCTTGGAATGAAGAAAGATGGTCCAAGTATATCGTGAATATTCATCCACAATAACTAAAGTGTATCTGCTACCCTTTAGACTTTGGACATTCACTGAACCAAAAAGGTCCATGTGAAGAAGATGAAAACAACCCTTGACAGAGTCGGCTTGTTTTGTTTTGAAAGTAGCCTTATGGCTTTTACCTTTTTCACAAGCACCACAGAGTCTATCTTTGTCAAAAAAGAGAGAAGGAAGGCCACGAACAAGGTTCTTTTTGGCCAGTGAGTTAATGGTTTTGAAGTTCACATGCGACATATGCTTGTGCCATAACCAATTTAATTCAGATGCTGACTTTGCAAATAAACAAGTCTCACTATCAGTTTTGATAGGAGTGAAGTCTAAAAGATATACATCTCTTTTTCTTGGTGCTACCAAGACGACTTCCTTGTTTATATTTACAACAGTGCCTTGATGTTTATCAAGAATCACTTTGTAGTCAGCATCACAAAGTTGACTAATGCTAATGAGATTATGTTTTAATCCATTTACATAGGCAACTTTGGAAAATTTGACAAGACCATTAGAAAGAAGACCATACCCTTCAGTTTGTCCAATGGAGTTACCACCGAACACTATAGTAGGACCAGGTGCCTCTGTATAGTTATCCAGCAGGGACTTAGAGCCGGTCATGTGTTTTGAACAGCCGCTGTCCAAATACCACACTCCTTTTCCCAGCGAGCCCTTTTTGACAGTGACATTTACCCATTGACTAGAGGAGACTTGATCCTTGGTCAGTGCATCACCATCAGAGAGTGCCATCAGGCACATGGTGTCAACATAATCTTCATCATCTGACTCATCCGAGTCAGCCCAATCATGCTCTTCATTGACCAATCCTTTTGTTGGTGTTTTGGCTTCCTCAGTTTCAGCCATCTTAGCCTTCAGCTGATAGTATTTGTTCCTGTACTCATCAGCAGACTTGGAAGAGTTAGATTTGGGAGCTGCTGGAGTGGGGATAGAGACCCGGCACTCTTTTTGGTAATGGCCTTTTCTGCCACACCTCCAACATTCTTTCGGTGATTTATCAACAGGATGCTTGTAAGGAGCAACCGATTTACGGTTGTTCCATTTTCTGGAATATTTCTTTCCAGCAAGAAGAGCAAAGCTCATTAAGTCACTAAACATCTCTTGTTTTTCATCAGCATCAAGCTCATCAACAAGAGTTTGAATAGGACTGGGAAGATTAGAAGCGCTGGCACCATCATTGCGATCGATGGGCTCAACAGAGATAAGAGCGATACGATCAGACATTTGAAGGGAAGACATGCTGATTGAGGAAGAGGAGCCAGCATGTCTCCTGGCATCGGTAGAGGCTCGAATGTTTTGAGCCAAAGCCCTATCTTCAAATTGAAGAGTGCCAAAAAGTTCCTCAAGATCAAAATCCTGAATTTTCTTTATGGTACGGAGGGTTTGTCTTAAGAGGAAGAGAATCGATCAATTTGTGGCATACTTCAAAATTATCATGAGTAATGCCAACATTAGTCATATCATTGAGCAACCCTTTAAAGCGAGTATAGGTGCCCTAAAGACTTTCATCAGAAAGAGAGAAGAAATTTTCATAGGCCCGTTTTAGGTCTATTTTCTTTATTTTAATAAGGTCAGCAGAACCTTCATAGGTGCTGACCAGCCTATCCCAAACTTCCTTTGAAGAGGGATACTTGATCACAAGCTTCATGATTTCAGTAGGAAGAGTGACAATAATCATGTTTTTAACCTGGCATCAAGATTAACCAGTTTTCGCTCTTCATCAGTCCACTGGACCTCTGGTTTTACCAGGTCAGTCACAATCTCAGGAGCATCAGGTGTTGCTCCTGGTGTTCTTTGAACATACATAGGTATGTATGGACCCTCGGTTAGTATAGTCATTAAGTAGGGTTCCACACCGGCGATGTGAAGAAGCATTCTCTCCTTCCAAGACCCAAAATCTTTGGGCTTGAATTTTGGAGGAGTAGACACATAACCAAAGTCACGTGTATTCACAAGGCTAGGTACAGACGACATGTTCTTGTTTTAAGGAAAAGATTTTAAGAAGAGAAAAGAACAGAGAATTAATGTAAACACAAGAAGGCAAACAGATCTTGTTCCAATGATTTAGGAACGGTGGCTCTGATACCACTTGACAGTCCACGAATGCACAACCTATGTTATAATTAAGTTAGACAAGAAAGTAAATAAGAAGATAAACACAAGTTCAAATGTAATAAATCTATGCAAGTATAATCATATGTATCATTGATTAAACGATGAATACATGATCGATATTACAAACTTGACTTACAATAATACAAATGAACAAAGTAATTGCTAAAACTAGACACACTAAAATCTTAAACAATTACAAGTGACACACACTTTAGAGGTGACAAACACACTCTTTTATGTTGCGGTTGTGTTGCCTTTTTTAGAGGAGAATTAGGGCAACACAACCTTACAATGATAGTGACTTACTAGTGGTCGTCGACGTTCCATTGGCTCAAAGTACTTGCAAGCAAGAGCCTTTGTCTTCTTTACCAAATCGAGTATGAAAGAGAATCCTTGAATTTGTCCCAACTGTATCTTAGCCATACAAGGCAGATTACAATTGGAAGAACCACCATGTGACTTTTGTCTTCATCTGGTTTGAATTCTTCCCGCCATGACAAACATTTGGGCAGCATACAACCCGCTGAAAGAGAGTCACTGGACTCGCTGAAGACACGCTGACGACACACGTCAACGAGCGAGTCTGGTCAGCGAATCCAAGACATAACAATGTCTAATGAGTAGTAAATTAAATTAAAACCGTAGCTAAAAAATTGAGATAGCTAATTGAGCAACTTATTCGGGTTATCAAAATGAATATAAACATGTTTTCTAGATGTTGAAGTGTGATCATGTTAAATATAAACGCATGTCCGAAATAATTTAAGTCTACCGGGTCACACGAAATGACACAATAATTCTATGAAATTAATTAATGTATTAAAGTAATATATTAATTAATATGATCACGAAATAATTAATAAACAATTGTTTAAAGTTAAATAAACATTTACTAATTAGTTACTTTGAAAAGAGAAAGATTTAAGTGAAATTTAGGAATTAAGAAAACTTTCTAAATATTACTTAAGGGGCCGGTTTTCTTAGGCTTGGAAAAGCCTTGATTAAACTTGTCCATGAAGTTTTAAACCCTAACATTTATCCTTATATATAGGGGTTAAGGTTTAAGGGTTTTGTATGATATATTAGATTTGTAAAATATATCTAAACCTCTTTTTTCTCTCGTGTAATGCCTCGGTCGAAAAAAATAAAACCACAATCTACAAATTATGTTCCATTCGTGGAACTTAATTACATCAATTAATTAATGTCACATAGCAAATTAATTAATGTCACATAGCAAATTAATTAATGTCACATAGCATTAATTATAGTCTTGTGTTTTGGTTCGATGGCAACAAAGTTTAGTTTTCTTCTAGTGATTCGACAGAAGTAAAACAAAGGTTTATAAACAAAGAGTTGTTTAGTTCGTGATCGGGTACTAGCATACATCTTATGGGTGTCAATTGTGCGATCGTAGAAGAGTTTTACTTTAAACCCTAAATAATAATAATAATCTTATTAATAATATTATTGGAAGCTTTGCGCAAAGGTACACGTTTCGATTCTCTCTTTGTTAATTAATAGTATTGCATATACGTTTCTTTCCGCTGCGTACTCGTGAATTGTTATATGTTTATGTGATCATATTCTAACAGTGGTATCACGAGCCACATATGTGATCTATTAGTTACAAAGATCAAAACTTGAAAGGGGTTAAGGGTTGGTTTGTTTTTAATAATTGTAAAATAATTAAAGGAGATTTTTCTTATTTTTTTAATTAAAAACGAATTTAATTAAATAAAATCAGGGTTTTTGTTTAATTAATTTGACCTAATTCAATGGTGGATTAAAACCTCGAGCAAGTTTTGAGTTATGTGAATTGACATAATTTATTTGATATAAATTGCATGTTGTGTATCTTTTTTATTTAAAGTTGTTAAATAAAAGGTATAATCACAAAGAATTCATGCAAGGTTACTTGTGATTATTACTGAATATATAGATATATATATATATATTGCAAAGCATGATGATCAAATAATTAGGGTTAATTATTAGATAATTGTGTGACTGTGAATTTTTCGTATGATTTTCTTGATTTGCGACAGTTCACTAAAAACTTTATATCTTTTAATCGGTAATGAGTTAGAAGTTGTGCTTTGGAAAGTAGATGCTCAACACATAGGGCTAAAACTTTGTAGTTCTGACCGAAAGCTGAATCGGACCAGAAACAGGTCTAAACTGGTCGTCAAGATGCTGGAAATTTCCAGTCAGCATGTTTATGTGTTTATGTGTTTTACTTGGTAATTAAGTTGCTTAAACGCTTACGCAATCAAGGTAACTTGATGTATGTGGTCCTTTTCTTCGGAAAGGGGAGCTGGGATTTAAACATATGCATGAACTATAGTGACCATGTTTAGGTGGCCCACCTTAACTTGTTACATGATTAATATAGTTCAGTAATTAGTAAGTTTATTAATTTTTGCTTGTTTATAAATTGTATAAAGGTGATGCAAAAATTGTTTTCTTGGAAAAATATAAACTTGACTAAGAACTATCGAAATAGAGATTTCATTAATAAAATTGGAGTCTTACAACCTTGAGATACACCGGCTCACCCATTTGAACAAACTCTAAGAGAGGTATAAGTCGGAGTGCGTTAGCCTTCTAAAAGGGCGGGTTTTTAATTGCGTCCATCGCAAACCTTTGCCCTTGCGCTTCTTTGTGCGTTCAAATGGAGCTACCGAGCTCTCTTATGTTGTTAAGACTATAAAAATGATTTTATTAAATATTATGTTATGAAGATTATGCATGAGTCTTCGTACATAAGCTTTTGATTCACATCAAATGCATTACCCACTTAAAGTTAAGTCAATGCCACTCACTTTGATTAGAACACTTGTCAGTGCTTTTCGCTCTGCGTGAGACCGTAGGCGAATTGTATCTCTTCAAGGTAGATTACCACTCGCTGTGAGACAGCAATGGACTATCTACATGTTCTTAATTGGGGGACTTAAAACGAGTTAAGAGTTGAGATCCTTGACCCGTGGCATAAGATGGGACAAAACATGTTTACAAAACACTTAATACCCCTTTAAAGTATTGTTGTAAGTCACATATCTCTAGGAGTTGCATGAATGCAATTATCGATTCTCGATTACTTTTTCAATACCGTCGTTTCTAGCTGATCAACAGATGAAATGACTGTATGTCAAGTTGGATCCTAGCCTTAGTGAAAGTAATTTGTTAGATGAATTTAACAAGGGTAAATTACATTTCTTAAGGATAATTATCGAAAATACCGATAATTGAACTTTTGTCTGTTTTGAAGATGGCAACAACAAATCCTTCTCAAAACATAAACCAATTGGCTTTCAGGTCGATGCTAGAAAGGGAAAGACTTTCTGAAGCCAAACTTCAATGACTGGTTTCAAGTCATTGATGAGTTGTTCCGGGAGCGAATGATTCAACTGAAGAGTTGGCAGCATACAATGCTCGGTACAATAGACAAAATGCGCTTGTTTGATGTTGGGAAGCATGAATGCTGACCTTCAAAAGCAATTTGAACATTCACTTCCATGTGATATGCTTAGCGAACTCAAGTCTTTGTACATAAGCAAGCCGGAGTGGAGTTTTTTGACTTAGTTGATCAACTTCATGACTTGCGAGACGAGCAAGGAACGTCGGTTAGTCCTCATGTACTCAAGTAAAGGAGGTACTTTGGGCATTTGGAAAGGTTGCACTATGCTTATCATATGCCTATTACTATTGGCATGAACCTAAAAAAAAGGATTTTTTAGGAGTTGGTGCGCAATTATAATATGCATAGCATGAGTAAAACCATAGCTAAACTTCATGCCATGTTAATTGAGTATGATAAAGAGCTTCCAAAGAAATCTGCTACACCCCGAGTTCTTATGATCAAGGGGGGAAGGGTTCAGAAAGCAAAACAATCGTAAGCTAAGGGCAAGATTTTTGGTAAGAGAAAACAAGTTGTGTAGTTTCAAAAACCTTAAAAGACCCTTTCGGTAAAAAGAGCATACGGCTAAAGTATCTAGCTGAGTTGAATGCGAAGAAGAAGCAAGTTGGTTCGGCCAGTGCTTCAGGTATCTTCAAAATTGAATTATATGTGTTGTTATAAAAATAATAATTCAATAGCAAAAGAGTCAAGTTTAACTTGGACTCTAACTATCTTTGACATTGTCATCTTGTTTAATTTTGTCAAGAAAGGCATTTTAAGACTTCAAAGGGACAGTGTCTTACAATGAAATGATGAATCATTTGATAAATGCATGTTTTTGACATTATTATTAGCAAGAAACGCATTGAAAATCTTCAATATGAAGAGATCTTGCAATCAAATGATGAATCATTTGATAAATGGGTTGTCGTTAGCAAGAAATGCATACTTCAAATTGAAGGGATCTTAAAATCAAATGATGAATCATTTGACAAATGCATGCCTTGTGTTTTCGGCAAGATGACAAGAATACCTTTTTTCCGCATAAAACCGGAGAGAGCTAAGGAATTACTTGGACTAATACATTCGGGTGTATGTAGCCCATCTAGGCATATGTCAAGGAAGGGTACTAGCTACTTCGTCACTTTTACGGATGATTTCAGTCATTATGGTTATGTTTAACATAAACATGAAGTCTTCGAAACATTCAAGGAAATTAAAAGTGAAGTAGGAAATAAACTTGTTAAAACCATCAAGATTCTTCGTTCGGATCAAGGTGGGAAATACTTAAGCAAGAGTTAAGGATCATCTAAAAGCTTGTGGATTTATCCAAGAGCTTACTCCTATATAAAGGTATATGTGAAAGAAGAAATCGAACCTTGTTGAACTTGAACGATAAACCTTAACACTCTCCCATTTCATTTTGGGATTATGCTCTTGAGACTGCTGCATGCATTCTCAATATGGTTCCAACCAAGAAGGTTGACAAAACACCGCATGAATGTGGTGTTAAGTGCATCTTTATAGGATATCCAAAGGAAACAATGGGTTACTACTTCCACTTTCCTAAAGGAAAACACTGTCAAGGGATATAGATTTGCTGAGTTTTTTGAAGAGCAACTCATATCTCAAAAGGACAGTGGGAGGATTGTTGAACTTGATGAGCATCAAGAAGATGTGTCAACTTCAGAAAGCACTAGTAATCTTCAACTTGGAGGGGGGGGATGTTCAAAGAGATGAATCTCTAGATGAATATCAAGTTGAAGATGAAGCGATTCCACTTCGTAGGTCCTCAAGGACAATACGTGCTCGTGAAAGATTAAATCTTATGATTGAATCTGAAGAACACATAGTAGGAGATTTGAATGAACCTCCTAATTTCAATGCAGCATTATCATATCCGGGATCTGACAAATGGCTTGAAGCTGCGAATGTGAAAATGAAATCCATGAAAGATAATCAAGTCTGAAGCTTGGTTGATCTTCCACCAAATGGTAGAATCGTTGGGTGTAAATAGATCTTCAAGAAAAAGACCGACATGGATGAAAATGTACACACCTATAAGGCTCGTCTTGTAGCAAAAGGTTATACTCAACTTTTTGGAGTTGATTATGAAGAAACCTTTTCTCCCATTGCGGACATTAGAGCTATTAGGATCATCTTAACCATAGCAACGTACTATGACTATGAGATATGACAAATGGATGTCAAAACCGCCTTTCTTGAATGGTTTTTTGGAAGAGGAAATCTATATGGTACAACCGGAAGGTTTTGTCAATCCAGAACATCCCAACAAAGTATGCAAACTTCAAAGGTCCATTTATGGATTGAAGCAAGCATCAAGAAGTTAGAATAAAAGGTTTGATGAAAAAATCAAAAAGTTTGGTTTTGCTCAAAATCCTGATGAGCCATGTGTATATCGCAAAGCTAGTGGGAGTAATGTCACTTTCCTTGTCTTGCATGTAGATGACATAATGATAATTGGAAATCACATTCCAATGTTGAAAGACGTTAAATCTTATCTTAGAAAGTGTTTGGCTATGAAAGACTTGGGTGAAGCGGCATTTATACTTGGAATCAAGATCTATAGAGATATAAGTAAACGGTTGATTGGATTAAGTTAAAGTGCTTATATAGATAAGATCTTGAGGAGATTCAAGATGGAAAATTTTAAGCGCGGGAATTTGCCTATGCAAAAAGGACTTAATTTATCTAGCAAGAACGGTGCTTCTACACCTGAAGAGGTGGAGCGTATGAAAAGAATCCCTTATGTTTCGGCAATGGGATCTATCATGTATGCGGTAAGATGCACTAGACCTAAAGTTATGGTCGCTCAAAATATTGTTAGCCGATATCAGCAAAATCCCGGAGTGGATCAGTGAATTGTTGTGAAGAATATTCTTAAGTACATGCGGGCTACTAAAGAAGTATCACTTTCAGCCCAATCTTTGGCTATCAGACTCTTCCCATCTTTCTCAGCATTCTTACTTAGCTCAGCAACTTGTGCTTTGAGAGCTTTGTATTTTATCTTGAGCTTGGAGTATTTTTCATTTCTTCCACCTTTGGATGACCCAGCTTGCACAGACTCCTTAGATCTACAATCACCAGCCATATGTCCAGTCTTACCATACTTGTAGCAAGTGACTTTGGACATATCAAATGGTTTCTTGGTCTTATCAGCTTGTCCACTTTTACCTTTTCCTTTAAACTTTCCAAAGGATCTCCTTTTTATCCTATCAGCCAACATAGCCACTTCATTGGCTAACTCATCACCATCGGATTCTTCAACTTCAGATTCAGAACAAACAGATTCAATGTTAGAAATCACAGAACACGATTCATTGATGCAGGGAATGATCTCACTGGATATTGAACTAGGGTGTTCAGTCATGGATGCAACAAGTGCAGTAGGAGGCTGACTATAAGAATCACCCATAGCAATCAGCTTTTCAGCCTCTAAACATTCTTGATTATGGAGTAAACCAAAAATTCCAGGGAGATCAAGATCATGATACACAGATTTTAGTTTTACAGAAGAAATATAATTGTTCCACTTTGGTGGTAATGAATCTAAAAACTTGCTTTTCAAAACTTCATTTTTCTTGGTAATACCAACAACAGCTAGATCATTAACCAAAGCATTAAAACGGGTATGAGTGTCTGTTAAGGACTCATTCCTCAAAGAGAAGAATCTTTCATACCTTCTTTTGAAGGTGGTAATGGTAGATTCCATGGAGGTAGAGCAACCTTCAAACATGACAGTCAAAGTACCCCACATCTTTTTAGCAGTAGAACACATTTTAATAAAATGATAAATGTTCTTTGGCACAACTTGGACAATGAAGTTATGTGCCCTCACATCCAAGTTTGCAAGTCTCCTATCCTCATCCCCCCAATCTGCCCTATCTTTGACAATGGTTATAACTATGGCAGGGATGGTTGGATGACCATCCCTTACCACTGCATCTACAACAAGAGTCAGTGTAGGTACATAAGGACCATCAGTCAAGATATCAGGCATATTGTGGTCAATGGATTCAAGGAACAAAGACATACGACCTTTCCACCCACTGAAATCATCTTTATCAAACATAGGTAGTCGGGTTGATGAACCATTATCAACATAAGATGACATTATGCTTTACTTAAAGAAAAATAAGCAAGGATCAAGTCAAGTTAATTCTTAACCCCTGCTCTAATACCACTTATACAGTCCAAGAAGTGTAACAGAATACCAAAGTATAATGTACACAAATAGTTGTAGAGGGGGGGTGAATACAACTTTCGTTTTTCCTTAGTTATATATTATGAAAATAGTTTTACAGATTCAATTATATATATTTAGAGCATACTATAAAGACAAGAATCAATTAAAACAATAAAGCAGAAAGTAAACATTCTTAGACACAGATTGCGTTTTTCTAATGTAATCCTTTATTAAGAAATGATCTATACAAAGAATTACAGGGTTGTTGCGGAAACAAGATAACCTACAATATCTAAACAACCCCTGAAAATGACAAACAACAATCAATAAGTTTCTTGCTTAAGAGAAGTAGCCCAAGTTGACTCCTCACAGGCTAAGCTGTGTATAAGAGCAGAGAAACTTTCTGTGAAGAATGAATCAAACGAATGTCACACATATGCCTTCAAAGATTGTAGCTTTTATAGGCGAAAGCTTCAGATTCTCTTGGTATCCAAATAAGCCACGTCTTCAGTTATGGTTGGACGATCAAAAGAATATAAGATTGTGCCTTCATCGTACTTGTGGTCCCAAACCAGTGGCACGATATTTTTGATCGTCCAATGAGAGTATGGACACGCATATGTAAATAGACCACCAACCTAGATTTAAGGAATCTTCCTTATCACGTCATACAACATTACTCAGCAAATCCAGGTTGTTATCTTCACTTGATTGTCAGACACAGATTGCTCGTTTGTCAAGAGCAAATCTGTCTAAGTGTTCTCCAAGCTGACTGCAATCCCAAGCTGACTTCCACTATCAGCTTGATCTTCTATCTTCAATCCTCCTCTTCGACTTGGATTGAATGCTATTCCCATTTGATGCAGCTTGAACAACACAACTTCCATAAATTAAACAATTACAGAGTATAAAGCTTTATTCTGGGTCGCAAGCTGTGTCAGCTTTGACATACCCAGATTACAATACAAGAACCAAAATAAATTACAAGTGTTTACCTACAGATTTGTCATCATTAAATTTACATCCTTCGTTGGGAGTCAACATTCTAAATGTCCATTGTCAATTAGTTATATAGGAATATAATTAAAGTAAGACAATTGTGAGAGATTGGTGAAAATATTTAAGGGAAATTTTAAAGATGGTGGATTTCGTACCAAATTCACATGATATTCAAAAGAAATATTGGACTTACCCCACATAACGAATTATCATTTTATGGTCGGCATCATTAAATGAAATTCGTGAAATGGTTACTTTATTTATCCTTTGACTTGAGATACAAGTTAGTTATGTATGTGTGGATTGCATTTTTAGATGTAGTTCCTAACTATCCTGAACAAGGTAGTAATAAAGAGCAATTTTCATAAATGTTAAGAAACGACATGGTCAGACACTTGTAGTCAATATAGGATTTGTTCCTTCAATTTGCAACTGAACTATAGTACCATTTGGGTCCCTCATTAATTAATTAAGATGTTTATATGGCCATACCAAAATAAACTCAAGAGGAAGTCTTGACTAATTTGGTAATCTTGATTAATTGTAGAAATGAGAAACATAATCGTTAATTTATGAAATGACATTGATCCATATTAACAATTAACAAGGGTATCTGAACAAAGGGATATTAAAGACTAAATCAGTTCAAATTGGCAATTTAAGAAACTATTCTTAAATATTTCCGGGAGCATTGGCGTGTTGTTAGACGCTAACCAATGTTATTGCTTTTATAAAATAACATGCTCAAGTGAGAGCTGTTGGAGTGTGATCATGTTAAATATAAACGCATGTCCGGAAATAATTTAAGCCTAAGGGGTCACACGAAATGACACGGTAACTCTATGAAATTAATTAATGTATTAAAGTAATATATTAATTAATATGATCACAAAATAATTAATAAACAATCGTTTAAAGTTAAATAAACGTTTATTAATTAATTACTTTGAAAAGAGAAGGATTTAAGTGAAAATTAGGAATTAAGGAAACTTCCTAAATATCACTTAAGGGCCCGGTTTTCTAAGGCATGGAAAAGCCTTGATTAAATTTGTCCATCAAGTTTTAAACCCTAACATTTATCCCTATGTATAGGGGTTAAGGTTTAAAGGTTTTGTATGACAAATTAGATTTGTAAAATATGGGTTTTGATCATTTGAAAATTAAAATTTTCGTGAAAACTAGAAAACTGCCAAAACACATTGTGATCTGAATTTAACACGATGTGTTTTTAATATGTTTTTCAAAAACACATTGTGTTAAGTTCATATCACAGTGTCTTTGAACAATTTTCCGATTTACAACGCTATGAAAAACACACCGTGATATAAAACTTAACACAACGTATTTTAGGTTACACAATAAAAACACATTGTGTTAAATTAAGATCACAGTGTGTTTTGGTCAGTTTTCTAGTTTTCAAAAAAAAAATAGTTTTCAAATGAATATTTCACTGTAAAATATATCTAAACCTCTTTTTTCTCTCGTGCAATGCCTCGGTCGAAAAAAACAAAACCACATTTACAAATTATGTTCCACTAGCTAATCAACCCGGATTCAATCCGGGTAGTTATAAACATGTTTTTATTATAAATACAAGATAAAAGTATTTGTAATAGGTGAACTTTGATGTTAATATTATTGAATTTAATACAACTTTGAACATAAAAATCATTTGAAAGATTCAAAATGCCGATACATTTTGTATACTTGAAACTTTTGGATATTTGAATTAGTACACATATAAAAAGTGGTTTTAAGAAAAAATGGAGAGTCGACAATATTAAGATGCATGTACAATTACTAATAAAAGAACCATACTTGCGAATTGAGATGATGCGGGTCAAAAATACGTAAGAGAAAATAATACATGAAAATTAAATGGTAAAATTGGAAAGGAAGGAAAAGAAATAAGAAAAAATGTTAAATTAAAAAGAAATACTTTTGTTAAATGACATCATCTATTTTAAAAATAAGGTGTATAGAAAATTTTTAGTTTTCCACATCAACTTTTTACTAAAAATATCTTTTTAAAACAATCCTCTTTTATTTATAATAGAGATTCGTGATCAATTAATTAATGTCACATAGCATTAATTATAGTCTTGTGTTTTGGTTTGATGGCAACAAAGTTTAGTTTTCTTCTAGTGGTTCGACAGAAGTAAAACAAAGGTTTATAAACAAAGAGTTGTTTGGTTCGTGATCGGATACTAGCATACATCATATGGGTGTCAAGTGTGCGATCGTAGAGGGGTTTTACTTTAGACCCTAAATAATAATAATAATGATATTAATAATATTATTGGAAGCTTTGCGCAAAAGTACACATTTTGATTCTCTCTTTATTAATTAATAGTATTGCATATACATTTCTTTCCGTTGTGTACTCATGAATTGTTATATGTTTATGTGCTCATATTCTAACACTAGAATGGAACAAATGACTTGTTAAGGTCCGCCTAACCTCTTGTAAAAGAAAAAAAGGTCTACGTGGCCCTCAACACTTTTGTCTTCAATTTTGTTTAATAAAAAAGTTAACACTTATCTCTACTCATTTATAAAAGTTGTTATCTCACCAAGCCATCTCTCTATATTAAAGGATTCCAATAGCTTAAATGGCACTCACCCATTCTTCCCATTTTTCTTCTATTTGCTAATTCATCATTCCCATTTTATTATGAGGTCTTTTCTCTCACAAACATTAAAACCTTAATCCCTCCAAACATCTAGCTGCCCATTCTTCATAGTCCCCCCTTTTTATTTTTTTATCTCACAGGACATAACATAACAATTGACAATTAAAGTAATATTACTAATATTAAATTGACAGCTTATTCAAACTATACGAGATATCACCATTAATGGATCATGCAGAGATGACACGATCATAAATTGGAAAAAAGTCTCGGACTTTTTCATCACCAAACTTTTTAAACTGAATACATTTCTATGATTACCTTGCTTCTCGCAACATAAGTGTTAAGGCTTGCATCAGGGATGTTGATTACGGAAACGGTTTGATGTTTACTTCTTTTAATTGACGTTGTTCACTTTAACGTCGTTGATAAGTTCCCTATATAATATATATATATATATATATTCTTTTCCAACTAAATACATTGAATATATTTTTTTAGTGTGACGTATAACCAACAAAACTAGAAATGTGGTCTACAAAGAGGTCTTACAAATTTTATAATTTTTTGGTTCCCATTTTCTGTTTTTTCTACATTGTAAAAACCGGTTATTTCTTCAACTTTTGTTACTGTTTTGCATAAACTATTTGTTAATGTCATAGCATTTATGAAATTGAATTCCAAAATTATTCGTAATAATTTTCAGTGCAGATATTTCTTGCTACAATGCGAGCTATACAATACTAGCCACAAATCTGCAGATTATATTGATCTTTAGGTTCAGGGTCGGCCGTTAGGTGGCTCATATGGAGCTAGATAGCTAGACCCACTTCTTTCGGGGCCACAAATTTTATAAATCTGTATATATATATATACTCTTTAGTACGAAATCTCTGTATTAGTGCCTAAATGATAACGTGGGCTATGGTAAACCATTAGAAGAAAGAAAAGCTCTCATGCTTTGGACTTTTAACTTGACATCTTTTGTGTCTCTCTGTTTTCAGTGTAGAAAATGTATATCATCGTAATATTATGCTATTATATTTTACAGTAAAACCTCTATAAATTAATAATATCGGGACCAGGGTATTTTATCAATTTAGCGAGATATTGTTATATCGATAAATTAATAAATGATTAATTTAAAGAAATTCATGTATGACGAGCTTGAGGATGATTCGGTAGCTTTGAACCAGTCACTTGAAAAGAAGCAATGCAAGCAGCAACAACACTTCACAACTTTTTGTTGCAATACGAGTAGATAATGCCTTCACTCTTAAGTGCAATAAGGAGATTAAAAAAAACTCATTATAGATTTAAAGTTAAAAAAGAAAACAAATGACTAAATTTAGTTTACTAGATAAAATTTTATTATTATAGATTTAAAGTTAAAAAAGAAAACAAATGACTGTAAATTTATCATTAAAAGTCGGGACCGGACAAATTATTAATTTTATCGAGCTTATTAATTTATCGAGTATTATTTTATTGAGGTTCTATTGTACTATTGAATTGCTATATTAGAGGCCCACATTTTTATTTTCGAGCCAGTCCTAGAAAATTTTTACATCCTCAAAGACGACACGGTTTATGTTTATTGGTTTGTTACTTTCTGGTAGAATAAAAAACAAATAATTTTTTTTGTTTTTTGGTTACAAACAGTAACAGCTAAACAATAACAAGAAGTAGTGTTAATCGGTCAGTAGGTATTTGGGTTTCTTTATTTTGAGTTAGAATAATAGTTATAAAGGAGATATTGGTTTGTGAAAATAATAAAGGAAGGATTTTGGAAATTGTGTTTGCATAAAAGTTAATAAACCTACTGAAGTTGGAACAAGTACACTTTACATACGATACAAAACAGTGACTCATTTGGAACACCTTCTAGGCTTCCACTATTATTTTTTTAACAACTCTAGTAATTAGACTCAGCGGTATTGTCTCTTTATCGTGCGATAGAAATCGACCGATATTACTTTGCAAATTGAACCGTAAAAGTCAACATGTACATCATTCATAGTTTATCAACACATATATGATACCTTATGAAACCTGTGTGTTAACACGGGCCAACAAGCCATTCTTATAAAAAATTACACAATAGTTACGTATAAAAGTACAAAATTGCTCTTAATACACCCCATATGGAAAAAGTTATTAGAAATTAACAAATTTGCCCATAATAAGTTAATTTATACTCTAAACTTTTATCTTCATAATTTACACTTTAAGCCTTTATTTTCTAATATATTTTCATTATCACATCTACATCAACCTACACCACTCGATAACAATAGTCATTGTTATCACCATCCGACACCGACACCACTAGACCGCCGCTGACACCGCCGTCGCATTGTGCGGGTATCATGCTAGTGTTTTTTTTGATGTACCCACCTCCTCTATTGGTACAAGAGGCAAAGTTGTGCGCAAAAGATAAATTTGGTAAAATTTTACCATTTTGTGTCAGGTATGTGCAGATTTAAAAAGGCTTATTGTATTGTCAAGAGTGATTAATATAACCAATTAATAACTAGAATCATTATCGTATAGCTTATATATGGAATAATAGTTTTTGCACAGCCTCTTAAATTTTGTTAAACAGTTAGCATTGTACAAAGCTATCACCATATAAATTTAGGATTATTGGTCATTTAATTTTCACCCACCAAAATTAAAAGAAATATTCGTGATACTTCAATGTTACTTGAGTAGTAAATTAGTAATGAAAATAGCTAACCTTATTATACTGTGTTTACGATTATCTGTATTCTTTAATCATTACAAAAAATCAATTTTTGACATGATTTACATGTTATAGCCTTACATGGTAGTATGGTACAGAAGGGGAATGCTATTATCCATTTATCCATAATGAATGGGTATGAAAATTTTTCTCAAATGGATCAAAATAAAAGTCACCAACTACTCTAATGCTCTATGTTCGTTTATCTCTTCTGTACTAACGCAGATAAGGAAGAATATAAGGTGCAATGTTAACATATATTAAAAGGAAACCCAGATGCAGATTACATAGAACTCCACTTTTGTAATGATAGAGCTAGTGTGTTGTAAACAAGTACATCAACTAAGCCGTTCAAAACAAAAAAAAAAAGTGTTGTACAGCAGCTACGGGCTCTCAAACAATCGAATATTTTTGTAACGCCGATGACATTTCAAATGATATATATATATATAGTGTTTTTGGTAACGCGTCATCGCAAATAACAAACGTTATGTCTTCCGGGACAACGCTCGGGTAACATAACTATTATCTACTAAAATTGAAAGTACCGGTTTGCATGCCTATTTTTATCATCTTAAAAAGTATTTGTATATATATCATGAGGAAAATGTTACACAATGTGTGGAGTAGATGGACTTTTCATGGCTATTCTCATTCTCATTCAACTGTAGTATCTAACCCGTACCATATAGTAACTCCTGAGTCCTGACCGCAAGCTAAATGGATTCTTAAAAATCAAAATTAAAAGGGGATTAAAACCTGCTGGTTCAATCGATAACAGATAAGTTTTCCTAAAAGAAGTTAGATATGAACAGAATCGGGCTGACATTTACAATAACTTATACCACAAGTCAAAATTATCAATATCCACCGCTTGACTGTATTATTGCATAACCTATATCCATGAAACTTGATACGGAGACCACTTCTTTAAAGTGACCATTTTACCGCACTTAAGAGGCTTTAAGGATTAAGGGTCTTCTAGGAGCGTAAAGCTAGAATCTTTTAGCCCAATCTAAAAAATAATCCTAAATGTATATGGTAATCTAAAAGAAAGCCTCGGTTCTGAAAATATCCTAAATGCTCCTACAAGTCTCCAAAATAAAAGCCTGAAAAAGATAAGCCCTAATTTCAAGCTCCAATTACAGCCCTATCCCATCTATTTTTGTCAAACGTACCCTTAGGTTAATGTTTAAGGACATGAATGACATTAATCCGCGTGAAATCATAGTTCAATAGGTGTTTACTTGAAAAATTGACCTATTACCGGTCTTCAGTATAAATTTCACAATCTCCATATAAATCAAACGATTAACAAGTACATTTAAATCGGCCACTTAGTTGGTGCAATGAATTGTATACATTGTTTGCCTCCAATATATATTGGCTTACCGATAAGTATGTCAGAAGTTAATGTTGACTTAATCATAACACAAATGTTTCTCTGAACCCATTAGGATCAGCAATGAAATGCTCAATAAGGTTCCTACAGATCTTCTTAAGTCGATCTTCCACTCTCAATCCTACTTGAGAAGCTAACCAGTCTACATATCCAAACTGTCATTAAAATGAGAAGTTCTTAACTTTGAGAACATGGTTTGTTTTACCATTAATTATATTCAAAGGAAGAAGAAAGTGACTAATAACCTTCGGCGACAATATTACTAAAAAGATACAAGGCAGCGTATATAATAACCCAAATGTATACCTGGAAACTTAGTGAATGAGTGTAGTGCATGGGGATCCCATTTTCCATCATTTCGTGGTAGTATTTATCAACATCAGCCAGCATCTCGTCTCGTGGTGGCAACAATATCTTCGCAGACAACACGAGTGCAACCCACTTTGATTGCAACTCAAATAATTGAAATAGAACCCCTTGATCTTTAGAAAAATAACAAAAATGGGAAATAATTTAAGGTTACATTTACTTCTTTAGATGTATCATAGATACTTGATCTGGAACTAAATTACTGAGCTAAATGAATGACATACTATAGGTTATTCCAACAAAAGAGAGTCGGGGAGCGAGTTGAGGAGAGAACACATGTTTGTATAGAGGCCCAACACGATTGTCGTCAACATGTACCATGTTGTTTGTTCTTAGAAAGGGAAAATGGAACTTATACCTAATAAATACCAAATCAAAACATGGATATTAAATGGAAAAGAGTAAATTTTCTAGTTCAGAGTCCATACCCAGTGCAATGTAAGATAGCATCCGCTTGAACAGAATCTTCATCTTGGAACACCACCGTTCCATCATCAATAACTTGATATATCTATTATAAATGTCAAATATTTAAAAGTTTACATGTTCAATAATTTGATAATGCTTATTGTGTAAGTGCTGAATTAAGTAAAAATACAAATGAAAAGATACCTTTTGATGCTGCCACATATTTGTGTAACCATCCCACATCGAGACCTTGACGTTTGAAGATCTTGACGAAAGATGAACCTCTTTGGCAACTGTTGCTATTTCTCGAGATATATCAAGCGCACTAGGCCCGCTACCAATCACAACCACTATCTATTATTATGTAAAGTAAGTACTTTAGCCGGTAAAGTGGACGGAAGGTCATAAATTCACGAGTTAAAAAAGATTGTCCTGCAAACTTTCTGGTTAAATTTTCTTACAAATAACTAATGTATTAGATTTGACTAATAACAACATCATTATAGCCTTATAGGAAACCTTTAGAATTGTAAACTAAAACAGTTTAACATGTCGTAAGCATTAGCATACACTTCTATGGTGTTTGGCCCAATTGATCAGTTTCGGGTAACTAGATACTAAATCATTATAAACCATTACCAAATGAACCAATTCACATATGAAGTTGTCAGAATTTCACATCCAGTAATACAATTCCATATGAAATATAAACTTATATGTATGTACAAACTTGATCTCGATAAGGTTCAGGAACACGATAGTTGTGGCTATGAACTTGTTTCCCGGACCATTTCTTAATACCTGCCTCCATTTTATGCAAAAATAAATTCTTATGAATAATAACCATACATGATATATAAAACTGGTTTTGCTAACTTGTGCCCCGCACATTATGGTTTTGAACTCAAAAAAAAAAAAAATATTAAAATGTAACTTTATAAAAAACTAAGAAATACGGGCTTCATTACACAAACCATAATCGAGAAACAAATTAGCAAAACATAAAAATGTGAAATAATAGATGTTACTATTAATTACTATACCAGGAATATCATTGGCAAGTCGAGGTTCGGTATGGTGACCATTACAAACAACCACCGCATCAAACAGCTCTTCCTCAACCGAACCAACCTCAATCATTTGCCACTCCACCGCATATCCGTTATCCTTTGGCTCAACTCGGATAACTTCCGAGCTAAACCGAATAACCCCAGTAACTCCAAATTTGTCAGCAAAATCCTGAACAAACATTAAAACCTCTTGATGGCCAGGGAACAACCTGGGATCACCGTATGTTTTGTCTTCGAAGGAGAAATCCGAGAAGCTCATTAGTGGGCGTGGCAGATTTGTACGCAGAGATGAGTAGATGCTGCTGTGAACAATGGATCGGTTTGGGTCGAGGTGATGAACATTATTGTTGTCTGACTCAAACTGGGGGTCGTAGACCCAGGTTCCACCGACTTTGCTTGATTTTTCAAAGACACTGACTCGGTGGTTCTCTCTGAGAAGCTCACGGGCAGTGACCAGCCCGGAGATGCCGGCTCCAATTACGGCAACGTTAAGAGAATCTGGCATGGTTGTTTGGGCGGAGTAAGTTAGGTGCAATGCAATGGGGTTGAAAATGTCGGAATTGTATCACTCTTTCTAAATAGATTTGTTTTCTTTGGATACAGAAACAAAACTAGAATTATTGTATGAAAAAAAGAGAATTTCAAATTTTATTTTCTACTTCTATTTATATGTTACAATAATAATCACGATACTCTATCTATATAAAGTTTGAGAGATCAAATCTGAATCGGACACTATTTTATGTTTAAAACACTACAAATAATATTATAATTATCTACTCGTGAATATACTATAAAAGTTTGTCATTTTTATGGGTGTAAAATGATAATAAACCAAAAAAGTAAAAAAATCTATCAAACATTAAAAGTGTAAACTTTTAACTATCCATAATTTTAAGTGTGCATTTTTATATATAAATTGTCACACCATATTTGTCTATACCAAAGTATTTTAATCAGTGTGGACAAAAGTGGTGTGACAAATTAAATATGAAAGGCCATATTATAATTGTGTTATTTCAAAAGTTCACATTTTTAACGTAAATATATTTTAACACACTTTTGGATCAATATAATTTTGCACATAAAAGTTGATAAATAAAAGTTTACTTGTACTAACCAAAAGTGTAGATAATCCAAAAGTGTAGATAATTATATGTAGGAGATAGTAATACATGTACATACACCAAAATCAATAAGTTTTCAAGCAAGGATATTAATTGATATATAAGCTAAAATACACAACCCATTGAATAAAGAAAAACTTCATAATCGCGAATGAAGAAAAAAAAACTTAATAAATCAATCATTATGGGGTGGTTATTATTGCGATTACAAAATAAATTTTGCGTTTTCAAAATACATTATGCGTTTTCAGAACTGAGTTTTGAAAAAGTATGTATGTACATACTTCTTCTAAACTGTATTTTCGTAGCAAATAATCACTTTTCATACAAACATTTTTTTAGATTATTTATGTTTTACAGACGTAATAATCAGATAATCACTTTAAAATGAAATCCCAAACACCCTCTATATTTGGCATGATACGAGTTATGTTACCCGGGCGTTGTCTCGAGAGTTATTACGATATTTTAAACCATAATCAAAATCTTCTTTCATGATAAAACAAGATCTCAAAAAAATATATATATACCTACGTTTCCAAACAAAACCCGAATAAAAGTTTTTTCACCTATCGTTCGTCTTTCTTATTTCTTCTTTCTTATTCTTATTTTTATTTCTTGAAATGATCTTAATCTTTTCTATGAATATGAAATAAAACAATAATTTTTATGAAGATAAAATATTTATTTTGAATCCTTCTTCATCTGAATTGATGTTGTACACATAATCGAAGGTATATTTTCACACACCATATGGATTTGGATTTGTGGCTATCAAAGGCCAAAGAAAGCCAGCATTTGTCGGAAGTTAAATTGCAGGTTCAATGCGGATATGTGAGTCTATCTATATAATTTACTTTTATGGAAGTTGATCTTGTCACTCTGTTGCAATCATAGTTGTATGTGGCAAACATAATCCTGGTAAAATATTGAAAATTAAAAGTATATATAACTATAAAATAATAGGGAAAGACTAACAATACCAGCTCGTCCATATGGACCATATAAATGCTTGCAACCATGTCAAGGTTGTTGATGTATGTCTGCTTCCGCAATCTTAGAATTTTCAGTTTTATCTTCCATGGTTTCTCCGTCTCAAAGTTCACAACATTAAAAGGCGTTATGGTCATACTTACACTATAATTTTACAAAAAAAAAAATACACAAACCCCTTCATTACCCCCCCCCCCCCCATGAGGCCGGCCCCCTTCACACACACTCCACATTTTGAATTTTTACTTCTTCCAACTCACTCTTGAAACTCACACAAAACACACTTCTCACACTTTACACATACTAGCCTTCATTCTCTCTCAAAGAAACTCTTCTCCTCTCCCTTTTCTCTTCTAAATTTCGGCAGCCATATACCAAGAAAGAGGGGAGAAAAATCAACTTAAACTTGTAATAATAATAAGGGTTTAGGTTAGATTAAGTAAGAGTTACATTAAGCTACAAAGTAAGGGTTGTTTCAAGGTTTGAATAAGGGTTTATTGGAGGTTAAAGGTCACAAAAATCTGCACCATTTTCATCACCAAAAAGTGTTCTTCAAGAGTATATATCTTCATCTCTTTACTAGTTTAATCTTGTTCTTGTTTATATTAAAAAGGTTTTATCAAAAGGTTATGTTTTCTTTATGTTTCCTCTTGAATATGCACTTGATGAGGGCAAAGTTAATAGGATCTTTCTTTCTATGCTCATGCATATTGAATCCATGAAGAAAGATCCAAGGATTTAACTAATTTAAGACCCAAAAGTGTTGTTATGGATTAAATAGCTTTTAAAGTAGTTTTTCCTTTGAAAGATGGTCATGTTTTTATATATTTTGAAGTATGAGTTTCTGAAAATTTGATAAAGATATGGACTTTTGTTGTTGGAAAGTTAGACCTATAAAAGTTGGCATGAAAAGTGTTGAGATATGTTGATAGTTGTAAGATAATCTTTTTGCATGAAATGATGGACATGTTTTATATAATTTTTATGTCCATATTTCTGGAAAATTTCTGGAATTTTCATGAGAGTATGTTTTTATATTGATGGGTTATAGATGGATAAAGATTTATTGTTAAAAAGTTGAGATAATTGCATGTTTGTTAGATTTAAGAAAGTTGAATCTTTTGTTGGTTTATAAGATGAAGCTAGGCTTGTCATAAGTGAAAAATATGTTAATCTTGATGTTAAATATTCTGGAAAAATTTACAAAATGTCAAGGATATAAAGCTTGAATCAAAACTTGTTAAAATATGCTTGAAATCGTAAACCGAAAGCTTGCAAAAATGCATTTTTAGCACACACATGCACCATAATCTTTTGAGCAAGAAAATATGATAAACCTACTGGAAATTATGTGTTTCAAAAGTATAAAAGTCAAGTCATTTAATACATGGCAATAACAAGCTCAAAAATCACCTTTTCGGGTCAAATAATCACTAACCGAAAGCACAAAATTACACATATCACATCACCACCACTCTCACGACTTGAACCATCAAAATATGATGTACTTTCTGGACAAAATGGAACAAGAGAAAAAATCCTTTTTGAAGTACCTAAATTGCTTAAGAAATGAGGCTTAAAACGTTATTTCGGTAAACGATTTTTGTGCTTAAAAGTCCTCAAATTACAAAGACACAAGAGAGGTTGAATTGATATAAATTTTTATTGATATAATTTGCCTAAAAGTCCTGGGATTTTTGGACAAAAGCTTTTGTGGTGATTTGTAAGAATTTCTATGATTTAATGAATTAAAATGGTAATTAAAAGGTATATAAATTAATTAATAAATTGTATAAATTAAGAATCTGATCATAATTACATAACCAATGTTAAAAGAGACCAAAACCTACTTGGGAAAAATAATTATAAGCAAAGAAACAAGAACTATACAATTTAAAAGTAAATTATTAAGTAAAAATCACTAATTAATCATTATTAGTAAATAAATAGGAATAATGCACAAATAAATGTATAAATCATAATATTACAAATAAAAAGGCTTAAAGATCAGTAAGTAATCCATATATAATTATCTATGAATTTTAGAGATAATTTAAGAACTTAAAAATAATTATAAGGAATTATTTAACTAATAAATCAATAAAATAAATAAATAATTATAAATCAGTAAAAGATATCAACATTAATATTATAAGAACACAAATGTCAAATGTTGTTATTAAACAAAGTATGCAATGGAAAATATATATAAAACAAAGTTAAACTACCAAAATTTCAATAAACGTACAAAAATCGTATAAATGACCCTTATCACCAAATACTTTCCAACCAAAGGAGATGAACAACATAATGTACTTGAATTTCAAAATTAAACAACAACCAAAGATGGGCAAGTCTACTAGCGTACATCTCATGATCTACTTACTAGTTCATGCAACACACACTTACGTTGTGTATATTTGAATACCATGGTTTAGGCTTGCTTAAGGGGCGACACCACTAGGCACTCTCCACGCTTTCGAACAGCCCTCTATCGCTCTCAAAACATGGTAATTAAAATTGTTATCTTTTACGAAAATAATACTTTGAAAGAATGTTTATGAAATGGAATTTATGATGTATGTTCAATGTGATATATGTTATATGATGAGCTTGAGTACTGTCAAAGTCTAGTCCCCACTACACTACTATTAACTCATTGAGGCCTGTAGTTAGAGAGTTGCGCAACTAGGATTCGTCCCCTCACTCACATCAGCGGCGACAGGTTGTTTGGCCGCCTACGTGGCCGGCTTCAACGGTGTCGGTCGTGGGGTGCTCTAATCTACTTTATATATAGTCGTCTCCATGGCACGACTTCTTAATTATTAATTATTGCACATGATTGACAGCATGTGCCTTTACATCATAATTTTTCGGGGCAAGTTATTATTATCATTATTTTGTACGTGAAAGGGTCTTAGTAGTGACTCAAGCATTTACTCATCAAATTATGCCTTTGGCTGAAAGTTATTGAAATCAATTATGGTTGGACATTGTGTTTTGAACATACGGTTTGGGTATGAGTATTATGAATGAACTCTTGAAAGTTTTATGGCATATTATCCTTGAATGTTGTTGGAATATAAATATGTTGTTAGTATAAACCTATGAACTCACTCAACTCTTGTAGTTGACACTTTTTCTTCATGCTTTTCAGGTTTAGAGCATTAGGTTCGTAGCATGGACCGCCTCTTGGATTTGTGTTGCTTGTTATTCGGTGGACTTGTAATGCGGACAGTTTGTTTTTCATTATGGATTATGGTTATGTAATGGATTCTAAAACGTCATTTTGAACTTATTGTCTTTTGATTTCGAATGATATTTGAAACTTAATGTTAATGTTTTATCTTTAAATCTTTTGTACCATGTCATTCTGTGGCACTTCGTGTTTCCACCTTAGTCGGGGTGTTACATAAGATCCGTATATAGAGTTGTTGAATGTTGATAAGATTTATTTTAAAAAACTAATACACGTACACTTATTACATATTTCAAAGTTGAATCCCTAAAAAATTGAAATAGAAATATCTATCTTATGGTTTAAATCCCAATGTAATCGTTTATTTTAAAAACTATGTATCTAGCATGGTACCCGCATAATGCGGCGGTGGTTGTGGGCGGCAACGGTGTGGTGGTGGGGGCGACTGTTGGTGGTGGAGGCGACGTTGAGTGGGTAGATAATTGATAGGTAATTGATGTAAAAAGTTAATGGAGATATTTTGGATAAATGACTGATATTGTAATTTAATCATTAATGTTATTTTAAATAATTTTCCCATAACTTTTAAAAAGAGTGTTGTTTTTTTTTTATTAAATAGTCTAATAGTATAGATTAGGTGTATAGGGAAATTAGGATTAAAATAAGGGTATTTTGGGTATAAAAAAGTGCTGAATTTTCTAAAACATAAGAGTTTAATATGTTTGATCAGGGTTATAGATATGTTAAGTCAATATGAAAATACGAAAATAATTTAAAAAAAAAAATCTAACCCACATTCAAACTTTTTGATAAATTCCATTAAGAACCTTTTGTTAAACGAATCTATACCTGTTTGAAAATTTCTCTAAATGGCATCCACAACTTTGTAGCCGTGATTATTTATCATATACATTCAATTTTAAACCGTGATTATTCTTTTCTGTCATATATAAAAATTTCCAGATAGTTATCCATATTATCTTCTAAATTACTGCATTTATATTATTAAACAATCAATTTTTGGATGAACATCAAAATTAAGAAGAAACTAAGATTCAAAATATTTGACGTGTCTTTAAAATCAATGTATAAGAACCATCAACATAACATAATATTATGTGTAAAAAAAATGGGGAGTCAAATGGTGTTATTGTCTGCAAAAATTTTCATTCCATTAAATTCGTGTATGTTAAAAATATATTAATCGATTAATGTATGTGTTATAGAAAGAGATTGGGGTTAGAATCAGGGAATCATGAATTTTGAATCAGGTATAAAAATAAGGGTTTATGAATTCTTAATTTGGGATTTTGATGTAAATGTATATTTGTCTACCAGATTGGTGTCCGCACAAAGCAGCGGTGATGATGGTGTGAAAATTAACGTAAAAGTAATTTCATTGTGGTCGGAGATGTGATCAATTGTTGCGGTGTGATATGAAAGGGAAGGAGGGGGTGAATTTTTAGTTAGGTTTTTGCTATGTGTTTTTGTGTGAGAGAGAGATAAAGGTTGAATTTTTTTTAAATGCATTTTAGTCACAGTCTATAAAATGAAAATAAGAATGTTTTAAGATGGAGGGTAAATGTGTCATTTCAAGTTCTTAAAATTAAGGAGGGGGGAAGTTTGTTTTATAAGGAAGTATAAATAAACCTCACGTGAATATATGTTTTGTTTAGTAGTCAACTAATGACATCTCTAAATCCCCTTTTTTAATCAGATTAATGTACTAGAGAGTTTTAATAGTGCGAAGTCAGCTTTTTTTTTAGCTATTTTTTTGCTTAGTACTTGAGTTTTATATAGAAAGAAGATTTGTATAGATTGATTCAAGTATGTTGATCTCAGACAAAAATATTACAATTGTTTAAGTGTAATGATATATAGAAAATTTTATTAATACTTTCTTGATCATGTCCGGGTAATCATTGGAATTGATTAGCTAATAGATAGATATTAAAAAATAAATGCAAATATATTTGAGACATAAATGTTACAATTGTTTAAGTGTAATGATATATAGAAAATTTTATTAATACTTTCTTGATCATGTCCGGGTAATTCGGAAATGATTAGCTAGTAGATAAACTAGATTAGTGCTTGCACAATATAGCATGACAGCGGTGTGGTTATTAACGTACAAGTAATTTCATTGCGACCGGAGATGTGATAAATTTTTGCAGTGAGATGTGAAAGGGGTGAGGTGGGAGACGAATTGTAAGTTAGGGTTTTTGCTATGTATTTCTACGTGAGGGAGAGATAGAGGCTTAATTTGTTTTAAGACCATTTTAGTCACAGTTTATAAGGATGTTTAAAATGGAAAGTAATTGGACATATAAAGTTTTTAAATTTATGGTGAAAAAGTACTTAGCTTGTTTTATAAGGAATTATCTGTACTTCCCTATTAAAGATAATAGGGTGGTGTTAAAAAGTTTATAAAATTTGAGACATGCGAATATACTTATTTGCCCTTACACATAATTATTTTATTACTACTATCTGCATCTCCATTCTCGAATAATTAATGTCATATTTTTTTTCTCCACCCATATTTTATTAATACTATCTGCTTCTTTATTAATGCTTTTTGTGTCTCGGTCATCCTCTCATATACTTGTCTGTTTGGGTTCTAAAACTTCGACTTTTGAAACACTAATCAAGACATGAAACGTCCCGTTAATAGTATCTGTCGCAACGTATTGCCTTAGATATAAAAAAATAGGAAAATGATAAATTCTTCTAAAAAATTAAAAATAACCTAAAAATATTAGAAGATGACATGTGTTATTTAGTAACTATGTTTTTTAATCTTGCCTCCTGATTTTGTAATATGTTTTCATATGGTTGTTAGGAGTGCCGTAAAGATTAATCATTTTCAAAAAAATATACGCAAAAATATATTTCTGTCGGCCGATCACATTCTTTCACCAACGAAAAAAACATCGAGAACAGGCTTCCCAACACGGACTGGTGAAAAGCAGCACACAGAGAAATAAAAAGTCTCATTTTCACTGTCCATGGCTAGGGTTCCAAGCAAGCACGACCGTGATCATTCTCCTTTGGTAAAATTCTTTCTCTCCTTTTTACTTCAAAACATCACTTGTATCATTATTATTGTCCAGATAACTAGTAGTTTCTTTATTCTCTTTATTTTCACACACATATATTTTTATATATTCATTCATTATTATACTATAAATATATTTCTACCCAGTTGCCACAACTAATTTTGAACTTACATTTATATATGATGTTATGTATATGAAATGTTTGTAATGGGGGCCGGGCATAATAATCTTGTCTGTCTCACCAGGATTTCAAGGGATTCTTGAGTAATCTGCAGGATTTTGATGCTTCAATCAAAGACAGCAGGAAATTCAACTCACAATCTCACACGGACAACATGGTAACCGGGTTTCGTCTTTTATCCTTACTTTTAATCGATAATCTTTTATAATGCTTAAGAGTTATATACTTCCAAGTATATATTTTGAACAAAGTCACTGACTTAATAGTTTTAATTTTAGAAAGCTGCAAGAAATATGGGTAAATCGACGCCTAGAAGTCAACCCGGTGTTTCAAGGCAAGATGATTACCTGAAAAAATTTGATCAAGTTGGCCAGCTGTCCAGTAGCTTTATGTCCTCAGATGTCGGGCCTGTGGATGCTAATTCAGAGAAAGAGTTGGTATGAATTGTTTGTTGTTGTTGTTGGTGTGCAATATAGATTGTTTTTATTGTTGTTTGTAATATTTGCTCCTTTGCATGAAAGAATTGTGTGCCACATACGTGTGGCTAGTGCAATGGATATGTTAGGTTGTGTTGAATCATATTTGGATTACATATACACTTCATGTCGTATATGTGAGTTAATGTGGCACACAGTCACATTACTTGTACTGGACATTCATATGGTTTCGGTATAAAATTTCACCGGGTAACTCTTACCCAAAAAAAAAGAAAAATGAATGAACGCAAACGCAACTGGTGGCAAAAAGCGTTTTGTACTTTCTCAGTGTTTTTTTTTACTTAATTTTTTGCAGGGTAATGAGTTCTTCAAGCAGAGAAAATATAAAGAAGCAGTTGATTGTTATTCCAAGAGTATAGCGCTATCACCAACAGCAGTAGCCTATGCAAACAGGGCAATGGCTTATCTTAAACTTAAAAGGCATGTCTTATGTTCCTTTTACTTGTTACCTATGCTATTACTGTATATCATTTTTTTATTTTATGCTACATGAATTTCACATTATGGGCATAATACGTAACGTGTTAGATGAAACCATCACTTAACTAGTCTAAAAATAGTTGTTTTATGCTACTTGTATTTTTCTCTTTTTATTATGAATATTTAACTTAATTCATGAATTAAAATTACAAAAGCAACATTTTTACGATATAATTAAAGCTTGGTTAAAATTGGTTAAAAAGGGAAAAGTAATGGCAAAGCGGATGTAGGGTTATAAAAATGGGCTGTTAATTTTAATTCCCTCATTTCGTTGGTATTGCTCCGCTACCCCACTTAAGGTAAGGCCGTAAGGCCAACTCCAATGGAGTTATCATACCAATATGCCAATTTATCATGACAGTATGCCATGGTTGGGGTTACAAAATGCATAAAAATGCCTACCTAGTTTGTCTCTGAGCATTTTCTATGCATATTGAACTCGTAGGCCTTTTCCTTTTTTTTGTTTTTGTAACATATGTGTGCTATGTAGTCAATTTTGGTGGTATACCAGTGGTATTTCGGTTTTTGGTCCTCCACTAGTATACAGTCCAGATTTCTGTCGAAAATTTCGGTACCGAGATTTTCGGTGAAATTTACCGAAATCTCACCGAAATTGGTCAAATTTTGGTGGTATACCAGTTTTTCAGGTTTTTTTTATTTTTTATTTTTGTCCAACTTTAAAATACAGCATAAGAAACACTAATTTTTGCAAGTATTAACACTAATCTATCAAGTATTGACACTTTTAAGCTTGACTTTTGATATTTCGATTAAGTATTTAATTAATATAACTACTATTTGTGTATAATTGTGATTTTTTTGGTATATATATAATTATATATAATATTTTACATGATATTAAAATTACCGAAATACCACTGAAATTCCACCGAAATTACCGATATTTCGTATACCAGTCCATGACCAAAGCACTGAAATTTTGGTCCTTAACCACTTAGTATGTGTGTATGTGTGTATAAGTGGATGATGTATCATGGGTAAATGGAGTTTCAGTATGTTGGGGTGGAGGCAAAATAAGTTCAGAGTGTTAGTTCAATTTGCTAAAACAGTTTGCTGACGTGTTGATGAGGTGGTCGGTATACCTGGGCATTTTATACATGCCATTGGAGATGACCTAAGGGGCTAGAATGAACATGTCAGACACCATCAATCATTATCCGTATCTTCTAAGCATCCCATCCAAGCAATGACTAAATCTTCGATTATATATAGAGGTTGTGATAGGCAAACAACATCGACTGAGCCGACCCATGTGCCAAGCCCAGGCCCGCTCCAACAGCCCAGTCAAGTGGGTTGCAATTGGGACAAGTCAAAAATGTGATCACAAGTTACAGCCCACGTTGCACATACCAGCTATTTTATTTCCATGCAATTTTCTTTCTTTATTAATCTTTGTTTATTTTGACTTTTCAAAGCAGTTGTTTTATTTACCCTAAAAAGTAGCTACGTGGGTGGTTGTATTTTCCTTTCCTCTAGTATGTAACACGAACATGGATGAATGAGAAGGCAGTTTTTTTGAGTTTTCCTAAAATTGGTATTCTCTGCATTCAGGGAGTATTTTCTTCCATTGCTATCCTAATTTTTAGCAGTAATTAGGAGGTGATCTTGGAAGCTAATATTGTTAGTTCTTGTGGTGTAACTGTATCAAGAACGCATATTAGATTTCTGCCCTTCGAACTCGCAAGTGGTGAGTCTGTAACTTGTAGAGTTTCGTTGCCATTCTGTGAATTATTTTCCTTTCGGGTATTTTAGATCCAATTAAGAAGTTTCCTGCCATCAGGCTGTATGCCTTAATTTTTGATTAAATTCTTAGCTAGAAAGCAGTTGTCAACATGTAGCTGGTTATATTCATAAAGGGTTGATGGAATTTTAGCTAGTAATTCAACTACATAACAACACATACATGCATCACATTATCTTTATCTGATTACATATCAAGTATAAGTATTTGGGTTGATAATATGTAATGCAGGTTTGTACGATTGGTTGTGCTAGGTATAGCTTGGTTGACGTATATACGGCATGTTGTATATATAAACTAAAATGACACCGAGTCACATTACTTATTTGGCTAAAATGGTTCACCCTGGTTAGAATCTGAGTCACATTACTTATACTAAACATTTATTATTGTTATTGGTTTAAAATTTTAAAGTTTTTACCAGAGTAACCTGTTTACGCCTCCTCCTTAAAAAGATATAAAAACATAAAAAATTGTTATCATGATGAAATCTTTCAAATAATGTATGAACAATTAGTTTTTCCTGTGTCAACTTTTTATTCTCTTATTTTCAATTCATTAGATTCCAGGAAGCCGAGGACGATTGTACAGAAGCCTTAAATTTAGACGATCGGTACATTAAAGCATACTCAAGACGTTCGACAGCCAGAAAGGAGCTTGGTAAGCTTAAAGATTCCAAGGATGGTAAGTTTAATACCTTGAATACCTTTGCATGTTCGATTTTTAGAAATTAATACATATATAACCTTTCATTAGTTCAATTATATTGATTCTTAGCTAACTGCAGATGCAGATTTTGCTTTGAGGCTGGAGCCACATAATAAAGAGATTAAAATGCAGTATGCAGAAGCAAAATCTTTGTACGACAAGGTCAGGATCCTGGCATGTTCTGTTTCTTTTGCTTCTAGTTAATGGGTTTGAGCTTCTACATGTTTTATGGTCTGCTTTGTGGTTCCCTTTTATCAATTAGTAACATGTTTTAAAATTTCTAGGAACTTATTAAAAAGGCGTCTGCATCGTTGAAAGAAGCAACACAAGGGTTGCAAAAAGAATTGAAGTTAGATAACGGCCCACAATCTACACCCAAAATTTCTGAAACCACAGTAGTCGCTGCAACTAAAACAGAGAGTTGCCCAGAGGTATTTTCTATCGGATTAGAACAGACCAAAAGAAATTAAAAAGAAATCTATAATTAAACTTTTTAGGTCATAAAAAAAGATGAATGAAAAAAAAAAAATCAAGCTCGAAGAATAGAGATGTTGGAAAAGAAAAGGATTAAAAGAGTTTGGGCTACTGGTGTAGAGATATGGTGGTCTCAAAGCTATCTCTAAACTCCTGTTTAGTTATATATATATCTAGATATGGATATGTGGTGTGTGTAATCTTGCAATGAATGATGAGGGACTACTGGTAATTTTCAAAGTCGTCATTGAGGAGTCTTATAAAATGTGATTGGCTCTTTCTTTGAATTAATTGTGATGGAATCATCCAGAAGGGGTTTTTACTTCTAAAATTAGTCTGATCTGTTGTATCTAGAGGTGGCAAAATGGTTGGGTCAGGCAAGTGGGGTACCCCTCTAGTCCCCTGCAAGAGAGAAAGGAACATCCCATAGCGAGTACAGATAAGCCAGAGAACACTGATATGTGATATGTGAATTCAAAATAATCTAAACCTGCTAACATCTAATTGTTATATTAGCTAATAAATCAATACCATTACTTATATAATTTCGTATTGTTCATTAGAATCTTCATCGCAATGTGCATGTTAGGTGCTGTTTTAAGACACTCATATGCTAAATTTCTATTATATTCATATGGGAATGTACTTATGCCATTAATTTTCTATTTGCACTCTATATATGATTGGGGACATATTTATTGAAGTATAGAGTGCAAAAGGGGTGGGTCAGGTGATATTTGATTAGGGCTAAAACCAGTTCTGCTAATATCTTGAATGATTGCTAACCGGAAAAAAAATAGAATTGTTGAATTGACACTATGAAAACTGGACGATGTTTTGGGACATCCCCATGGCAATGTGATTGCGTTGACCGTAAGAGAACTATACTAGGGTTGGATGTTGCCATGCCCAGTTCTTGTGTCAAGGTCCTTCCAATACCTGACTATGAGATGTTATGCGGATTTATTTGTGATTGTCCACTTTGTGGAATCCTTTGCTTTCTCCTAATTCAGCTCTGTCTTTTAATATCTTTTCAGACTTTTCACAATGTTGGCAAGAAAGCTTTAAAAGAATCAGTTCACGAGCTTGCTGCCCGGGCAGCTTCTCTAGCCACTGCTGAAGCTGCAAAAGACATTGTGCCTCCAACTACAGCTTACCAGTTTGAGGCTTCTTGGCGAGGATTCTCTGGTAACCATGCCCTACAGGCACGACTGTTAAAGGTATATGATAACCATTTTACCCTTAAAAGATCATCATCCATTCTTCTGGTAATTGCAAGTATTTATTGCTTATTAACTCCAAATGATAGTCTGGGAGCGTTAATCTGGACAAAACCAGAAAGAACTGTAACCTATAAATTGAGAGAACCAGAAATAGACCACTCTAAACACGGGTCCTATATTATAATCAGTTTGGTGCTAAATGGATCGTAATTCGAAGATATTGGGTTTTATAGTCCGAAAAATGTAATTGTAAAATTATGCTGATCAAGTCTAAAAACTAATACATATTCATTACTTTGTATCAAATGTGATTAAAAAAGATCTATATTCATACAATAAGCATGCCATCTTTTTTTTAAACTAGTGTCATACCGTGCCATTGGCTCAGGATAATAAAAATATACGTCATTTTCTAATTAAATAAACCTCAATAATACCCTTCAAAATACTCTTACAAATTAGTATGCTAATACTAGCACGGTACCCGTGCGATGCAGCGGTGTTCGTGGCGGCGACGGTGTGGTAGTGGGGGACAACGGTTGGTGGTAGAGGCGGCGTCGAGTGGTGTAGATAATTGATGTATAAGGGTTGATGGATATATTTTTAAAGATAAAGGGCTGATAGTGGAATATAATCATTAAGGGTATTTTAGACATTTTCCCCCATGTAACTTTCAACATGGGGGTTAATCTTTTTATATAATAAAGCATGTTGCTCGCCGCAATGCGGCGGTGGTAATGTAGTGCTGATGGCAGCGACATGTGGTGGTAACGACGAGTAGTACATGCTATTGAAGTAGATGTAACTGATATAATGATTAGCATAGTTATTTTAAGATTTAAGGGACGGGTGTTATAATTTATTTCATTAAGGGTATTTTAGGTATATTAGTATAGATAATTAAATTAGTGAATGAAGAAGATGGTATTTATACTATATTATAAAAAAATAACAGTTTATTTTTGGAAGTGTTGAAAAATATGTAATATTTTCACTTAGCACCTTTTAAAATATTTTCATCTACACTACCCTCTTAACATTAATGATTAAATTACACTATTAATTCTTTATCTTTTAAAATATCTTCATTAACCATTTACATCAATTATCTATACCACTTGACGCCTCATCTACCACCACCACTCTCCCCCACCACCACATCGTCGGCGCCACGAACACCGCCGCATTGTGCGGGTAACGTGCTAGTTTTAGACGAAAAAAAGGGTGGGGGGGGGTTTTTCGGTAATATTGCATGGTTAACATCTAACATTTCTAAAAATAAAAAGGCTATTTTTTTATAAGGAAGTATAGATGCTAATATATGAACAATCTAAAATATAACATCCCACACATATATTAAATAATAAAACTTGCATCATTATTATGTAGTGAAAACTCATCAAACAAAAGGGATCCTAAAACGCTAATGGTAAGAATTGAATCTAGCACCTTAACCTAATCTAAAACATTCAAACACAATTCTCACAACCACTAAATCGGAATCTAGTGACTAGTATATATAATACCTTTTCTTCATATTTTATATATAATTACTCTAGGTTTCTTTAAGAGAAACCATAACAAAAAAGTAGTTTGTGAAAATTTAAATATCACACGATCCACCTATATTGATAGTACAAAATTTAGTTTAATATTCTTCAACGATGGTTTTTTACTAATTTTTTGGTTTGAGTTGGTCCAATTTACATGGGGATACTATTTCAGCTGTGTCCTTTATATGACTACGGGCCCAGTCATTGCAGGCGATGAACTAACCCAGCCAGTTATTATGACCCCTGTGTGTTGCATAATGTATACTGTATAATTAACAAATCCCCAAGTTTGTTATTAAAATTGCAGATTTGGGAGACACATAACTGACCCAGCCAATCATTATTGTCCCAATGCAATTCTTTAAATCCCCAAGTTTGCTCTTAAAATTGTTGGTACTGTTAGTATCAAACTATCAAATTCTCACGATGCTGAGTATAACCTATAAACAACAAACATATTTTGAAAAATCATAAGTATTATACCAAAACACTAAAAAAGAAGCTAACATAACGACTAAAACTGCAGTTGCCGGATATTTTGCGTAAGCCACAATGAAGTTTTATTATTACATTTTACATCCGTCCACTCATTATTGTTCCCAAAACAAATTGAAGCTATTGCTATATTATTATGTTACTATCCATCGAATTTTTTTTTAACTAGGTAGTAATAATGTGATTTAGTAAGTTCTGTGCATTAAAGATGCACTTTAGACTACTCTTGACATGCTGTTCATCATCTTGTATTCGATTATATTGTATTGATCTTTGTATTTTTTTTTTTGTATTTCTTACTTGTCCAACTAGGCAACGGATCCTGTTATGTTACCACAGATCTTTAAAAATGCTTTGTCAGCACCGCTGTTAATTGATATCATCAGGTGCATTGCCACCATTTTCATGTAAGTAATTAATTTACTTGTTATGTATGAAGTTGGAGCCCTGCTATTGGCTGTGAATGAAACTTTATTCTATTGTATTGGTACTTGACAGTGACGAAGCTGACCTGGCTGTCAAATTCTTGGAAAATCTGCCCAATGTGCCGCGATTTAATATGATTATCATGTGTCTTTCACCTACAGACAAATCAGGTATGTTGGAATAATCAGTAATTTAATACTTTCAAAACGTGAGTAGTCATTAACTGGTTCAAACCAATTACCTGCTTGGATAATGTGTTGTATCAATATGGAGAATCCTACAATACCATTAGCTATAAAATCAGTAGGATCAGAAAAGCTACTAAATTAGAGCGAGATTTACGGGGAATCAATAAATATACATGATGCATGCCATAATAACATTATAGGGATAAATCTGCATGTTAAACTGTTCACACTATGCTTAGATGTTATATATCACCAGAACTGAAGCGCATACTTTTTGTTTCTGTGACATGACCTCAGGTTACTAGGCAGATTGAAATCACATACAAGTGATTTTTTGTTTTCTTGTAATGGATATCTTCTTTCTTAATACATTTCATTTCTAAATAGCTGTTTTCACATGCTTTAATGCAACATGGAACGTGTATTTACATTTGTTTATCCTTGGATAGATCTCCGAAGGATTTGGGATGAAGTGTTCTGTAAAAAGGAAATTGCTCAACAATATCTTGAGGTTCTTCAACTATTACACCCAAGATACTGCATTCAGTAAAATAGAGGTATTCCTCTTGAAGATTGATGGATACTTCTTGTTATAGTGTTAGACACAGATCTTTGTAGAGGAACAGCTCTCCCCTTTGGAGCAGTTGAGTCATTAATGGGGGTATACATGATATCATTAGTGGTGTAAACATAACATTCTTGCCGTAATGTATTTTTGAGATGTTATGCAATGCATGCATGCCCTGGGATGCTTGTAGTGGTTGCCTTATAAGTTATATAACTGTAGTTGATGTTATTCTCTCTGAAAGTCGAGCATATATTTACAAGCTTGATTCATGTCTCTTTTGGAAAACTTGAATCATTAGTGGTGTAAACAATGATATCATTAACATAGTTGTCATCTTCCTTTACCATGAATGGGTGACAGGGTTGCCTTTAAAAGGGTTAATCACTTAATGCAGAATAGGTGAACTTTCTCAAATGACTTTCTACATGGGTAAAATCTCTAAAGATAGGTTTTTAGGCCTCAGATTGTTCAAATAATTTAAAGTTTGACCCATCATACGACCTTCGGTGAGTCATCCTTATACAATAGACCAATAGTTGATTTTTCCCGTTACACCTTTGTTTGGATTGCGCTAGATCCTTGTTTAGCGGCCATCTGGGGCATAAGTTTCTTCATTTAGGTACATGTTCCAAGATTCTTTAGAACAAGTTTGTTATGCTTTATAGCAATCCTCTTCAACTGGTGTTTAAAACATTAAATATTCAACCAAGACAAGTTAATTGTAAACGGCTTGCTTAAATTAAGCAGAATATACCTATCTCTGCTACAGCACAACATAGATCTCAAGAACTTGTCTTGTTGAGCAAACTCATTCTTTTGGTTCCAGATTTACACTACGTTTCTTACATTACAGCTACAAGAATCCAAATATGATGAACGGTGTGTACCATATGCAGCTCTAAAATGTACAATGAGGAACTAGTAAGCTTTTATTTGATTTAGTTAATGCTTGTTGTAGTTGAAAAGTGGTTTAGGATCATTTTTATTTATACGGTCTTTCATGATCGTTGAGCTTTTGTTGCATGGGTTGGAACAGATAAGGGGTTCGAACATAATTAAATATAAAATACACTGAAAGTTTAAATAGATGTGGTTTTGATTTGGTGGCAAATCACACCATATATATTTAAGCTGTGGGCCAATATGCATATAATGAGGGGTTTGCTCCCCGTGTTTGGGATTCCTAAAGTTATTTATAATTTTTATAACTTTAGGGGTAAAATTGTTAATCTCTAACCCTTAAATTAAAATTAAGGGTCAAAATTCAAAGATGATCTTTGAATTTTGACATTTGATTTCAATCACAACATTTTAGTTGTCATGTTGACTAACTTTGACACATAAATCATCATGCACAAAGTATATGGAACAATATACAATACGTCAAAACTTAAATCCCGTGGCAAAGTGCGGGTAATGATACTAATGTTTAATCTACAATTTACATTTATGTTATATTATATTATATATTATAAAACTAATTGCATATTTTGGTCCTCGGGTTACCATTTTTTGCATGTTTGGTCCAAATTCTTCATTTGTTGTATTTTTGGAGCCAAAAGTGTGCATTTTTTGCAAGAATGATCCAATTTAACGATTCCGTCAGTTATTAGCCGTTAAGTGGATCATGTGCATGTCATGTTAGGGGTACTATCGTTTTTTTACACAAATATGGACTAATCTAGCAACTAATTTCATACACATCTTATCTCCAAACATATACACACACATCATATCAACACATAATCTCGTACTCTTCCTTAAAAATCCCAACATATAGGGAATATGCGGTTGTTAGGCACCTAAGTTGGGTAAAAAACCCAACTTAGGTGAGTATGGGCTGTTATCCACCCAACTTGGGTGAAAAACCCCTCACATACCAATATTTTAATATTTTGAATAAATGCTTGGCCCCCCATGATTTTTATGGTTTAAAAAAAGGTATGTGAGGGGTTTTTCACTCGACTTAGGTGCCTAAAGCCTTATATTCCCTTCCCCCATATATATATATATATACATCTATCATATATATTCTAGCAATCTACTCAAAAACAATGTCACACAACTATGAAAAGAAAAGAAAAGATGGCCCAGATAGAAGTGGATGTTTCCAAGGTTGTTGACCCCGGTTAATCGGTTTCTAATTATCTTCACTTTGTCCTCTAATTTTTAACGTCTCTTTGGAGAGAGATTTTGTGAAGGCGGTGATAGCTATGGAGAAGATACAGATATGATACGGTGGTGATGCTACAAGTATGCTACGGTGGTGACCGGCACTGAAGGTGGAGGCGCTAGGGTTTTGGTTGCGGGGTGGGAGGCATTATAGAGATAGATCCAGATACGGTGGTGGTGCTATAAATATGCTATGGTGGTGACCGACACTGGAGGTGGCGGCATGCTTGCGTTAGGGTTTTCCTGGCAGGTGGGAGACATTGAATAGATAGATTCAGATACGATGCTGGTGGGTGGCTCTTCCTCTTGCTATAAACCCAATAGTTCGACGACTTTTCTTCTTTTTCTTCTTCTTGTTGGAAATCCAATAGTCCGATATGGCGAAGGCTAGGGTTTCAAGTGGTGGTGGTCAGGTGCATCTTGGTGGTGTGGGGGAAGACTACCGGTGGTGGTGAAGAATTGTGGCTACAGTAATTAGGTAAACGAAGGTGAGATTGGTGGAGGAATTTAATTGGATTGAAAATCTTGATAATGATGGAGGAAACCCCCATCAAGATGGTTTTAGATATGCATGTATTGATGAATTACTCTTTGTTTGTAAAGGTGAAAAAATTATATAAATGATTTTTTATTACTAATAACTAGTTCCAAATTTAATATATATATATATATATAAGTATTATATATAGATATAATTGATGTTGATATGATGTATGTGTATGTGTTTGGAGAAAATATGTTTGGGGAAGAAACTGTGTAATTAAAAAACAAAAAAAAGTTAATAAAGATTGAGTTAGTTGCAAGATTGATCCATATTTGTGTAAAAAGACGATATTACCCAAAGTTAATAAAAATTGAGTTAGTTGTAATTTCGGACTTATCGTGATTACATACTTACACATTTATAAGTTAACTCTTCATCAAACACTTTCCTGGTTGAATATAAAAAAAACGTATGGCTAAGTCACAATTACGGTTTAAGTCTAGGCATCCTAAATATAAAGGAAAACCTAAATCCCTAAAATCTCGGCTCTGATACCACTTGAAAGGACTCAACCCAAATAGACCTTAAGTATTGAAACACAAAACTTTTATGTCTTATACTTAGAAAAATACGGTCATTTTTCATGAAAAATCAAAAAATTTCAAATCGAGAAAAGACACTTGAAATGTTATTAAAATGATGTAAGTAGACTACTATGCAAGTTTCAGGACCCAAAAAGGTCAAACGAAGGTTCGACAAAAAGTGAGTGACGAAGTGAGTAGAGCGCGTTCGATGGAGGACTACATCGAACGTGCTTTGTCTCTCAGCGAACGCGCTTTTGACACACACCACGCGCTTTCTGTTGAACTACAAAAACTTTCTTCATGACATTTTAAAACATTTCTACTCAAATACAAACTTTCCATTACCAATCACTGATCCAAATTGAATATAATCACTTCACTAAACATTTTAAAAGCTTTCAAAAAGTTCAAGAGAGAGTTTACAACGAAATGGGTCATTTACCTGTTTTGCCAAATGCTTCAAAGTTAGCTTTTTACATCAAGATTCAAAAGACCATGTAACATATCTATTTGCAGAAATACATGTTCATCATTGATAAATATATGCACCCATTGTACCAAGAGATGTAACGAGGTGGAATCACTAAGTATCTATGAAATACCATTCTTTCGCATATGCCCCAAATACCTTCAAGATTACTAACCACCTTCAAAACACTACTAGTCAATCACTTGTTCCCACTTCCGGAACCTATAAGAATGTAAACAACTAAAGGAATAAGCTTATGCTTAGTGAGTACGTTTATATACAAATATGTACATATTGAAAACTATACATAAGGATAGGGTATAGAACTATATTACCACACAAACATCTCCAAATACCTTCAAATCAACACCCAATATGTGAAACCATATAATCAATCAACCAAATGAAACATATTAACCAACAATCAAATCACATTGCCACATCCCATATGGTCTTATATTAACTTATCTATATACCCATCATTATACCATGGGTCTCAATTCTTGCAACTTTACACCATTACACAATTTATATACTTCTATGCGTTCAAACAACCATCTAAACACTTTATACACATCCAAATCACATTGCCATACCCCGTATGGTCTTTATCCCATCATCTAAATACGTCTTATAGATTCTACCATCATTATGTAATTGAACCAACATGTGAATAATCATATATAAAGATACTCACCTCAATGACGAACAATCAAGTCCACAATGATCACATGAACACCTATTATCACTTTCAACCTAGCAATAACACCACTGCATATAAGGCCATCTATTAATCCATCACATACAAGACTATCTATCCATAACCACTAATTGCACTATCATTCTTTTACCCAAATGCTTCCCATTATAATTTTAGGTTGGTTCTTTACGAAATCTCATTTTATCTACCACAATGTGGTCATCCGTCTCATTACTTGAAATTACTCAATCGTCCTTTTGACCCTAAAGATCACCAACAACTTTTATCAAAATTATTCATACAATACTACAATAAAATAACAATTTACAAGTGGGAATTAAGGAAGCTATTACAAAATCACCATCTCACTCAAAATCCCCAATTCTATCAAAGTTGAAGAACCTTAGCTTGAATTTAATCAAAAAAGATGTATTTCTCTAAAATCCCCAAATCAATTGAATTGCATGAACCCTAATTGAAATGAATCCCCAAAATCCATTTTGCTAGAAATCCCCAATTCAACTGGTATCTATGAACCTTAAATTTCCCAAAGCACATAATAATCAAAATCATATCTTAAAGGATAACAAAAAGGAAAATTAACTAGTCTTCTTTCTCATTCCTCCTCTTGATTTTCGGCCACATACACCATCAACACCAAATCTCCCAAGTTTACTTTCTAGTAAATTGAATGTTATTATTATTGTGATTGTTATTCACTTTCTTGAATTTGTTTAATTGAAAGAGTGAAATTGATTGAATGGAGTAGAAAGGAGGTTAAAGAAGATGATAGAAGTGTTAATGAAATTATAGCCTCGTTACTCAAATTTGAATACTAGGAAATTATTTTAAAGGCAAAAACTATAATAAAAATATTAAAATTTATATTTTAAAAATATTTGGGGTGTTATAAATAGTGAGGCTAGTTAGTTTTATAAAGGATTATAAATATTCATTGATACATAATTTAAAAGCTACTACGATTTAGACTTAATAACAACATTACCCGGTTTTATATTAATAACTTAAGCTAATCACTAATTGTCGTTGCTACCACACAATGATGCTACCATCATTACCGTAATATCTCATGGGCATCTATTTAGTTTATAATAAAATATCTAGTTTAAAATTATATTATATAAAAAAAAAGTAGTTGTGGTATTAATGGTTTTAAGAAAACTAGCTGTAAAAAAAGCCAGTTTAAATTAAAGTAATTATACGTTTCGATCAAAAAGTTCTAATCACATTTTTCTCATCCCCATGTGAATAAGAAAACTCCAAAACTCCAAATGATGTTTTTGTCATTCTCTGGACACGTTTCTTACGCCTCAGTTTGTTCACCATTCCCATAATCCTATATATATATATATATATATATATGCATATATATCTCAGACATCTCCGCCAGAACTAGCTGTAGCAACCATTTCATTCTTCTTAAGCAATATATATATATATATCAACAATGCCTACTTCATCCAACTCCACTATCCCTTCCATAAACCAACTAAACGATCTTTTGGAATCCGCCAAGCCTTTCCTCCGTCAAGAATTTGAAAAAGCTGATGAAAAACTCCCTTCCTTGATCTCCATTTTACAGTCTGCAGGTGCTGGTGAGTGTTTCCATCGCCTAGGAACCTTCCTTGACCACCTCCTTCATGTTTACCGTATCATCAAACTCTGGAAAGCCCCTGATTGCGTCGCCCTCTGCGCACTTTTTCACTCTGTTTACTCCAATTCCTACAGCAACATTGTCCTTTTTGACCCTCAAACAACCGATGGTCGCCAAACTGTTCGCGACCATATTGGGGACAATGCTGAGAGATTGGCCCATTTGTTCTGTATCCTTCACCGCCAATCTCTTATTCACAAACAAATAATGTGTCAATTTACTGAGGCAGAACTTATTGGAGAATACCTCCAAGAATCCAAGATTTCGTTGGCAAATGCGAACGAAAAAGGGATCTTCAGTAATGAAGAAAAATGGCGTAAAAAGATTCAGTCCCTTGTTCCTGAGAATGGAGTAATGGGAAGGCATTACAAAACAGGTGAAGAAATCACGGTTTCTAGAAGAATGATTGGTGTGTTTCTTCTCATGACATTAGCCGATATCAGTGAACAATATTTTGGTTTTCAAGACGTTTTATATGATAATTCAAACGGCCGTCTTGAGCTAATAGGATCTCGTTACGACACTTTGTATCCAGGGAATGGGAAACCGGGTTTATGGATGAATGCTGCATCCAGGATGGCTGCAGTTTACATGCTACTAGTGCGAGAAGAAACCATCCTCATGTGTGAAAACAAAAGGGGTTGTGGGAATCATAGAGACGAAGATATCGAGCTAGTTGTGACAACTCGTAATTTATTAACATCGGGTTAGTCTTAATCTCGTTTAAGCTTAGTCATTATCGTAATCTCGTCTAATTTAGACGGTCTTTGACGTGGAAAATATTAGACATTTAGACTTTTGATTTAGTTCAATTAGAAGTATCCTGAAGACGTAGACTATTAGCTATCTAGATGTATGCCGAGTCTTAAAAAAAAATAACTTTAAATAAATATATAAAAGTTATGTCTTGTACAAAATAATTAGACTGTCTAGACTTAATATTATAAAGTTTACCTTGACGAAACTTCATTGACTTGTCTTAATTTAAATAACACGAGGGAAAATACTTTTACTTTAAATTATAACCTTTCAGTCATACGGTATTTAATCGTAAGCATTTTACCAAATTAAGGGTTAAAAATACCAAGTTATGGCCACATGGGCCAAAATATTTTGTGAGGCAGGGAGTAAAACACCCAACCCTTCCCTCCTTTTCTTTTCTCCTGGTCGATCACACCCACAAGAAAACACACACACAAAACACTCTTGACACTAAATTCAGTCTTGGTAAGGAAATCAGAAGAGAAATTCAAAGGAAATAATCATCTTTCAATAATAATTAAGGTTTTGGCATCATCATCATCATCTTCTTCATTTTCTTCACTTATATCTTCAAGAACTTCAATTTTTGGTAAGTTGACTTATTTCTTCAAACTTTTGATTTGATTTAAATTCAATTAAGGGTTTGTTTCAGTTTTATTAATGGAATTAGAAGCCTTTAAATTAAATGTAAATTTAGGGTTTTGATGATAAATGGAAATTTGGTTTGAAATGGGTCTTGAAATCAAAATGGTTGAATGGGTGAAATGGTTAGCGATATGGGTTGTTCCCAGGTCTATTGAAGATGTTTATACTTGTTATAATGAAAGGAATTGAGTTGAAAACGATTTGGTTACGACAAATGGTCCAAAAACTGCACTTAAAACCCATTTTCACGAACAGCAAGAGCACGGCCTTTTACAGAGGCCGTCCTTTTTCAGAGCACGGCCCTTGTGTATGGCCCTTGTTGGGAGCACGACCTTTGACAAGAGCCGTCCTCATCAGCAAAGGCCGTCCTTCTCCTGGAATTTTTGTAACTTTTCCGTTTGGTTAGTCGTCGACTTCTAATGATCCAAAACTTATTTACTAGTCTTATATCATCATAAAAAGAGTATCAAACTTGTTAAAACACACATTTAAACACTTTGATTTTCCATCCAAGTCTAGTGACAAAAGATGAACTTGAGTTATGATATAGACTAACTAGTAAGTTGTATATTATGGACACTTGGTAATGACAATGTCAATGACGTTAGTAACTTGAGTCAATTATATATTGAACATTAAATCACATTCTTGGTCATGGCATTCTAGGGTCTATAGCTAAGTAGTTGTACGTAGGATACTTGTCGTCGTGAGATTTGATCCTCGCCATTGGTACTCATATCCTAGGTTTTGGATAGACGTGGAGACTAGACTGCTCATTTTCTTGGACTACTCATACTTTTAGCTCTTTGATCGCTAAGGTGAGTTTATGGCGCCCTTTTTCCTTTTTACTTTGGGCCTGAAAAGCATGTACTGTTGTATACACGACTACTTTATAAATGATCTGTCTTTGTCTATGTCATGTGATTTGGCTACTTAAATCATTTGCCTTATGTTTGCCATGTTGACGGCTGTCTGAAAATGTGTATACACGTCTTATGAAATTTTGCTCTAGGTGACTTAGACTTGCCATGTTGTCGGCTGACTAAATGTTTATGTGATTGACAGACTAAAATGTTCCCCTTATGTAGTTATTACCATTATGAGATCCTAATAGTTGTCTTGTCAGCTTTCGTATCTGACTGTCATAGTTCTGGTCCGCACCCCATTGTAGACGGGAGACCTGTGCGAGGTATTCTGGTGCGCACCCCACTTTAGACGGGAAATCCTGTGCGAGGCATATTAGTCATATTGTCGGACTTAGGTCTGGACTGTCATTATATATTGTCGGATTTTGCTCCCGGCTGTCTTGTCTTAAATAACTACATGTCATTGTGTATTCTCAATGACGACTAAACTTTGGTCAAATACACTGTAAACTCACCAACTATTTCGATAGTTGATCCTCTCAAATTCATGCTTTTCAGGTAACCAACAGTAAGTCTTGGATCATCTTGGCATTATAGGACCATTCTTTTGACTTTGGACGTATAATTAGCGTCAGACATTGGAGGACTATATTGTTCTTAGTTCTAATTGTAATAGACGGTCCAAACATTTATCTTGTATTAAGTGGGCCCAATTCCATATATGGATGACTTGTATCCGTATTCTGGGGTCCACATTTGAACGATTGTACTTGTATTAGACTTGTAATTGGTATTAAATGGATGTAATTTCTATTAGCCTTTGGTTAGTACGCAATTAGTTTGTTAACCCTGTATTTCCGCTACAACGGGGTGTGACACTAGTGATCCCTCCGGTTTTTGAAAAGTGTAGCAAGATCCTTGATGCAAGTGATCAGATCAAGGCTAGGGATTTGTATTGGGAGGTGGTTTGTGATGATGGGTGTGACCAGGTCAAGAAAGACAAGGGTGAGGAAATGTTGGCTAAGTGTATTGAGTTGAACCCATATGTGGGTGAGCCACATGTGTTGTTGGGTCAGTTTTATTTGAGCAAAGGCAGGTTTGAAGAGGGTGAAAAGGAGGTTGAAAAGGGTTTGAGTCTTTTGTTGGAATGGGGTTGTTCATGGGACAAAAGGATCTCATGGGAAGGCTGGGTGGCTTGGTGCAGGGTGATGTTGAACCAGGCTAAGGACAAGTCTTGGCCCCAAACTGCTTGGGGAGTCATTAACTTAGGGCTTGTCAATTAAGTAGCCTATGTTAGATTGTTGTGGTCAATGTATTGGTTGGGTTGGGTGTTGGTAATAATAAAATGATACTGATAATAATAATAGAGCCCACTCAATTAAGTTTGTTCACAAGGGTTTGAGCCTTTTATATGTGTTCTTTGTTTTAGAGATATGTCAATTTATGTTTATTTTCGTTGGATTAATTGAGAGCAGAAACTTGATAAAAGTGTATATCACTTTATTTTATGGATGGAGGTTACAATTGTAACGGCTTATACCGGTCCTGATACTAATGGTGTCGGCCCCGAAAATCACCAAAACATCATACCGTGTGAAGCTTTTGTATTGCTTTGATTCGATGTAAACCAGCAACCTATTCAGGAGACATGTTAGTTTAACCACAAAACCATATTTTACATGATCTTATACCCATCTCGTTTCCAGACCCGGTATACAAATTTGGTTGTAAGAAGCTCAGTTCTTCGAACAGTGATAAAGTTTATTGTGGAATGTTAGCGCCTCCGCAATGAATGACTTGACCTTGCAGCTGGCATAACATTTGAGTGATCTTCCAATTCCTACTATAGTACTTTATGCATGTTGGCCTACAGCTTAACCATACGTATATGGTTCACTGTGTGTTTTGGTACCAAACCAATTCCAATCCAAAACCAGATCTTTTTAGATGTTTCATTATATTTAATTATCAATTATGTTCTGCAGGTCTCACCTGGTCAGTTCCAGCGAAGCTCAACGCTCAGAAAACAAATGCCCATATAGATAGTAACGATCCAAATTACAAAACCACTTCTCAGCTAGCTACAACAAACATTTAAATAAATGAAGTAAAAACTCACTAATTTCTCATTACATTTTGGAACAACAAATGGTACACAATGTTCATAATATTTGGATTTGTGACGTATAATCCTCAAACCAAAAGAATAGCTTTGCTCAACAAGACAAGTTATTGTAATCTATGATATGTTGCACCCGAGATAGCTATATTCTGCTAAATCTATGCAAGCCTCTGCAATTAACTTGTCTTGGTCCAGTATTTCAGCATCAATTGAAGAGAATTGCTGTAAATGGTTACATATTGTATAGAAGCAGCTTAGAATATGTAGATAAAGAAATTAATGTCCTAGATGGCTAAACAAGGATCCATTATCCCAGCGAAGGTGTAGTGGGAAAAATTAACTGTACAGGATATATGACAGTCTTTTAACTTGCAGCTTAAACTGAAGTACTGTATAGGGACTACTCTGGTGTACCAAATTAGGTCACACACGTAGAGGAAGCAAAATGGGAAGGTTGAATAACGGGCCAAAGTCAGTTGTCCCAGGTATGTCCGGTTGGTCTTAGACGGACCGGCATCCATTACCCATACGCAAATGCTTTGTGGGCCACAGAGTAATTTTGAGAAAATAGGTAACGAAAGACCTTTTTTGGACACAAACCTACAAATGAAAGACCTACTTTGGTCAAAGGTTGAGAAAAGAAAATATCTATCATTATATGAGATTTACCACTTTAAAGAGGAAAAACAGATTTAGAATGTTGTGGCCATTTAAAACACACTTTGGTCGACATTCAACCCTTCTGTCCAATTAGGGATTAAACCATAAGCTAAATTGACTAGTTCGTTGGTTACTGGTTGAAATTACCGATATAACCGCAATCTTTCAATTTGACTAATTATGTGACTGGAAATTGTGACTTTACAGTGTTTATGGAGTGACTTAACTATAAGATTCAATGGCCTGTTCATTGTGTTACACATGCATGTTAATGAAGACTTCTCTATGTTCATGTAACATTGTAAGCCACAAGGTAAGGATGCACATTACTAGTTTTGAAGAATTGATTGTATACTGTTAGTCATATATGCATTATACCGAGGATACAAACAAACAATGATGGACAAAAGCAAAAGCATCAATAAGCATAATCAATGACCATATGTGGACTTTAACAATTTGCAAACAAGAGCATCATGAAATGCAAATTGTTTGCAATTTTCAAGACTGGGTTACAATTTGCTTTGAAGAAAATGAATTGTTTTATGGACTATAAAGTGAACTGGAATCCCTAGTTAAAAGCTGTGGGATCCAAGATCAATTAGGCGAGTAGAAAAACTAGAGGTGGCAAAATAAGAGTGATCTGAGTTGGACAATGGATCAAACTTGTGATTTATAAAGCGTATTGTTTATCCAATTTATTAACTAGAAAAAAAATTATATACAAAAACTAGATTATCTTCATAAATCATAATCTAGATTTTATAATGCAGGCGGTTACAAAGATATATGCATACGAATACCACTCAGCGATAAACCCATTTAACCCACTGGATATGGTTCCTTTTCATTTAAAACTTATAGCCAGTTGCCTCATTAAGCATAATATAACCCAAATGTAATAGAAAGATCACTTTTCATATTAACTAAATTTAGTTACCTTAGTAGGAAATCCCCTGATGTAACCAACAAGTGCTACTTCCATTAGATGATCAACTATTTCATTGCTTCCATTGATGAAACAAGCATTCTGAAATGAAAGCAACACGTTACCGTGCATATTTAATTGTTTATCTTTACCTTATTTACATTTCTTACGAGACACCAAATTCAAATACTAAAAGAAAACGGACAAGGGTTTACATCGTATGTAAGCTTTCGACATTTTTTCAGATCATATTCTTGGTAATTTATTGAAAGCATCAGCTCTCATTGATGTCAAAAAGAAATTTTTAATGTTAGTTGAAATCCCAGTGACCTAATAGCTTATGGAGCAAGTAGCAACAATAATTCGACTCCTTATGGTAAAATATAAACAGGTCAAAATGTGTCCACAAGGAGCATTTTACCAGCTGTTAAACAGGTTAAAATGTGTCACATTTGGTCAGACTAACCTCTGAACACTTTTTAAAATTTTTATAAGGCAGTTAAAAAACTTATATGTGATTGGTCATAATCTGATCCAACTTCTATGAATAAAACAACTTAAGAGATTGTAAACACTTAGTGTACTATGGATGACTAATAAACAGTTCAACCTGTTGGATATGTTTCTGAGTTAGCTAAAATGTTTAATTGCTCGTCATTTGTATAACAACATAAAGCTTATATGTTTTGGCAAGAACATAGCATATATCTTTAAGGAGATTGCAAGTACTGTAAATGTTTTAGATTCTCACGATGATTCTTCTAAAAGAGCCATGGCTTCCATCCCAACTGATGCTAACCACAATTTTAACTCTCTCATGTGAGTCGAAGTCAACCCAACCAAAGTAGACACCGCAGGCTTGAACAGGAAGATCAGAAGCCACATTATCTGACAAATTTAAAAGGCACATATAAATATCATTCTATATATTTGTACCAATACTCCAGACTTACGTATGATGTAGCTTAATCTTCTAAGGAAGTTATATGTGAGCCGACATAATCAACAAGGAACAAATAGAGTACATGTTTACTTGGCAATGGGTCACTTCTGTCTGTTAAATCCCTCACTGGCCAAACGGGCATATTAATAACAAAAATTACTTAACAGGAATGGAGTAGAAAGTACCAAAGTACTTTTAATGAATAAAACCTTGTCAAAATCATTTTACTTAAAAGGTATTCTAATTTTTGTAGAATATTGACAGGCTAATAATTTAAAAGCATACTGAAAGTATGGGCAGAAACTTGCTTGTGTTAATACAAACTTGTTTAGACCTGTTATCCAACATGGCCGGCACGTCTATCTAGTGATGTGATTATTATCATTAAACAGATGGTAAATATAACATAGTCGGGTAAACTTTAAACCTGAAATTTCTTTTACTAATCCATTTGTGTATGATCCCTTGAAGTGAATTGGTTCAATTGGTAATGCTTTATTCACCCCTGCAACAGTGCAGCCATAGAAACTTTATGAGCAATAATGTTTGCTTTAAGGTGGCTGTATTAAACAATGACAGTACCCGATGCTTAAGTAAAGATAAAGAAACATACAGTCCCCTAAAGGCGGGAGACCCCATTGCTGTGGCTGAAAATCTAGGAACGAATGAATCACATGATCAGCAATTGAAAATTTATCCAATTCACTTTCAATAGATGGAACTGCCACTACTTTCATATTTGCAGCCATTCCAGCTTTAACCCCTACCCTGTTGACATAACTACATGATTAAACCTTCTAGAAGTTTTGAATATCCTCAACCGAATTAAGTATAGTTCAAACTCTCAAACAGACGCAACTATTAGAAAGCACACGAAACTTGCAAATGACATCACAATATTGCAGTTTTTCAAATCAGTGAAGGTAATAACAAAATAACAAATGAAAATCCCACAATACCCCATCCAACTTTCGTAAAAAGTTAATCACTAATAATCAAATACCTTAAATAAATAGTAATAGATAATAATACGGTTGAAAACACTTGTGAACGACAAGCATTGCCCCTGATATCTTGTACAAAGAATTACTTAATAGATACGTAAACTGAAAAGAGCCCTATCTGGAAGAATATGGCAGTTGTATGAAAACTACAATAAATAGTCTTGGCGTTTTTAAAAAGAAAAGCATAAATTGGGGCATACCCTTGTTAAAACACCAACTGGTAACTATTGGAGTCAAATGTATAGTATGACACTATAAAAGCCAAACTTAGATACACAATTATTTAAAATTTAAAAATAATACAGAAATCACAAGGACATCATACTCTATTAAGAGAAATAACAAAGACCAGATATTACATACAAAGAATCTTCTATCACAAGACAGGAAGATGCTTCTACACCCATTCTGTTTGCAGCCTCCAAAAATCTAATAACAATAAAGAGATTTCAATTCAATTTTTTTCAATTAAATCTCATAAACTCTCTTTTTGAAATTGTAAAGCTTACAGGTCTGGTGAGGGCTTCCCTGATTTAACATCATCACTTCCAAGAATTACTGAAAAGTACTCTTTCCATCCTATTGTAACAAAAAGACAAAATGAGATTAAAGTTACAATTACTTATGCCACAAAATTAACTCTCTCCTTTCCCAGTAGAATAACTACTTTTATGTGTTCCAATGCACATTACATAATAAAACTTTGTTTCCACTATATCGGCCATGGCAAGTTACTTTGCATAGCATGTGCAAGAAAGGTGTGATAAAATCATGTTTCTTGCAAAAATAGGTTAAAAAAGAAGTAGATGATATAAAGTAATTCATAACAAAACACTACACAAAAGCGAGAAGCTTAATGTGAGTATGAAAATGATGAATATAGAAACATCATTACCTCTTTGGGCAGAGACTTTAGCTTCTACATTCTTCCTTGCAGAGTTTGAAGCAACTGAAAACGGAATTCCATGCTTATGAAGATGCTTGATAAGGCGGTTGACACCAGGAAGTGGTTTGGCTTGCAGCCATCTAAAATTAATTAACTAATTGAATCAAAATTTCAGAGTGACTGCCATATACTTGTGGTTAGAAATTGCAAATACAATGTAATTGGCAGTGGTAACCCAAAATAAAAGTTAGAAAGTTACGGGTGATAATAGTTCTACGTACTTTCAGTTGTAACACCCAACACTTTATGCATGACAGCTGCCACACTGAAATTTTGATTCAATTAGTTTGGACTGTGTTTCAAGTAAGCACCCTCCAAGACTAAATAACTTGGACTGTGTTTGTTTGGTACAAACTACAATGAACTGTTCATCATCTATAATGTAGCGGGTTGTCGGAATCAATTATTTTGGAAAATGGAAATGGTCATGATCTCTAAAGTTCACTTTTACTCTAGACCAAAATAAAAACACAAGTGGCGCAAAATCTGGAATGAAGCCTATATCAAGTTTGCATTACAAAGTGAAAGTATTGCATAAATTAGATTGAGAGAGAGGGAGAGAGAGAGAGAGAGAGAGAGAGAGAGAGAGCTCACTTTTCATGAAACATGGGCATGATGCTTTCAATGTATTGTTGGGGTGTAAGTGGAAGATCATAGTCTTCAACAATTCCAATTGCTGCCTTATCTTGCAACATCCCAAGTCTCTTGTTTTCCTTGTCCATATCTACAACCTTCCCGTATCTAACAAGAAATTCCTTTAATAGGTCTTTTGTAATTTGCTCTTGATAACAGATAAACCAAAACATGAGATAGCCCAGTAAGTATAATCAAGTCACATATACCCAAATGATATAAAAAGAAGATCACAGAACTTATACTCTTATTTTTTTTTTATTTATATCAAGCAATATTGTACTATAGTGTGCACTTGTGCTAGGTCTAATATAATGAGATGAAGTCACAAGTCACAAACCATCTCCAAGGTAGCCTAGAGCAAAGCGTCCCAAGGACTAGGTAAACATCTTGGGATGGCTAGGGGATAGTCGAGAAGCTCAAAGACAAAATAGCGCGACTTTCCCAGTATAGATAGTGCCTCTCCGTTTACCCGAAATGAACTCATAAACAATACATTTTTAAAAATAAAAAGGTGATGTTTGTATGTGGTTTTAGAGCATCCACAAGACTACAATGGTAAAAAGCCTTTAAAAGCTTTTTATTTTGCAACCTCATTATTCCACTAACTTCAACCTATCAAAAAGTTATTAGCCCCAATGGAAAGCTTTTTATTGATTACTTTCATATGTATTTTGGAAGAAGTTTTTTGTCAAAAGGTTGAGGTTTCTCAATCTATTCATCAAACAAGTCATTTAACCCAATCGTATCGACATTTTGTAAGGAAAAAAATAATAAGATGAAGAAAACCCAAAGGTCACTAAAATCAGGTACTGTAATAATTTTAAGATCACTTGTATTACCAGAAAAAAAAAGGGGGAAAAAGTGAGGAAAATGATTAAACACATATGCTGATATTTTCAGATGATAATAATGATAATAATAACAATATAAATACGGAGTAATAAATAAATACATTGCAAGTATAGAAACTAATATAAAGTAGTCTAGTAATCATTATATTAACCTGTGTTTAAAAGAGTGCCGTCCATATCAAATATCACGGCGGAGATGCGACGGCCGTCCATGGTGTATCGATGGTAGATTGGTAGGATCCACTTGGCTTAATTAACTGGAACCTAATACATGTGATTCCCGCCATCTCTATAAAGAAAGGTAATTTCATTTAGTATCCCTTGGCTGTCTATAAGTTTTCAGTATGAACCTTTGCTTTTTATGTTTTTATGATTTTTCACCACGGATATTTAGTCAAACTCAATGAATACACAAACTATGACAATGGGGGAGAAAGATTTTCTAAGTTATTTTGTTATTTTTATAACTTGAGTCAAGTTAGGGACATCTTGACCCTTGATTGAAAATCAAGAGCTAAGATTCAATCATTATTTTTGAATCTTGACCTTTGATTTTCATTCAAGGGCTAAGATTAGCCTAACATGACTAGTCATGTTAGTCTAATTTGAGGGAATCCCCTTCCGACAATGGGCGAGGAAAGGAAAAGATAGGGGCAGGCAAACACTATATTTGTGAAATGATATTGATCTAAATTCTTTTTTTTTAAAGGTCATTTCTCTCAAAAAATAGTAGTTTTGTTACTGAACTTTGTTGCCTCCACCATTAATGACTTCACCTTCTGGCTCGCATTAGATTTAAAGATACACTAAAGACTAGAATAAGTTTAGTGGTTTTAGGAGTTATGTGAGGGAACTAGGATTAGTCTATTTAAACAGTCTTAAATATTAGGTAAAGGAGATACCAGAACTAGTGCACCATCCATAAACTCAATTACGAATCAACATCTCTGGCACCGAAAATGGTTCAAGGTCTGCAGTCTTATCTAACTTTCATTTACTATATTTTAACATTCAATATTTAGTTTAGGACAACTTTTGTAAATATATAAGTCCAGGCGTGTAGAATGTAAATATTTAGGTGAGTCGGTTAGGTAGTTGTATAAATATTATTTCTCTTGTAAATCATTTCTAATTAATTCAATATAATATCAAAATATTTCCAGATTAATTCTATTTCAACTTCCATGAATCTCTATTGTTCATGTGGTATCAAAGCCTACGATCATGTTGCGTGATTACTCCGGCGATCTTTTCTGACCGATCAATTAGGTTCGACCGTCTTCTCCGGCGACCTCTCTGATTTAAATTTCTAATTCTTGATTTCCCGCTCTTTTGTTTCTTCTTCGATACTCTCAATAAAACTTCAATTAATCACAAATTCATATCAGATTTACATTTCTTCTTGAAATAACCGTCAATTGATTTCAATTGATCATTTCACCATTTTTTCCTAAGATCCCCAATTTTTCTAGTCAAAACCCTAATTTTTCATAATATTCTTCCTGAAAATGGCACCTTTTACTACTGAAACTGTTACTCCTCTAACTGATGTTAATTCACCAAATCATCCACTATTCTACATCAAAATGATCATCCAGGCCTAATACTCATCTAAAAGAAATTGACTGGATCTGATAACTTTGGTGCTTGGAAACAATCTATGATGATTGCACTAAATGCGAAAAACAAACTCAAAATTGTCACTGGAGAATATAAAAAGACTGATGTAACTCCTAAAATTCAGTCTCTTTGGGATAGGAACAATGACATGGTGATTTCTTGGCTGCTCAACACCATTACAGAAGAAATTGGTAATTCTTTGAACTTTATCACTAATGCTGCTGAATTGTGGTATGAATTACAAGAGCATTATGCTCAACTTGATGGACATAGGATTTACCAATTAACTCATGACATTACACAATTAAAACAAAATAATTGTGTTGTTGAAGTTTATTACCACAAATTGAAAGGGCTTTGGGATGAACTTGATGCACTTGAAACACCATTTCAATGCACCTGCCTTTGTACTTGTGAAAATGGAAAGACAAATTCTGAGAGAGATAATAGGAAAAGACTTGTTCATTTCCTAATGGGCTTAGATGAGTGCTACTCTAACACTAGGGGCCAAATTTTACTCATGACATCCCTTCCAACTGTGGCAAAAGCTTATAGCATGGTTAGGCAAGAAGAAAAACAAAGAGAAGGGATTTTCGTTAAACCTACAACTGCTGCTGCCCTTGCATTCAGCACTCTTATCATGATAAACAAATTTACAACTCTTATGCTAAGCCCTCCAACACCTCCTACAAATATGCCAAACCAAGCTCTAGTGACAATAATAGGAAAAGCCAATTTAAGAAAGGGGTTTATTGTAGAAATTTCTTCGAAGAGGGACACACAAAAGAAGAATGCTACAGACTCCATGGTTATCTCCCTGGCCATCCTTTACATGGATAGATTAAGCCACCAATTCAACAACCAAATCAACCCTACAGGGCAGTTCATATCACTACTACACCCACTGCTACTGATCACATTCCATCACCTACTGCTATCCAAAATGACTTTAGACCACCCACAAACACTGCTAACCAAGGCCATGGATCTGACCTTGCCATGTATGCAAGAATGGATCAGTTGCAGAACCAACTCAACCAGATGGCAATGCTACTTCAACATTCTCAAACTGCAGCCCTACATGCTCAAGGAAATCAAACAAGAAACTCATCAGAAGGTACACTCAGACTTATTGCCTCTCATTTAACTGCTAAAAGGTACACTCTTATTGCTTCACTTGTTTCTCATTTGAAGAATGGTTGGGTAGTAGACAGTGGTGCTACTGATTATGTTTCTAAATCCTTATCCTGCATGCACAATTTAAAAACCTTTCCCTCTGCAGTTTATGTGACTTTACCTGATGGCAGTCACACAATTGTGACCACTTATGGCTCTGTCACAATTAATCCCACCATCACCATCCATGGTGTCCTTTACATTCCTTCTTTTGCCTTCAATTTACTATCTGTTAGTAAATTAGGTGCCCATCTCAACCTTGCTGTTTTATTCACACCTCTATGATGCTACTTTCAGGATCATCACAAGAGAATTGCCCATGGCACCCTCTGTAATGGTCTATACATTCTCCAACAACAAGCACCACCCATCCAAGCTTCTACAATTCTCACAGCAACTCAATCTGCTCCACCATCTGCTACCAGTGACATTGCTTTTCTTTGGCATTCAAGACTTGGACACTCCTCCTTTTCAGCTCTTAAACAAATAAAAACAATTTCTCCTTTTATTCAATGTAATGATTCTATTAGCACTTGTAGTATATGTCCATTATCTAAGCATCATGCTTTACCTTTTCAATGTAGCTCCTCTCACGCTTCTTGTCCATTTGATTTGGTTCATTTAGATATATGGGGTCCATATAAACAAACTACTTTACACAATTGTAAATACTTTCTTACAATTGTTGATGATTTCTCTACAGCTACATGGACATATCTTTTACCAAATAAACAACTTGCCACTTCTCACATCAAAACCTTCTTGTGGAGTCCTTCACTCGATGGTTTAACCCACAAGTGTAGAATAACAAGTCAAGTAATCACTAGATATGACTAGTATTAAACGTCAAGTAAGCACTAGATTGGACTAGTATTACGATAAATATAAATGCAAGAATATATATAACGTAGTACGTACTTAAGCAATATAAAGATAAGCAAGTAAGTAAATGGTGAGATACAATGTAATTTTCAAGTGTATTTTATTTATTGATGTTAAATAAAATACACGGTTGTTGCGGAACAAGATATTACAAAGTAAGTATCTAAACAACCTATGAATTACAAGTGATCTAAACTTTGCTAAATAAACTCTTTGATCGAAATACTTAAAGTTGTGAAGTATGACTGTTTAGATCGAGAGTATTTGAGCAAAGGCACCAAATTACAAAAGTATGTAATTTGGACGAGGAAGTGACTTGGTATTTATAGGCAAAAAGAATAAATATAATATTCTTTTTGCCGTACACATATGGTTACATGCATTTAAGGAAATTAGTTTAATTCCTTAATCCTTAAATGCATTGATTAAAGTACAAGAATAAAGTCACATGATAGTGACTTGTCTTCTAATTAACCAACCACCTTTACATGCGTGTAAGGCTTTTAACAAAAGACAAATGGATTGTCCAGTTAAAGGCATGTAAAAGCATAAAGTCAATTCCTCGTAATCAGTGTTCAGACTTGTAAGGTCTAGAACACTGATAAGGACTCCAGTCAGGAGATCTGGTAAGTCTTCCAGTGAGCTCCGCTATTTGTCAGACTTCTTTTTTCAGACTTCAGTCTTCGACTTCAGTGAGAATGTTCTTCAGTGGAAAGATCTTGACTGGAGTGAAGTCCAGTAAACAAATCTGGTGGAATCCAGATTTCTATACAAGTAAGTTGTTCACTGGTCTTAACATAATTTTTGGACAAATCTTCAGAGGGCTCCAGTAGTCACGTCTGGAGCGAGTCCAGTAAATCTGGACCTAACACTTCTATTTCTATGTGTTAAATCATTTCAAAACAACAATCAAAACTATCCGGACTGATAATGGTTCATAATTCATTAACTCTTCTCTCAACACCTTCCTTGCTGACCATGGCATTCTTCATCAAACCTCATGCCCTTACACACCCCAACAAAATGCTAGGGTGGAAAGAAAACATAGACAATTACTTGAAATTGCAAGGGCAATTCGATTTCATGCCAATTTCCCCATACATTTTTGGGGATACTGCATCATGTCTGCCACCTATATCATCAATAGATTACCTTCCAAACCTATCCATCTAAAATCCCCTTATGAACTTCTATATCACACCCCACCTGATCTCACCCATATGAGGATTATTGGTTGCAAAACTTATGCTTACAAACACATTATGACAAATTTGCACCAAGAGCCACTGAATCCATTTTACTTGGCCATCCTCTCACCCAAAAAGGGTATTTACTCTATTACATTCAAAATAAAACAACTTTTGTTAGCAGACATGTCATTTTCCATGAAACAATTTTCCCATTTAAATCTCAAATAAAACACTCTGAAAATAATTCCATTTCTCCCTCCTTATCTCCAACCAACATTTTCTTTCCTTCCACCACCTTATCCACTCCTACTGACACAAATGCACTCTCTGATCTTGATGGAACTAGTGCACCCCTACAACATCATCCCTACTACTTCTCTTGAGTTAAATCATGACCAACATTCTGATCATCAACAAGATGAACAAACCAATTCCCTCTCCAATCTATTCATGATGATCCCTCACCTTTATCCACTAGGCTACCATCCACCAGAACTCACAAACCTCCTATCAAACTCAAGGATTATCACTGCCCTCTCACAAAGAAAACCATCAATTCAATATCAACTTCTAAATTTCACCACTCCAAATTCATTAATTACTGTAATATCTCCTCACCAATCACAAAACACTTTCTCAATTCCCTGCATGCTCAAGTAGAACCACACTCTTATACCCAAGCTTCCAAAGATGAAAAATGTGTTGAAGCAATGCAGAAAGAATTGAATGCTCTTGAATCAAATAATACATGGACAATAACCACTCTTCCACCTGATAAATCCCCAATTGGTTGCAAATGGGTATTTAGAGTAAATTACCATGCTGATGGCAGCATAGAGAGGTACAAGGCACGTTTAGTTGCCAAAGGTATCACTCAAAAAGCAGGGGTGGACTACAAAGAAACATTTGCACCTGTTGCAAAAATGATAACAGTTAGAACAATTCTTGCAATAGCAGTTCAAAAACATTGGTTCATTGAACAATTGGATGTTAACAATGCCTTTCTACATGGTGATCTACATGAAGAAGTCTACATGAAACTCCCACCTGGTTACAAGACACATTTGCCATTCAATTCTGTTTGCAGATTAAATAAATCCCTCTATGTCCTCAAACAAGCAAACAGACAGTGGTTCAACAAACTAACCACCTTTTTAATTCAATTGGGATTCAAACAGAGTTATACAGACACATCCTTATTTACTCTGCATCAAGACTCCAATTTCACTGCATTCATTGTGTATGTTGATGATAGCTTATTACTGGGCTCCAACAATATTGTCATCTCCAACATCAAAAAGCAGCTTGATCTCCAATTCAGCATAAAAGATCTTGGTGCCCTCCACTATTACTTAGGAGTTGAATTTCTTAGAAATAAAGATGGACTTTATATGACTCAAAGAAAGTATGCTCTGGATCTCCTAACCACAGCCAAACTCCTTGATGAGAAACCATCCAACACCTTTCTTGATCCTCACAAACCCCTTACCAACACTGAAGGTGAACTACTAGAAGATCCATCAATTTATAGGACTCTAGTTGGCAAACTCATCTACTTAACAATAACCAGGCCAGATATATCCTTTGCTGCACAAGTACTAAGTCAATTCTCTCATTCTCCAAGAACCAGTCATATGCAAGCCCTTCACAAGGTCCTTAAATACATTAAGTTGTCACCTGGCCAAGGATTATATTTTCCATCAACCACAAACAATGCTCTCTCAGCATACTGTGATACTGGACCTCTAAATGCCTTCAGTGATAGTGATTGGGCATCCTATCATACTACCAGAAGATCAGTCACAGGCTACTGTATTTTCCTAGGTTCTTGTCTCATTTCTTGGCAATCAAAGAAGCAAAATGTGGTTTCCAGATCATCAACAGAGGTTGAATACAGGGCTCTTGCAGACTGTACTTGTGAAATAACCTGGCTCAAGAGCTATACTACATGATCTGCATATTTCTATATACACTCCTACCCCCATTAATTGTGACAATTCCTCTGCAATTGCTTTAGCTTCTAATTCAGTCCAACATGCCAGAACGAAACACATTGAGATAGACTGCCAATTTGTTAGAGACAAAATCAAAGTTGGCCAGATTGTCCCTATGTTCATCCCAACTCAAGAACAACCTGCAGATGTTCTTACTAAAAGTCTCAGCAAAACACCTCACCATAAATGCATCACCAAATTTGGCATTTGTGATCCTTTCACACTGCCAATTTGCGGGGAGGGTAAAGGGGATACCAGAACCAGTGCACCATCCATAAACTCAATTACGAATCAACATCTCTGGCACTGAAAATGGTTCAAGATCTGCAGTCCTATCTAACTTCCATTTACTATATTTTAACATTCAATATTTAGTTTAGGACAACTTTTGTAAATATATAAGTCCAGGGGTGTAGAATGTAAATATTTAGGTGAGTCGGTTAGGTAGTTGTATAAATATTATTTCTGCTGTAAATCATTTCTAATTAATTCAATATAATATCAAAATATTTTCAGATTAATTCTCTCTCAACTTCCATGAATCTCTATTGTTCATGCTAGGTTTTATAGGTTGTCTAGCATCTGTGGGGCCATCGGCCCCATAAATTCTTAGTAATTCCTAGTTATATGTATGTATGGATCTTTTCATAATACATGTTTATGGTTTCTTCTAGGATGCTATGTTATTATGTTTACACTTTTATACTGTTTATATTTTATATGGTTGTTATCGTATATGTATTTGTAGAACTTGTGATATAGTATGTTAGGCACATGGTCACTATTCTTCCCTACTCTTAACTTAGATGGGGATATTAAGCAGACAGGTTAATTCTTCTATGCCATTTTTTTGGCTGACATGTATGAAAACTAAACTCTTTACATTTTTCTTCTACTTCTTCTGGCCGGAGGTCCTTATAGAAGCAGTCGATCTACCTTTAGGTAGAGATAAGACTGTCTACAGCTCACCTCCCCCATACCCCGCTTAGAGATTGGGTCTTGTTGTTGTTGTTGTTGTTGTCCCCACTCCCATTATATTCATACTGGCCTAGATCTTAATCATATGTATATGTGTCATTGTATGTTAGTTTCAATCAGAGGACTTATGGACCTTGTTCGAGCTTAAAAAAAGGCTCCTAACCTAAATGTAACAAATTATATTAAATAAACTAATAAATTAAAAATTAATTTGTGAGATGATTAATAATTTAATAGTTAAATCTAGATTTTAATAAATACAATCTAAGATTATGCTTAAACTAGTACTAATACCCGTGCGTGATGCATGGATTGACTAATAATATTTATATCTATATTTCATTTTATTATATTTAAGTTTATATAACTATTTAATGAAAAGTGTAAGTTTAAACATTTAATTGGGAAAACAGACCACAATAACTAAATCCATCAACTTAAGTTTAATAAACCTAATCATTTGTATTTAGCCAAATTAAAGATACCACTTAAACCTTCATAAAATAAAAAATCATTCAAAATATGAAAATGAACATGGTTGTTATGAATGAGTAATTCTTTAAACCCCAAATTAATTTAGAATAATGTAATAATCATAGTAATATTAACTTCGTGTAAAAAATATTTTATAATGACGGAATGATAATAATAATAATAGTAATAATGATAAAGATAAAAATAAAAATAATACTTGTAATAATCTAGCAATATAAAAAAAACTCAATTTCGACACTCATTGATTGACACCTAACTTATAATTACTTATAATTTTAAAAAGATGTCTCCTATTAATCTATGTTAATAAAATAATCCTATATCTCAAATTTTATTTATAACATAAATTATATCAAACTATTTGTAATAATCCTATATGTATTGTCGTATTGATAAGTTATACGTATAGTGGCATAGTTGATAAATTTGTTTAGCATTTTCCTAAATTTTATAGTATCTTATAAACAAAAATAAAAATATATATAATTACGTAGGTAATTTAGATACAAACATAAACATAAGGAGCTTAGGAAATTTTAGGAAACGTAATCACATATGGATATTTTAGTTTACATAATATATTTATTAACATATAATATGTTTATAAAAATTAAAAAATTAAAATGTGTGGGTTTTATACATAAGCTAGGTACATGACAACTACATATTTCATTCATCCTAATATATACATGTATTGTTTACGTTGTCCAAAAAAAAAGTAGACAATCAAGTGACAGCTTGACTTGCCAATCTAAAATAACGTACTGAATAATTTTTTTTCTATCCACAAAAATATGTAAGTAGCTTTTGTATGCGGGTTAAACTATGTTTTAATTTTAGATTATTGTTATAATTTATAATGGACTTAGCTAATTACATATACAATACATAACTTTTAATATATATATAACGTTAAAAATAAAAAGAATCGGACCCCTTAAAAATCGGACTTGGTTGGTCGGCCACCATCTAAGCCGGCCATGCTTTCAATTATGTTCCAACTCATGCAACAAAGGCTTAACGATCAGGAAACGGCTCATCTTATAAATAAAAATGATCCAAGACTTATTTTTAGCTACATCAAGCGTTAACTAAATCAATTGAAAGCTCACTAGTTGCTCATACATTTTTTTTTTGATACAAATAGTTACAAATATGGAAAGGGTTACGTATCTTGGAGTGTAAGTAATTTTGCAACTTTTTCTATTGTGTGTATGCATCAAAAATTTTAAACATTTTATGTAAGTATCTCGCTAAATTGAACACTTAATGTAAAATTTTTACGTTTACCAATCAAAAACTTTTATGTGGCCAGCTCATATAGTTGCCACGTATACATTTTTACATTATGCGTTCAATTTAACGAGATACTTACATAAAATGTTCAAAATTTTTAATGCATACACACAATAAAAAAAGTTGCAAAGATACTTACACTGCAGGATGCTAAACCCATCTGGATATAAGCTAAACAAGTACATATTCTAGATCCCTCCCAAAACTTTAACTACAAGGGCTACAAAAGGGGTAGGAAAAACTCATGACAATTACAGAACCCTAGACACAAGAAAAACCCCGCCCGTGGAGGTTGTGTCACCAGTTTTCACTCCGTGGATGTTTTTGGTGTAGTCCCAAACAAGCCTCGAAGAACATATCATCCCAAAG